>NC_092347.1:78443925-78767859 GCF_963676685.1 Mytilus edulis | reverse complement strand
CTTTGTACACAATATTCCTTGCAATGTGTCACAAGAAATGCATTTCATTGTTCATCAGTTCAAAGTGCGAAGGTTGCCGTGGTAAGTACTTTCAATTTAAAAGATTTCTGTTTTTATTGTTGATGTTTAAACTCTGCATGAAGGGCGATTTTTCATGTCGAATATGATCAGATAGCATTCGTCAAAAGAAAATTTTATCGGGACAAGACTGAATAGAATCCGGAAAGCAGTAGAAATTTTTCTCTTCTTTTGTGTTACATAGTTTAAGTTACAAAAATAATTTCCTGTCGGTATCTATGAAAAGTGTTTTTATTTTGCATTCACGATATATATGTATGTTAGTTTGTTTTCAAGAACGAACATGGAAAGTATTTTAAAATTATAGTTATGTTCAGTGGCAAATATTTCATGCATATTCAAGATAAGAAAACCAACTTATATACAATAAATCTATTACGCAGGTTCTACAATAGGGTTTCGATAGGGATACATGCATGCACTTTAGTCTAACATTGAATAAGAATTATTAGAAAAAAATCAGAAATGTTAAGGTTGGCCGAGTAAAGTTAGTAAATACCTTATAAGAAGCCCGGTTAAATGTCAAAGTAAATAACAATATAGCTCATATTCCCCTAGAACCTTAGTAAATGATTAATATAATACAATGCATACACTTTGTAAAATACAATATTTTAATGAACAGTTTGTTTATACATTAAATTTGCTGTATATATTTTCAATATATCAATTGTTTCCATATATATTTTTTAAGTAATAAAAAGTGTAAAAAAATTCAGGAAATACTAAGTAATGCTTATGTAATTGATTTACCCCCGTCATAATTTGAATAGAGCCACATAACAAATAAGTCTATTAATAGACGATCACAAAAATATTTTGCAGAGTAAGCGCATGCAATATATAGTTGAAGTCAGCTTCATAGTCACCTTCCTTTACAGAAAGTCGAGGAACCTAAGCTGCATGATCTTTGATGTTCGGATTACATGTTTATAATAATCATTTGGTGTTGATAGTTTCGTTAAGATTGTTTGTGCAGGTACTCGTCTCTGGAAAAAAATCCGAAATGCTTTAATAAAACAGGCCGTACGGTGACCTTTAGTTGTTAATGTCGGTGTCATTTTGGTCTCTTGTGGACAGTTGTCTCATAGGCAATCATACCACATCTTCTTTTTTATATATAGGATTTCCCCCCTGAAAAACAAGTGCCTGTGATATATCCGGATGTGAAGTACTTATATTCGTGTAATTTGTTTCATCTTTTTCAGGTATTGTCCGGATGTGGAGTATACGATGGAACAGAGGTACACGAGGCCTCAGCGTAAGATAATATTTAGTTAGAATAGTAGACTGTTATTGAAACCTGAAGGTACCCACGTTGTACCCATTTTGACTGTTTTCACCTTTTTTTATTTTTTATCCAGACACAAAATTCCATTCTTTGTTTATTTTGTAAATGTATCATTCTTTACTATATATATATAGGTTCACAAATTCTATTTTGAATTCATATTGTATTATAGAGAATGGGTTGAACTGACCTCGAAACGATCTACGATTCTGTAGCAGTCCATGCTGTAGTCAAAATTGACATAAGTTGATCCTATATTCTCTTTTCCGAAAACCATTGAAAATGCTGATTTAAGTCCATGATTGCAGATGTTGGGAGAAATACAATGTAATAGGCACATTGATATGTGTTTACAATACAGGCTTCAGTTATATTCTCTTTATTTTATTGCAAATATATTATGTATATGTAGCATGTTAGTGTGTGATTTTACTTTCAGGATATTAGTCCATCTTAGTAGAAATAAGGCAGACGTATCCATGTTTGCACCGGACATTGAACAAATGCATGCTATTGACCATACGAAAGGGGAACCAATGCCAACAAATAGGTCAGAATTTACAACTGTTTAAATAAGTATCTCAAAGAATAGACTTTTTTAAAACAGAGAAAGCAATACATATAAAACTGATCTTTATATAATAAGAAATTGCATTTAGGGATTAATTACATTCTTTATTCCGTCCCCGCTAATAAAAAACACATCTCACCTACCTTTTGGAGAAGAAGTTACTAAGTTGAAAAACTTGTGTCTAATCCATTTGTCATTTTTGATCAATAAAATATGTTTAAAATAACCCGACTTTATCTGTCTTCATCCTAATATAACCTCCCTATGTATAACTTACAGGAATGTTTTAGTAGAATCAGCACGTATTGCCAGGGGTAAAGTACAGGCACTATCAAATCTTACAGCCAATGATTACGATGCAGTCATATTTCCAGGCGGGTTTGGAGCAGCTAAAAATTTGTAAGTTTGGCATAAGACATTTTGCATTGGAAGTATTAAAAAAACACGTTTACACGAATAAGATGCAAAAATAATGTTTAAGTAAGTGGAACTGAATAACGTTTTTGTTGCTTTCTGAAATATCTGTCGGAATGTCGTAGTGAGCAGTATTTGCGTTTTATAAGAGTGTGATTCAAGACACTGTCTTTTCGTCCGAGAAATAGATAACATGCCACAAGTATAAGAGAAACAACCAGTTATATAAATGGCGTATTTGTAAATCGCACTCAGAAATAGGGACGTGTGTCTTAAATTTTGTCTTGTGATTTGTTACATATGGATTCCTAAAATATTTACTGCAATCATCAGCAAAACGTTTCATTGTAAAGTGACATTTTAACATATTGATCCTACAGTGCTGATCTTACTTCTGGATGGAATATGTCTAGGTGAACATTCAGTCAAAGGGTCATACACTTACAACTTATAAACGGTCTTTTTTCTTTAAGAGATAGAGTGTTTGGAATTTTATGTTTGTTCTACAAAACTTGTCATTTTATTTGTGTTAATTTTTGTTTTTATTTGTACGATCTTTTGTTCTATTGATTGACAAAACAAGGAAATGGTTAGGTATCCATGAAACGTCAAGTTTATGTTTTACCTCAATTCATAAATTTTTGTGAATGGAGTCTATTATGTCCTACGATGAAAAACGTATCGTGCTAGATAGGAATTCGGTTTTTCTTTTGTTGTTTTATATAGTGGGTATATATATCCTACCTTTACCCTGTGTTACCTTGTTTTTACCCTAGATCACCTTTAATTGTTGGACAAATGTATCACATCTCTGATAATATTCTGGTTTCAAGTCAGAATTTAAATCATAGCGAATGGTTCTTTCCTAATCAAAGTATCCGCATACTTTAATTAGCCCCACGTTAGATTTATTTTATATAATGATTCAAAGTCTTACTGTCAGACTTCATCATTTGTAAAAACGAAGGAGAGCGGTTTGAATATGAATCAACATGACAGATACCTTTACCATAGCCATACATTAGTTCTTACTGTATTGTTTTTTGTTATGTAGGTATATATATATTTATTAACAATTAAAATAGGTCGAATTTTGCCGTTGATGGTGCTAACATGAAAGTAAACAGTGATGTAGAACGAATTATACAAGAATTTCACAAGGGCAACAAACCTATTGGGTAAGTGTGTTGAGTTTATCCTTTGAGGGTTTTTTTAAGATCAAGCCTTAGTTTTATTATTCTCATGAAATAAGACGTAACATATCATGCATATGATTCAACAGATGGAAAAAAAAACCATTGAAGCAAAATAGAACGATTGCACACAGTCATGCAAAAATCGTAAAATTTGATACATATTTGCAACTTCACAAACACTGAGAAAGAAAGCTTATAAAAATATCTGGAAAACAAATTTAGAAACTTTTAGAAAAGATCTGTCAGATAAATTCAAAGTTTGTGTGGCAAAAATACGAAAGCCTGAATATTGCAATTTTTAATCAAAATAAAAGAAACAAAAAAATCCCATATAGATAACAAAATATCAAAACTTTGAACGCTGCACGGGAAGATGATCACATGTGCATCTTCCCGAACTGCTGAACGAACATATAAATTCGCCTTTTTCAAAAGTTTAAATTCTCCAGTCCATTTAAAAACTGAAGAATGACAAAACTTTTGAAGAAGACGTAATTATAATCGAGTACATAAAGTCCACATTAAATCAGTTTATATAATACTAGAACATACCCGTGATATCGCTGGAAGTATATAACTATGCGCAAGCCTTATTTTGATATTAGTATTGTCATCTGATAAAGTCATGCCGATTATAAGATATTCAGTTTTCTCTGCTTTCAAATCTTTCTGTTTGAATCAGTCGAACGGGAACTTATCAATTATTGGTAGTATTAATTAGTTGGAAAACAAAAGGTCCTGGAATGGAATATTTTTTAATCAACAGCATTGTACTATATTAGTTATATATAAAGTTGAATTCTTTGATTCGTCGTTTTTACGTGATGACGGCTGACAAATTGGACCTCGTAATTTTAGTATTATAGATATGCATTTATGAGAATCTTTTTAATATTATGTTTGATAAAGGTCTTATTCCACACTGCTGGTTAATAGGTACAATTAAACAAAGGCAACTTCATAAATTCAAACAATTGTAGGCCAATTACTATGATCGTTAGTTGCCTGGGAAATTGTTCAAATACTGCAATTTTTAATAAAAGACTGAATAATTTACAGAAAAATTAATCATAATACAAGAAAATAAAGGTGGTTTACATAAAATTGAGAAAGCAAATGGGGAATGTGTCAAAGCGACAACAACCCGACCATAGAGCAGACAACAGCCGAAGGCCATCAATGGGTCTTCAATGTAGCGAGAAACTCCCGCACCCGTAGGCGTCCTTCAGCTGGCCTCTTAAAAAATATGTATACCAGTACAGTGATAATGGACGTCATACTAAACTCCGAATTATACACAAGAAACTAAAATTAAAAATCATACAAGATTAACAAAGGCCAGAGGCTCCTGACTGGGGACAGGCGCAAAATTGCGGCGGGGTTTACCATACCATATGTCTGAGATTACTCTGACGCCCAACGGCTCTTTTGCAAGACAAGCTGGGGTCGTGGGGCGTCAAAGCTCGTCCCATATCAAAAAGTGGATATTTGCCCATCCAAAAGTTATTGATGCGCTGCTTCGTCGCTTCTGGTGCCAACTAACGGCTTGGAATTATATAAATCGGGTATCAATTTGTTCATTTTTCATTTATCTCTTCATTTATGTAAGCTGCACCTACCTACAGTTTTCACAGTGACTCATCGATTCAGACATTTTAACTTTTAGTTTCAAAAGGACGTCAAGATTATCTCGAGAAAAAAGTGAAGATTTATGCAAATGACCATAATCGAACACCTCGTTCATTTACGATGCAAGTAATCTAAGTGTTCGAGAGATTCCGATTGTTATCGTGGTTGGCACTAAATGCTTAATACCGATCTCATGTAAAGGAGGTGAAAAATCGTGGTTGGCTACTAAATGTTAAACATCGATCTCCTATAAAGGAGGTGAAAAAAGTATAAATATTTACATATTTGAGTCTCGAGGTCGCGAAATCTCTCGTTACTTGACGTCCTTTTGAAAATAAAAGTAAAAATGTCTGAATCGATGGGTCACTTTGAAAACTGTTTAAATATAGAAAAAATAAAGGGTGGCAGGTAGGTGAAGCTTACATAAATGAAAAATGAACAAATTGATACCCGATTTATATAATTCCAAGGCCGTTAGTTGGCACCAGAAGCGCAGAAGCAGCGCATCTATTTTGGAATGGCAAATATCCACTTTTTGATATGGGACGAGCTCTGATGTCCCACGGTCCCAGCTTGTCTGGCAAAACCGCCGTTGGACGTCAGAGTAATCTCGGACTAGTTTACCATATATTTTTTATAAATATTTAAAATATCACAAAAAGAAATTACCTTATGCCTTTATTGATTTTTAGAAGACTTTTGACACTGTATGGGAAGATGGTTTGTTTTTATAAAATATGTTATTAAATAATGTAAATGGTAAAATTAATAGTATGTACTGTGATGCTAAATCACAAAATAACTGTAATTTGGAATACTTTGCTTGTGACAATGGCGTACGACAAGGAGAACACTTGTCACCTCTATTTATTTTTCTTTATTTTAAACGATTTAGAAGATTTCTTAGTCAGAAAAAATAAATTATAAAGGACGCCAAATTTTATGGTTTTCGGGGAAGTAGGTCGTCATCCGATGGAAAATGATATTGACAGTACTATTCCCGGCAAATTTGATATCCGTTAAACAAGCAAAGTTTTCCTTCATATTATATCAACTTTCTAATCATATGAACGCTCACCATAATAAGCAGATAATGTACTTATAATGGCTTAAACATTGAGATGTATATAATAGTTCAACTATTTGAGTATTGTTTTTTTTTCTAATTTAAAACAGGATATTTAAATATGACTAAAACTTGAAATAGTAATCCGACAATGCCTATAAAGCCATGTACGAAGTTCTGAAAAGGGAAAGGATCTATCAGATTTCTGTAAAATTTGTATCTTGATCTTTTTTCAAGGTTGTAGTTTCTCATATGGGGAACACAAAACTTAGCTATATCTTCAGGATTGAAATTTCCTCATTCAAAATTTGCTTAAAGGTATTTACTACAAAATTTTAAGAAAAACTTTGAATTCGAGGATTTTGGACATCAATGACGCTATTTTTCTAACGATCAATATTTTTCCCGATTGAATCAGGAAGATGGCAAAACGTGACAAGAGAAACCCGCTTTTGCAGTCTATGTAACAATCGACAAATTGGGGAGGAATATCATTATTATATTTGAATGCATTTTTCTATCAAAACGAAAAGAGTATTTGACTGCATACTTTACAAAACGTCAAAACACACGTATGTCAAGTACAAGAAAATCAGTTCTGAAGAAGCTTGGTTCTTTTATAAAAATAATATCAATACTTGTGTTTGTACTCCTGTGGCTTGTAACTTTTGTAACCTCGCTCGCTTGTTTTGTACATATTGTAAATATTTATTGCTGTATTTGTTATTCTTATACCGATGCACAGGCATTTGTGTCAGAAAAAAATTCTTATATACTTTATATAAGATTTTCCCCCCCCAGTAAGACAAGTGCCTGTGACCGATGTAATGCATTGGTTTTATGGGAATAAAATATTTATATATACTTGTTAGTGACATTGTTTTGTATTTAAAGTTTGGTGAATTTAAATAGTCTTTAAAAAAAAATAGTTTAGGTTTTTATATAAGTGAAATTTACTTTTATCATCATTTTTTGGAGCATCTTATTATGAATGCATGTAGTTTTTGACCTTGAGTTTTACATTACCTGTAATGATTTTTAAGGTCTGAAGTTGTATCTTGTTGGATTTATGTTTTAGCAAAATTGAGTTCACAACGAATACATTTTATGTTTTACATTCGTAAACCAGGAGTTTATTTAATAACCACTATACTCCTTCTATATCTAAAATTTTACTAAGCAGAATGCTATGTTATTCATTTAACATTTCTTCAAGGCTGTGTTGCATTGCTCCTGTTTTGGCTGCAAAATTGATTCATGGATGTGAAGTAACAGTAGGTTCAGACCAAGAAGAAGGAGGCAAGTGGCCGTATGCTGGAACAGCCGCCGCTATTACAACAATGGGGGCATCACATCAGAAGAAAGATGTCACTGTATCCTTTTAAACCTGACTATGATTTGAATATGTATGAAATGATATGTGTTTTCATTTTTACATGTATCTGCGTGTATGTACATTTTTGTATATATGTGTACTCTGGAGTGTTGGTTAGCATCGAGACTAGCCATGAGTTATATCAGATCATATTAGTTTTAACTTAGTTTTCATTTATGATTATATCGAAGTTATTATTGTACTAGGATCATGTTCATCCTTAAGTGAAGTCATCCAGCCAAAAATTCTATACTATTCATGAATTTGAGTCAATCAGTTAATTTACAAAATAGAATGTTGTATTCTTGTGTGTGGAAGCATGCATCATTATAGAAAAAGTCTTTATAGTTTAATAAACGCTTCATTAACTTTTAGGAATTTTGGTCCTCAATGCTCTTCAACTTCGTACTTCATTTGGCCTTTTTAACTTTTTTTGGATTCGAGCGTCACTGGTGAGTCTTTTGTAGACGAAACGCGCGTCTGGCGTATATACTAAATTTAGTCCTGGCATCTATGATGTGTTTATTTGATTGTCGTATGTCCAAGTTTATGTCTCTGTCCTTTCCTGTGATATCATCAGGCACGTATGAGTAGTATAACGAAAACTTAGTTCTAGATTTTGATTGGATTGGTCTCAGTCCTTTCCAGTGTTGTCACAAAGTTAAATTGTGTTTCGATTCTTCCCGGAATAGAGTCCAACTTCAAGTAAGATGTATGCTACTTTTGATACAGTCCTTTTAGAATTTGAATTTAAATTGAAGAATTTGAGTTTTTGATATAAATATATTTGACATGTATGAACTCTGGTGATGACGGTAGGTCTTTCTTGCCTTGGCACTATATTTCGTTAAATCCCGGTAATCAAGGTCTCGACAAATTTCCGCACTTTTTTACTGCTAATATATAATTAAGTGTGATATGATTGCCTATGAGACAACTCTCCAGATGAGACCAAATGACTGGGAAATTGTAGGTGACCGTAAGACTCTCGTTTGATTATGTTTATTCACATGTATTTCTCGTCCAATCATACTATAATAAGACAAAGCCATAAGAGGGTGAATAATCACCAAATACAGCAATACTCTTATGATTTTACAAAGTTTAGAACTCCTTAACTTATAAATCAGGATGTACACGTAGATGAGAAAAACAGAATTATCACTACACCTGCCTACATGTGTGAAACTGCTCTACACGAAATATTTGATGGTATTGGCAAGATGGTAACTGGTGTGTTAAAACTTACAAAGTGATAGTGTTATAAGTATTAGACTATAAAAAAAACCAATACTGATGTTGAAAAAGAATGTGTCTTTTTGACACTTGTTATTGATATGCATTGAAGAACGTGTGCTATTAAATAAAATATTTCTAAACTTTTTTGTTGATTTGTATCTTAACCTGATGAAACGTTACAGATTGTGACAAGGTCAAGTAAACGTTGTACACCTTTTGAATTTTAATTCAATCTTGACTTTTCAGAAATATCACAAAAACCTCCTGGTTACATACCAAGTAAATGCCACTATATGGATGGTATACTGTTAAATATTTTTTTTGGTCTGCTTTTACCTTGCTAATACTGTATGACCAATAACATCAAATGATGTTGACACAGCTAGATAGCAAAATGGCCTTTTATCCTTTATAACATACACAGGGGTTCTATACATCATAGCCACACCCAAGAACAAGAAACGATAACTAAAAACCTTTGCCTCACCATGGCATGTGAACTGGAACTAAAAGACTCCTGATATCGTGACATTCAAATCAATATATTAATATCTAAGTCTGAAAGTGACGAGCACCAAAAGGCCTTATATAATACACTAGACACATTACGTGATGGGACCTTTGAGAAATTACATAGTACAACCATTAAAAATGAGTTTACATTCTAGGCATTTGCTGACCTGTCAATTTACCCGCCTTAAATAGAGTTTTGAAATGATTACCATACTTTGAACAGGTACTTCAAACTTAACATGGTACATCTGTGGTCTATTAAGATATTTTCTTAACTCGATTTTTAATACTCAGCACATGAAAAATTGCACTTTAATATTTAATGCTTGTGATTTGCGCTTTTTTTTTGTATAAAACAAATAAACAATATATAACTTTTGTATGACTAGATATACTATGTTTAATTCTAAATGAATCGGGGGATCAGCTGCATAGAAACGCCAGGAATAACACAAGAAACCGGCTGTAATATAGTTCAAATTTCATATTTAAAATTTAAATGGTCTCCATTCATGTTTTCCTTGAGATGAGCATCAAATTGTTCATTTTCAGCAACAGTAAACTGGTTTTTCCAATCCCCAACAACACCTAAAATATAGAATTTGTTGAATTCAAAATATTTCCAAAATATTTTAGGTTTTAATTTTTTCAATTAAAGTCTATAGATTCTTTTTGCATTTGGAAGACACGCAAAAGCGAGTGCAAACTAGCTGCATGTTTATCGAGAGAAATGATTTTATATCATGGATTTAAAATACTATTTAGCGTGGAGGGACATACTATTATTGCTAGTTTTATATCACCGTAGACCTGAATTCAAAACGTGACTCTTGAATATTTAGCATAGGACCTTTTTTGTGTCAACAATTTGTTTATTGCAACTTTTAATACTAACCCTGTATGTTTCTATTGTAAAATTGTAAAAACAAAACTGTACATTATTGAAGAAACTTATCTACACCTAGTGTTTTGTTTACATTGGTAGGTCATATATTTCCCTGAACTGTAATTGTGTCTTGGTCACCGAAAACATTTTTATAGAGCAAATAAAAGGTTTTAACATACCTTTTCTATATAATAATGCTACTTGTTCTGAATTGACAACCACTGTTCCACTGTCTCTTTCCTTTTCTGCGTCTCTCATTTTATTCACAGTGCATTTTTCACTTATTTCTTGTAACATCTTTTCATCTCTTGGATATCCTATAAAATCCGCTAGTTTTGAAAGACATGATACTGTATCCTACAAAAAAAACCCAGTATAAATAAGGGAGCTACCATTTGATTTTTATGGGGGGGCTAGGATGAAAAATTTTGGTCCTGCATTTTTTTTTAGTTGTAATCTCTGTCCTGTCTTTTTATTTTTCACTCTATTCGGTCCTGCCTTTTTTTTTATTAGTTAAGCCTGACTTTTTTTACATAAATTGTCATCCTGCCTTTTTTTTTGCAAAGTGTCTCATCCTGCCTTTTTTTTTACTCAAAACTCCTGTCCTGCCTATTTTTTTCAAATTTCATCCTAGCCCCCCCCCCCCCCCCCCCCCCCCATAAAAATCAAATGGTAGCTCCCTAAGAATAAACGTTGAATTGTATCATATATTCTTATTATAAACATTTCTAAGCATTTTAAAACACTATACGGCAAGACTTTTGATTGTTGTTGACGACTAAACGGTGGCCTAGTGCTGTTTACATATACAACCTCGTTATTTGGTCTCAGTGGATATGATCTTAATATGTAAGTTCAATGCACATCTTTATAAAGACTGCAATTTTTGCAAAATACTTAAATCCTTTAAATGTACTAGCTATCAGTTAACTGCGAGTACTCTCAGATCTGTACCTAGTGTCTTTTTGTTGTTGGGATGTACATGTACCCGGCCGCGTCCACTTGTAATTTTGTCCATCTGATGAGTTAAGCCTTTTTCAACTGATTTTTATAGTTCGTTCTTATGTTGTACTGTTATACCACTGTCCAAGGTTAGGGGAGGGTTGGAATCCCGCTAACATGTTTAAACCCGCCACAATATGTATGTATGTGCCTGTCCCAGGTTAGGAGCCTGTAATTCAGTGGTTGTCGTTTGTTTATGTGTACGTATTTGTTTTTCGTTAATTTTTTGTACTTAAATAAGGCCGTTAGTTTTCTCGTTTGAATTGTTTTACATTTTCATTTCAGGGCCTTTTATAGCTGACTATACGGTATGGGCTTTGCTCATTGTTGAAGGCCGTACGGTGACCTATAGTTGTTAATATCTGTGTCATTCGGGTCTCTTGTGGAAAGTTGTTTCATTGGCAATCATACCACATCTTCTTTCTTTATATATATATCCAGTAAAAATGGTTTTAAGTAACACATATTGAGCTGACAAATATTTTTGTAGAACTTTTAGGATGTAGATTCCTAAACTGTTATTAATTTTAATTGTAATAGCTTTAGTATGTGCCAACTTAATATTTAAAATTCATTAAATGTAGTCTTCTATTCAATTAAATAAAATTTCTATAAACAATATCTGGATTGGTAAGACCGCCATTCTCGAATATTACTAAGGGGTCAATTTAAACAAAATAAATATCTGTTGCATTATTGATGAGCTAGGAAATATGAGCAACATTCAGAAAAGATAAAAACACTATCAGGAAAAGTGTGGTTCGTGGGCCTTTTCATGCTCTCTAGTAGTTTGCAGTGGCGGATGCGGAATTTTTCATAAAGCACACTGACTGACCTAAAAAAAAAGGGGGGGGGCTCCAGTCATGCTTCATTGATTCCCTTAAAAATCAATTAAATTTTCCCCACACAAAAGGTTGGGGGACTAAGCCCCATAGATCTGCCTATGATTCGTGCATTTTCTGCTTTCTACACCATATTATAAATCGCTGAGATGACGATAATCTATATATATCAGGCGGATGCAATTATACTTTGATGAAAACCGAATCAAAGAAATGAGCTAGGTGATAGATTTCATAATTTTTTAGTTTCTGGTAAATTCGTCATATAGTAAACTGTAAGTTTTATATTGAAAGGACTTTCCAACTTACTATTTTAAGGTCTTCGTAATTCATTACCAATACATCAAGGTCGTTAGATGCTGTAAACTCTGCCCATTTCTTGTTATAAAAGAACCAATTCGAACTCACCTCCCGATCTGGAAAAGTATGTATTTTAAGTTTTTTTCTATAGTTAGGAAAAACAACTTCTTTGCCATCAAATGAACTATAACAAATGTTTAAACATTTCTCCCAAAAGCATATATAAACCGATAGTCACAACAACAAAATCCAAAATAATGACACAAGTCTTGTTCCTAGGAATTCATCATTCAACGATATGGAACACTACAATTCACAATTTCAAAGATTTATGTAAATTAACTTAATATGAGTGTTTAAAACTACTCCACACTTGTTCGAGTGATAAGCTGTTTCAACATATCAAGAAATATAATAAACAATTCGCATTCAAAGTGTTCAATGCTGGAATTATGAGCAAGTCGACTGGTCTGGTGTACGCTGATTCTATATTGTGTATTGAATCAACTGACAAATTTCCGACCAAAAAGCATCTGTGCACTATTTTAAAGAACAAGCAGCAGTCTTCACATGCTAAATTTAAAACAAGTTAACTTTTGTCAGGAAGATGAATCATTCCTCCTGGAAATATTGTTCTGACTCCGACTTGACCATGTTTTTCTTTATCGCTAATACATAAATGTCGCATGAGTAGCTGAGAAGCAAATATATGAATTTGAGTCCAGTTTCACTTGGCCGAAGATCTATTCGCCTGTTATGAAATAATCTAAAAGGCTTTGTGGCGAAATCAACCATGCTTCTTCAGAGGAAAAAATCATTTCTATCGCATTTACTCTATTTTGGCATAAAGAAACTTTTTTATTTGATCAAAACGAACGTTCGAAAATCAGACAGTTACCCCCTTCTCAATCGTTATTTTTCATAATAGACAAACTTGTCATTTTCTAAAAAAAAAATCAAATTGTATAAAACAAATGCTCCTGTCATATCCCTAACATACCATTATGGAGGATATATTGCAGAAACTGATTCCATGTTGTTTCACTGTCAATATTGAACTTCGTCTTAATCATATGATGATACAGGGATGTAATAATGTCCTTTGGATTTCGATGAAGTAAAATGAACTTGGATTTCTTTTCAACTGCTTGTTTTGGAAGACACACTGGGGTATAGTGGGTGTTGAATATTCTGGGACGTGGCTCATCTTTGTACTCCTCAGGCAGATGAAATTCAACCATACACGATTCTTTAGCTTTTGAGTGATATTCAGCTTTACCTTTTATTATCATCTGACACATCTCCCATACCCAATGTGTACCTGAGCATAAATATCTATATATTACAAATTATTAAAAGATCAAAATTTTTATAATTGGCTGATTTGAAAGAAAAGTAACATATTTATTAGTTCAAGAAAATGTTTTACTCGGTTAATTCTAATACAAGATGCTTTATTTTTGAGAGGGGTGATCAATTTAGTCCTAGTATAGCATATGACCTCAGGGGCATTGTTTTCTATTTCTGAATTTTTTACTATCAATGTGCCTTAAAAAAAATAGAAATAAAAAAAATATCAGTATAAAAACGTTAAAAATTGACTAAAAATGCCAAGTCATATGTTATATGACTAGTGATCAATTATTTAATCCAACATTGCAAAACTATAGATAAGAAAAACCCCAAATATTTTATGATATCAATGTGTTGAACATTTCATGACCTATTCATATTTATGCACAGCAACTTGATAATCTGTTATGATAATATTTCAGTTTTTTCTCGAATCCCGTATGCAGGTGAACTTGACTCCAATCTTAAATGTCTAGGATTGTCAGTTCAGTGGGCACTCTGGCTTCCGCCGACAATTAAAACTGACCGCCATAAAATAGCACAATAGTTTTTAAAGTTGCGTTTAACACTTATCAATCAATCAATCATAATTTTTCTTTTCCTGACCTTTAGACATTCAATGACATTTACGCTTGGTTGTTGTAAGTTCTGTTCGTATAGTGTTGCTGATAACTTCAACTTCATTCCCCTTACAGACTATGACGTGGATGATAAATACTGCTAAAGTCTGAAAGTCGTGATACGAGAATGAAACACCTACTGAGCAGTTGAGGATCAAGAAAATATAGAACATGTATGTCTACAATGAAAACCTACATAGGGAATACAGTAACATACCACATTTTGGATAAGCACAAATAAATATATCGTCATCATAACACTCCATTTCTTGAAACGCCGGAATAAGAATTCTAGGATCAGGTACCACCCCTTTCTTTTGGAAGGATAGTCTTATCTCTTGCTCTTCAACAATAAGGACTTCAGTATCAGCATTCCCAGGTTGTTTGATACTTACAACAACGTCCTTTTCTGTAATCGGTCCTGATAAAGAAAATATATGTATATTTTTTTTAATTTCTAATCTTATATTTTTGACTTCTTAAAACTGTTCTTAAACTACACATGTATTAAAGTTCAAGTTTTAATTTTTATATTTTGATCTGTATCGTTCTACCTTATGACATTGTTTAATTTCCATCTATGATTACTATATATAAACTCATTTTTATACTAAACGCATTTTGACACCCTAAAAGTTGAAAACACCTTTCATTCAATCAAAGGAAAAAAAAAGAGGAAAAAGCTTAGACTTAAATAAAAATACACCGATACGGAAGTTTAAAAGAAATTCCATTGAATAATTGAGAATCGTCTTAAGTCAGTGACCAATCATGCATGGTTAACGATTAGCTATTTCCAAAAGAAACTATTTCATATCACGTTTACAAAATTATATTGAATATATTTGTACTTTAAAAAATAAATTTTGCAAGCCTACCTACCAAATTCATATTTTCCTTTTTGTGGCTTCTCCATTTTCTGTGCGAGATAGTTTCAACATGTGCACCTTTAAAAATAGATAAACAACCACATGACTTGTGTATACGTGTAAGATAAATGTAATATGTAGGTATACAAGTCATACTCACATGATCTAATATTGAAAAAGATCAGTCAAAGGTGTTTAACCCGCGTAAATTCAAAAACATATATTCAATAAATAAATGTTAAGGTTCATGTGGACCCTATGGCTAAAATGGCCGTATTTTCACCTCAAAATTTTATCTGAGTACAGGCAAACCTGTGCATCTGGAAAAGTTTTAAGGCATAGCATGCCCTAGATAAATAGAATTCAAATGCATTGTATGATTTAGAAAATTCATAACTTAACTGGATTTTGCCGTACACTTTTTTTCGTCTCTGCAGAAGATGATAAAATTAACAAACAGTTGAGTTTACCTTGATATGGTCCACTCAGGTACACAGTTTAAATAACCAATTATTGTCAGGTATCTATTGTCCATCTAATGTCCATGTCAATTAAAAATGCTCACTTTAATTTTTTCCTGCGGGGAACTTCTCAAACCTGTTTCCCAACTTAGTTTATTTTGGCAATTCTGGAGGAATGAAAAAAAGTGCACAGCAAAATCCTGGTAAGTTTTTATTTTTCTAAAACATAAAACATAAAACATACTTAAAATTAATTTATCTAGGGCATGTTATGCCTGAATTTTTTTTTTACAAATGCACAGGTTTGTCTGTACTCAGAGTAAACTTTGAAGTGAGAATACGGCCATTTTAGCCATAGGGTCCACATGCATCTTAAGGAAAAAGATGTGTCAATGTTAGTATGTATACTCAATTCAATTGAAAAGTTTTCTCAGATATCAAAGACCTGGGTTGCGTTCAATATCGTAGCGGGCCGGCTACGTAGTGCTATGTAGATTTTTGTTTTTTGAACGTGTAGCTAGCCTATAGTTTCTACATAAATATTGGTAGAAGCTACGTAGCTGCTACGATATTGAACACGACCCTGGGTTGCGTTCTATATCGTAGCGGCTACGTTACCTATGTTAAAATAAAAACGAAGAAGGGATTATCTAAGCAGAAATTTATTAAAAATAATAATTTTGAACTGCACAACAATAGTTTAATATGTGTTTCATTTGTGTATTGCAATCATATAGTCATGTGATTATTTACATATTTATAATGCATATACATACGTTGTGATACCTCGAATATCATTTTTATTTATCAATTGCTTAATTTTTTGTTTGCTAAATGTCCACAAAAAAGTAAAATAACAAAAACACCAAATTCCGAGGAAAATTCTAAACGGAAAGTCCCTAATTAGCAAATGGAAAAAACAAAAGCTCAAACGCATCAAACGAATGGATAACAACTGTCATATTCCTGACTTGGTACAGACATTTTCTTATGTGGTTATGGAAATTAATAATGTTGTTATGTCTAGATAACTTTTATTAATATTCACAATGCACCTAAGTGAAATACAAGTTCAAAATTTTTACTAGGAAAAACATGAAATGCTCTACTAAGATTTTCATGAACCTCAAGGGGTTTATATTTAAGCATGTTAATACATGCAGTATATATGCAGACGCGTAAATACGTTAATTTGATTACAATATTCTACTAGAACTAATGGATATGTCTCTCTGCCTAGTCTGATTAAAGATAAACTCGACCGTTTTTAAAATTATTTGAGTCTGAACAAACTCGCGAGTGTATTCTGTAAACTCATTATCGATATATAAATAATTCATTAATTAGAACCACTTTGAATTGTATACCCCTTTTTTGGTCACACACTGTTGTCAATATAATGGAATTGTATGCGACTGTAAAACAAGTGAGAGGTTTAGCTAGTTATAAAACTAGGTTTGATCCAGTATTTTCAACATAAGTAAATGTCTGTACCAAGTCAGGAATATGACAGTTGTTATCCATTCGTTTGGTTAATTCACCCTTTTTTATTTGATTAAAGACTTTTCTTTTTTAATTTTCTTCGGAGTTCGGTACTTTTACTTTTCAAACATTCATTAGCTTTACAACCCAAATAATTTAATAAAAACGGATGAGTTTATCTTTAATCAGACTAGGTGGAGAAATAAGCAAACAAATGACAGTATTTACGCGTCTGCATATACATTGCATGTATTGACTTTGCCATTTGAATAGGGACTTTCCGTTTTGAATTTTCTTCGTTGTCATGTGCACATTTAATAGATTAACCTTGTTTTTCGTCTCTGTTATTTTCTCAGTTCGATAAGAAATGAATAAGACATAGGACACTGTTAGTATTTTTCGAATGTGCTGTTTACAAAATACGCTTAACCAATTTTTTGTCGCGGCTACTTTATTTTGAATTTAACACTTTCTAAGCAACTTCGCAGCAATTTGTTTTCGCGATTTTCTAATTTTCTTCATTTATAAATATAAGAGAAGATATAAGTTTTATATTTTCGCATTCTATACATAGACAATTGATGACTCATGAAAATCGTGAAAATAAATCGTTCACAAAAATAAGTTGGGTCAAAGTTACTTAACGAAAAGAAATCTCGTCTTTCAGCTTGAAAAAATAATTCTCAATACATTTCATAAAGGCGCAGATGAAAATGTTACCATCAAAGACCTCCGGCTCAGGCTCCGTTGCTTGAGTTTGTGGTATCATAAGTCTTGGTTCAGATAGTATACCATTTTTATGAAGTTTATTCTTGATTCTCATATTCGTCTATAATTAAATTTTCCACTTTCATATGTTCTGATAAAGTAACTGTTACTTCTTCATCTTTATCAGTAATTGGTCCTGGAACCATTGGAAAACAACGTTGAATATTATAAAACCTGCTCAATGTTTTTCATTTCTTTATAGGTATAGAACCTCATTTCTTTATAGGTATAGAACCTCATTTCTTTATAGGTATAGTACCTCATTTCTTTATAGGTATAGAACCACTAAAGATATAAGTACATATTTTAAACAAAACGTATAGCTGTATCTTTGTCACTAGGTGAACTATTTAGGTAGTTTTGGTATCAAATGAAGTATTGGGACAATGGGGATTAGTATCACTGTATAATACTTGCTGAAAGTTTCTTTTGAATAACAATAAAAAAAATCCCAACATATAATATTGAAATAGGTAGGCACATTTACCCTGTTGTTCAGATCAGAAATTAATGCATGTATCTGTACTATCAATCTTCCGGGAACCATGGCCAGGACGTTCTAATAAGCAATTACAGGTATGTTGATTTTCTTAGCACAAGTGAGGATGAGATATAAATTTGACATGAAATGACAGCTACTTTATTTGAACTATAACGCTTGAATTTCCAGAATTTAACAAAGAAATCAATAGGGCTATGTAACTTAAACATGATGCAAATCATCTGGTTTGCTTTGGATCGTTTAAACATATTTTGTTTTCAAAAGTAGAATAGGGATTTGACACAAGTTATACATTGTAACACCTCTCCCTGTAAATTATTGATTGTCTATAAATTGTTACACGTGAACTATAATAGAAATAATATGAATCATAATTGAAGCTGAATTTTTTTTTTCATATTGTTTGAGTTAGTTTGATCAACACGTATAACATTTGAAATGGTTAATTCAGAATTTCGTTGGTAAAGGAGGGTATATTTCTACTAAACTAAATGGTGTTTTCTATTATAATCATGATCATCAAAATGGTTATTATTGACATACTGTTGATTGGAACTCCTTGAAATCATATTGCCCTATCATCGTCTCTACTAGGTTGAGAGTTAGAGTTGAAAGTTGTCTTATTTCTTCTTACTTATTATCATCATTTAACAGTTTCATGTTCTTAAAGAAATTCTTGTCTACATATATATAGTCAGGGCGAATTAAGAAGCTATAGTAAAATACCTTTTACGAAATATTGGTTATCTGCCGTAAAACTAAGAATACAATTTTAAATTGTCGGTTTATAATGCACAAAAATCAATCAAATCATTTACAAACACATAAAGACGCATACCGTACGGTATGTTAAGCATATACTTATATACACGTTCATCAGGTCAATATATTCATATGTAATTGTGAAATAGGCAGTGACGGATCCAGGGGGGAGTCCGGGGAGTTGGAACCCCCTTTTTTGGACGATCACTGCATTTGAATGGGGACATGTGATTGGAACCCCCCCCCCCCCCTTTTGTCCTGGGTTGGGATCCCCCTTTTTAAATGACTGGATCCGCCCCTGAAATATGTCATATACAAACAAATGTTTTAAAATCAATAATATCACACTTTACATTAAGGTTATGACTGGTAATGAATTGACACTTGAAAGTCTAGCAATTTAACAATCAGCAGTGGCGGATCGAGAACTTTTCATAAAGAGGGGAGGGGGGGGGGCGCTCCGGTCATGCTTCAGGAACTCCCTATATAATTAACCTAATTTTTCTCACGAAAAGGGAGGGCGGGACCCCAGGGCCCCTTGGATCCTCCTATGTAATGAACTGATGTCAAGCAATTGTAAAGGACAGACGCCAAGTTAAGACTTAATATTAAGAATTGGTAATACATGAGACCCAAAAGATCACCCGCAAATGACGATTCAAATTTATAACCAAAGTACTACAAATATACTATTGGCGTGTGGTAGTATGGATCAAATGTAAGATAATTATAATACTGGAACTGAGTTATCGACCGACATTTGACCAGGAGTGATGTTTTATTACTACATCAAGACAATAGACCTTCATTTTCTCTATCTAGTAACATTTTGATTAAAATACAAGCAAAACGAGCGGAGAAAGGAACACATACTTAATGTATTTTACCTGGATAGACGTCATTTTGAAAATCAAAGATGGCCGGCAAGATGGGATGGATTTTTTTCGTGGCTACCACTAAATACGATTAAATACACATAAAGACATGTTCTTACACAGTTGTATGTTTTTATCACCATTTGCATGATTTGTGTGGTAAGCTGATCAGATAACTTCTGAAGATATGAAGAAGGAAACTGAGGAAAACTCACAAAAATAATACTTTCCTTTTGCTATTATTTTCTTCCACTGAAAGATTAATCCATCTACTGTCAGTCACAATCTGTCGTGATAACAAGTGTTGTATGCTGAGTCATTTTACTGCCTAAATTAAAATGACATTATATTAAAGACTTGGCCATTAACAGTTGACTTGATAGTAAAAAAACTTAAATCGATCCGACACTTTTTCCTTTTACTTGAATGAAATGTAAATTCACAAAACTACTGAACTCCTAAGAAAATTCAAAATGAAAAGTCACTAATCAAATGGCAAAATAAAAAGCACAAACACATCAAATGTCCGGCTAACAACTGTCCTATTCATGACTTGATATATGCATTTTCTTAAATAAAAAATGGTGGACTAAACCTGGTTTTATAGCTAGCTAAACCTTTCACTTGTGTTCAGACACTAATAATAATTGATATGGTCATATTTATAAATTCACTGTTTACAAAACTTTTGAATGTTTGAAATACTAAGGGTTTTCTACCTAAGGAATTATAGATTACTTTAGCTGTATTTGGCAAAACTTTAAGGAATTATGGTCCTCAATGCCCTTCAACTTCGTACATTATTTTGCCTTTTTAACTTTTTTCGATTCGAGCGTCACTGATAAGTCTTATGTAGACGAGTCGCGCGTCTGGCGTAAATACAAAATTTAATCCTGGTATCTATGATGAGTTTATTTTCATGACAGTCGCATAAAATTTAATAATATTAACAACAATTTGTGAACAAAATAAACAGACATGATAGGTAAAAATGTCGAAAATAGGGGAACAGCAGTCAACATTGTGTTATAATCTTAATCACTATAAAACAAACAAATATGTAACAAAGAAGCACAAAAAGGCACAAGAACAAAGCACATTAGCAAAAATTAAAGTCAAGAATACAAAAAATTACCATAGCTCAATAACGAGATGTAAAAAGTACGAAACCACGTCATGTAACATAGAACACAAACGGTATATAGACAAAGCACATTACCAAAAATGAAAGACACGAATTCAAAGTTTTAACCATAGAACAATATCACAATGATGGGATGTATAATTCTACGAACTTGAAATCTTGAAATGCCAACTGGTACTTGAAGTATGGAAGATGTCTATCAGGTTTTCAGCTTTTGTTTGTTAAGAAAACTAAAAAAAAAGGTCGTTGATAAAAGAGGGAAGTAAGATAACAGAAAGACAATCAAACTCATAGATCGAAAATAAACTGACAACTCCATGGTTAAAAATAAAAAGACAAACAGACACAAAAATAGTACAGAAGACACAACATAGAAAACTAAAGACTAGGCAACCCGAAACCACAACAAAAACATGGGGCAATCTCAGGTGCTCCGGACGGGTAAGTAGATCCGGCTACACATGTGGCACCCTTCGTGTTGCTTATATTATTACAAATCCAGTAAATAGTCTAATTCGGTAGGTCACATTCATGAAAAGGGAAGGGTATGTAGTTACGACATAAGGAACATAAGATGATATATGCAGATTTCGTTCCAGCTTTCCAACTTTCTGATTAAACATTTAGTGAATAGAGTGTCTCTACATAGTATCTCGTCGCTAAAGGGTGTCATAATTCGTACTGTGATGTTGGGTGCTGAAGATTTTCTCATTGTAGTGCCGAAAGTATAGCTATTCAGACCACTTCGAAATGTCATAGCGATCTTTACAAATTTCTGAAAATCTTCAATCATAGCAATTATTTAATAAAATTAAGATTGGAAATGGGGAATGTGTCAAAGAGACAACAACCCGACCAAATAAAAAACAACAGCAGAGGGTCACCAACAGGTCTTCAATGTAGCGAGAAATTCCCGCACCCGGAGGCGTCCTTCAGCTGGCCCCTAAACAAATATATACTAGTCCAGTTTAGACCGTAAGACAATGCACTTTTACAGTTCATATTCAACTAAACTGTGAAGCTTTCACCTTTACGACTGCATTTCACACTATGTTGTGAATGGAATGGAGGCAAAGAGGTGTATTTTTATAAAAGGTGGATCAAAGTTTTCAGGTCTTGTTTGTCAAATTATTGAAGGAAAGGAATATCGCAGTATCCGTGAAAGTTAAGTTGAAAACACTTTAAGCCCAGGTGCAGATTTGCCAATTTAGAATAATTAGAACCTAAGATTGAAGTATACATCTTTTGGTTGTATATGAACAAATAATTATCGACTTTTTACATGTAACGTTCGCTTTATAGTAGTCTAGTATGAAACCCATATTGCTTCGGATATTTGCCTTAAGATGTTGATGTTGTTCATCATTAAAAGCTATGCATAAGCCCATTAGTCTATGCAGACGAGATACAAGTATATAGAGGGGTGCTACTCACAAGAAAGCTATTAAACAAAGAGTGCCTAGTGGTAAAGTTGAAGTCATTCCTTTGTAAATTTTACGGACGCCATCACGATTTGGTTTACCGTTACGGAATATCCGTTTCATGTTCGTGTTGCTTAATCTTTATTTTTCTATGTTGTGTTTTGCGTACTATTGTTTGTTGGTCTTTTTTTCTTTTTTAGCCATTGGGTTGTCAGTTTATGTTCGATTTATGAGTTTGAATGTCCCTTTGGTATATATCGTCTCTCTTTTATTGACAATGAACGAATCAATAACTGTTGATGTTAGCAAAATATTCGGATCACTTAGATTGTTAGCATTATAGACGAAATATCCACTAACAGATGTATCAACCGAGTGGGTCGCCATAGTAGCAGTGACTTTTAGACTGTTCACAGAAACGAGATATCCATACACAAGATGGCATGTGTTGTATTTTTTTTTATATATACATTTGGTATATGAATTGCATTTTTCCAGTTAGTAATTTATGCTATGGACAGGATGAACGTGACTAAAAAAACCGTCGCATTTTCATTGTCTACAATTAAATCTTTTTGGTGACGGTGTGCCTTAAATAATCATCTTTTTACCAGGATATAAGGAATAGTTATGTTCATCCTTATTTATATAAGGCTGACTTCATGCATGAGCTCCTTAGGAAGAATGAAAATATGCTAGCTTTTCCTTCAATTCACTTTTAGCTACGTGGATGATAATGATAATTCAATATTTTTTTAACACAAATTAGGCCGTTAGTTTTCTCGTTTAAATTGTGTTACATTTTTCATTTGGGGCCTTTTACAGCTGAACTATTTAAAGATAATCTGTATCTAGATAAGAGAGGCAAACGTAATATTGATCTGCACACAAGTCGTAATTCTGGATGAGGAGTCGTCAGATCTTCCTTGAGTAATTTCTGGTGTCCCACAATGAACAGTCATGGGCCTTGTTCTATTTCTATTATACATAAACGAATCAGACTACAATCTCAAAAATAGTCTGATAGTCTCCAAGAAAATCTGATGCTTCAACAACATAGGAAAAAGAATGTCTGATGGCTTCCCATTCAGACATATATACAGTATTAGTAATAACCACAACAAACAGACAAGAACAATTCAATCAAACACAATTGATCTCCGCAATGCAATATACATCTGGTATTGTCAAAACTTTAGTTTTATATGTAGATTGTTTTTGGTTGACTATAAATCTGTTCGTATATTTTCTATGGTGCTGTCTGTCTTTTTTCGGCTCAGGGTTTCGTTACACATCATATATCATCTCCTTTTTTATTGGAAGTATATTTCATATAAGTCGTAGTAAAGTTGGTCCCTAATGCATCTAACTAAGATATACATATAGATTAATATATGATTATTACCATGTATTTAATTACTAAGGTTATTTCTAAAATCAAAGATGTTTTCTATCTCATTGAATTGACGTATACCCAAAATATTTTTTATCAAAACTAATAGAAGACACTGAAATAAATAGTAGATCTAGAAATATGCATTAAATGAAAAGTTAATAGGAATAGTGAAGTAGTAGATTCTTTTTATAGTTCGTATGTATAGTTTACATCTTCTCCATTCATTTTTTTCTCCAACAGATCTTCAAACTGTTCATTCTGTGCAACTGTAAAATGATTCTTCCAATCTCCAACAGCACCTAAAATAGGCAAGCATAGATAGTTCAATTACTGGTAAGATGACATATATATTCAACGTGATGAAGATCACGTGATAAAGATCAACTGTATCCAGAGTCATATAAGAAAGATTGTAAACATGTCAGATAGATTTATGAAAACAAATTTATAGGTCATTTTGACATGTATAATTCAAAATATGTTTACTACCCATCAACATTCTAGTTTGTTACGGAAAGTCTCAAGCAAATATTCGTTATTGTGAATAGTCAAGAGGAAAACTAGTCTTCCTAAGAGACTGCTTTCAACAAACTTAACCAATTCAAGACTGAGATGTGCATATACTTATTATTATAAGCATGTTTCTTCAAATATTGTAAGAAGCGGTTGTTAAAATATAAAAATATTTTTTTTATTTTATTTAAGGTAAAAATGAATTTGATAAACAATAGTGGAAGGCTCTAGTGGTATTCGCATATTTATTTTTACCAAATATTACATCTTATTGGTTTATGATAATGTGTACTTCGTGTCCATTTATTTGGTTTAGGAGACTCGTAAACCCCGAATTGTAATTATCTAACACAAAAAATATATAATTAACACAATGTCACTTAAACATAAGGCAAGCGCATAAAGGAATATGCGATGGCAACAAGATTAAAACCAACCCCGGTCACATCAATGTTTTTTTAGGCTAAAAAAAACAAAATAATTTGATTTTTAGTTACTTTTTACAATGAGATAGAAAATGGTGCACATTTATACCGGCTTGCCTATGCGGTATGGATTTTACACATTATTGGCGGCCGTACGGTGACCTATATTTGCTAACATCTATGTCATTTGGTCTGTGTTAGAGAGTTGTCTTTATGACAATCATACCACATTTCCCTATTTTATATTAATTTTCCTAGGAATCTTGTCATACCTTTCCTGTACAACTTGGATACCTGATCAGAGTTAATTATCTCAGTTCCACTTTCTCTTAGCTTTTCCATGTCTCGCATTTTGTACAAACTACATTTCTCTTCTATTTCTTTTAAAAATGCTTCTTCCCGTGGATAACCTAAGAAGTCGGCAAGTTTGAACAAACTCTGAAGGGTTTTCTGTAGATGTACAAGTAACAGATACATTATGAATTTATAAAGCATGACTTTCAATCATGTAATTTTTCAACATGTTTACATTTGAGATCAAAATTTTGGGAAGCCAAATATAATAAATATTTATTGGCTTCAAATTGATACCAAAACAGTAAACAAAAACGACTCCGTTAATCTTTAGTCAGTCTAGTCGAAGAGAGATAACCGTTAGTATTAGTAGATAAACTCATCATAGATACCAGGACTACATTTTGTACATACGCCAGACGCGCGTTTCGTCTACAAAAGACTCATCAGTGACGCTCGAATCCAAAAAAAATTAAAAAAAGCCAAATGAAGTACAAAGTTGAAGAGCATTGAGATCCAAAATTCCTAAAAGTGTTGCCAAATACAGCTAAGGTAATTTATGCCTGAGGTAGAAAAGCCTTATTATTTCAAAAAATTCAAAATTTTGTAAACAGTTAATTTATGTATATAACAATATCAATGATAATTCTTGTCAGCACAAAATGTGCTGACTACTGGGCTTGTGATACCCTCGGGGAAATAAATCTCCACCAGCAGTGGCATCGACCCAGTGGTTGTAAAAAAACTCATCATAGATACCAGGACTAGATTTTGTAAATACGCCAGACGCGCGTTCCGTCTACAAAAGACTCATCAGTGACGCTCGAATAGTAGATGATTGTAAAACTGCGTGCATTTACATCATTACAATAAACCACCTGGAGGTCCATGTAAATCTTTGTCATGTATATTAATCATTTCAGTAGAGACTGTCATATATTTCCTAGTATTAATTTTGAACTTGTATTTCACTTAGATGCATTGTGAATATAAATAAAGGCAATAGTAGTATACCGCTGTGTGAAACTCGTAAATCTATGGACAAAAAAAAATTCGGGGTAACAAACTAAAACTGAGGGAAACGCATTTAATAAAAGAGGAGAACAACGACACAACATTAAAATGTAACACACACAGAAACGGACTAAGCATTAGACAAAATCCGATGAGTATAACATATATAACATCAAAACCAAATACATGAATTAGGGATAGAAAAGTACCGTGCACGTCTTATAGTAATGTGAATTCACACTCAAATATAAGAGAAAATAAACGACACAACGTTAAAATGTAACACACACAGAAACGAAACGAACTATAATATAACAATGGCCATATTCCTGACTTGGTACAGGACATTTTTAAAGAAAAAAATGGGGGGTTGAACCTGGTTTTGTGGCATGGCAACCCTCGCACTTAAATGACAATGTTAAATATAACATTAAAATGACAACATAATATTACAGAACTACAATACAAATAAATAGGAGAACATATTAGACAAAGAAACACACGAATGATAGCTAACAAAAGGCATCAGGTTTAAATGAATGTTATCAAATCCTAATAACATTATTTTTTCCCGTAGTGTTTAGGACTAAAATTGATAAATTGGACAATTTTCATATTTTGATTATTAAAATCATAATGTTAACTAATTTTGGGTAAATTATGCAATTTAACATTTTTCACTAAATGTGACTAAAAGGAAAATGCAATCAAACATTAGTCGAATAACACTTTTCTTTCTAGCCTTCTATACTGTTTACTTCATAGTACAGCCCGAAGAATGCCCTCAGATTTGAGGTAATCTCAAATTTCACAACTGATTACCTTCACAGTGTGAAGTCCTTGTAATTTATATATCACTCTTCCCAATAAACTGACCACAGATGTTACATATAGATTATCTGATAAGACAGTCAACATTTTGGCATTTTATGTCTTTTCTTGAAAAATTTCTACTACATGTAACATTATCTATGTGTGTATATTCTTCATAAGATTTTGACAATCAAGTTACTGTTTTTTTTTATCAACTTCATGCTCAAATACAGTTAAAGGAATATAAAATAAAGTTCTGACTATTGTTTGTCTGTTTGTTTGTTTGTCTTTTTCATTTTAGCCACGGCGTTGTCAGTTTATTTTCGATTTATGAGTTTGACTGTCCCTTTGGTATCTTTCGTCCCTCATTTACGCGTCTTTAATTTTAAGAGTTGTTACAAATCATTTTGTCATATGTAAGAATCATCTAAATTTACCTGTTTAATGTCTTCATATCTCAATACAATACAAGGCATGGTATGTTACTTGATGACAAGAAATCAGACCATTTTTTTCGGTAAAAGAACCAATTGGAATTGATATTTCGATCTGCAAATGAAAAGTTCACAAATTTGCTAGTGTTTTGATGCAATATCTGAATACGAATTACACTTATTTTAATTATTCTGTAAATCTAAGGATGATATTAAAAAGAATGTTAAATGAACTTTTTTTGACTGATTTTTGTTTCAGACAAAATCACCTTCATGGTTGTTATCAATGCAAATCCGTCATTTATGACATATATTGAACTTTAAAGAAATGTATTAGGCATTGTAAAAGAGGGGCGAAAGATGCCAAAGATATATTCAAATTGTAAGTAGTAAGTCGAAAAGAGGTAATAAATGTTCTTTATTTAAAATCTCATAAATTACCATTTGTATATTCACTTTTAAGAAAGTCTAACCATGGAAGTGAGAATTGAGGGAATAAAAGTTTCTGGTGGTGATTATGAGATGTAATAATATTTTTCGGGTTTCGTTCAATTATGATCAGTTTACACTTTTTTTCATACGCTTGTTTCGGTAAACATTTTGGTGTAAAATGAGAGTTGAATATTCTTGGCCTCTGTAAATCACTATATTCATCTGCTAAATGGAATTCCAACGTACAACATTCTTTAGCTTTCGACAAGTATTCCGTCTTGCCGTTCACTATCATCTATACCATTTCCCATAGCCAATGAGTACCTATATCAATATAAATGTTTATATAATGTCCTTTAGGTTCATCTGTAGTCGGTTTTAAAAGCTTACCAGAGCGTATGTTTTGAATTGTATTGATTATACCGACTCTAAATAAAAGTCCCTTAAGTACATCTGCAGTCGGTGTTAAAAGCTCCTCAGAGCTTATATTTGTAATTGTATTGCTTATACCGACTCTTATTAAGGGCATACGATAAATTTACAGGGGAGTTAATGACGTTGCTATCGTAAATTATTATTTTCGCGACGTCAAAATATGACTTATCGTGAAAAGATTCAGTTTTCGACTGATTTTTATCATTCAAACTTATTTAACTTGAAAACGAGTTCATGGACCCCTCTTTTTTAAAATGCAATTAAGTTTGTTTAAGTGAGAAGATTATGTGTGCCAATTTCCATGAAAACGTAAATAGTGCAAATTTGATAAATATACAGCAAAAAATTATGTTTTTTTCTACATTAATGAACATTTGATAAATATGAGTTATTTCTGAACAAAAAATGTATAAATTTCTAGGATACTTATTGAATACAGAAATTGCAAATTATTCAACAAAAAACAATTTGTGTTAATCTTTAAAAAAAAAAGTTGTGTATTCCTTTCGAAAGAGAAAATACGACCACAAATTCGAATTTTAAGCAAAGATACAAAATTTCGACCTCATTTTACTCAAAAAGTAGCACATGAAGGTATATTTTTTATTACATATTTGATTTAATCAGGCAAAAAATATTCTATATGGAAATTTTTATCAAAATGTAAATACGGGATCAAAACTGTATCACATGCCCTTAAAGCTTTTTTGTCTTATGTTTAATGATACACATGAAACATGTAAAATATTTTACTAAGAGGTATTGGACGGTTAAGATCCAATTGAGTTGTCATGTGCACATTTATCTTAGTTAATTGATTTATTGTCTGTTGTCTCAGTTCGAAAAGAAATGCGTGATGATAGGACGAACATACAACCAGGACAAACACACTCTTTTTCGAATATACGTTCAATCAAATAACATAACGAAAGAATTTCTTACCACATTTCATATAAGCACAGATAAAGATGTCATCATCAAAGACGTCCATTGTTTGAATTTGTGGTATCATAATTCTTGGATCAGGTAGTACACCATTATTTAAGAAGTCTATTCTTGTTTCAAATTCGTCTTCAATTAAATGTTCCACTTTCATATCTTCTGATAAAGTATCTGTTACTATTTCATCCTCATCAGTAATTCGTCCTGGAAAAAATATGAAGACAGCATTGAAAATTATACAACTTCATTTCTAGTTCTATTTGAACGTTATAATTGAAACGTAAATTTACTTTTCTTTTTAATGTGATGAAAAGCATCGGTTTAGTTTGGTTTGGTTTTAATATATTTTAGAAACAAAAGTAGAAAAATAGATTGGACACAAGTTTTAACAACATGAGTGACGTCCTCTTCCCTGTAAATTATTGTTTGTCCATAAATCATTATACGTCAACTCTCTTTGAAATATTATGAATTATAAATGAAGCCGATTTAGAAATATTTTTTTTTATGTTGTATGAGTTTATTTGGGAATAACACATACCATGATGAAGTGAAGATTAGATAATCTTTAAGAAGTATTTGAAATAATTAATTAAAAAGTTTGTAGGTAAATGAAGGTATATTTCTACTTACTTAAATGATGTCCCCCTAAAATATGTTGTTTTCTTTTATATAATCATTAATTAAAAAGATTGGCATTGACATGTTGTAGGTTGGAAATCCTGAAAATCATTTTGTGTTATTATCATCTCTTGTTTAACGTTAGAAGTGAACGGTAATTTTTTTTCTCACCGGTGACAAAAGGACCCTTTTTGAGCTTATGCCATCATTTGGCGTCCGTCGTCGTCTGTCGTCGTTGTCGTCTGTCATCGCCGTTCTAAACTATTTCAAGAATCTTCGCCTCTGAAACTACTGAGCAAATAACCTTCAAACTTTAACTGAATGTTCCTTAGGGTATTTAGTTTATAAATTGTATCCGAAGTTTTGATCCATCAACAAACATGGCCACCATGGCTAAAAATAGAACATAGGGATCAAATGCAGTCATATGTACTATTGTTTGTCTGTTTGTCTTTTTCATTTTTAGCCATGGCGTTGTCAGTTTATTTTCGATTAATGAGTTTGACTGTCCCTTTGGTATCTTTCGTACCTCTTTTGGCTTATATCTCAAATACTCAAGCATTTAGAGCAAATATGACATAGAGTAAAAATGTTCACTAGGTCAAGATCTATCAGCCCTATCAAACCCATTGTTTGGTTCCTGCCACTAAATTAATATTTTTAAGAAAATTTTGCTGTTTTTGGTTATAACCTTTTACCTGTAACAGCAAAATTTTTCAGCAAAGTTAGATCTACAAAATTGTCTGTGGTCTCCTTTAGAAGTAATTGCCTTTTAAAGACAATTTTACACAATTTGTTTATCATGTTTGCTAACATTTAAAAATTTATTTTTCTGAAACTATAGGGCCTTCTACTTCTAAACTCTAATTGAATGTTCCTAAGGGTAACCGGTTCATAAAATGTATCCGTAGTTTTGATCCATAAACAAACATGGCCGCCATGGTTAAAAAAAGAACATAGTGGTCAAATGCCGTTTATTGATTTTATCTCAAAAAGTATAACAGTCATAACCGTTATAGCAAAAGTGATATCAGTTAAAGTGATGAGTAAGTCAAGATCTATCTGTTATGAAACTGTTAGACCAATTGGACCACTTAAGGAGTAATTGCCCTTGAAGCTTTTATTGTTTTACATTTTTTCGTGCGAGTCTGTTACTTTTTCAAAAATCTTCTTCTCTAAAACTACTAGCCAAGATATTCCAAAACTTTAACAGAATATTCCTTAGGATGACTAGTTTATAAAGTGTAATCGAAGTTTTGATCCATTCACAAACATGGCCACCAAGGCTTAATATAGAACATAGGGGGAAAAAGTAGTTATTCGATTATAACTCAAAAAGTAAAGTAGTTAGAGCAGAATGAAAGGGAATTGAAGTAATTAATGGGTCATGTTATATCGGGTATGAAATTTTTAGACAAGTTCGACAACCCATTGATTGGTTACTGTTGGCAATAGTTTATTTGCATTCAATTTGACTGTTTTTAGTCTTTATTTTCTTAAATATTATAATAAATAAGGAGAAAGTAAAAATGTCAATGAATGTTCAGCTAATTTAGATCTACCAATAAGTAAAATGATCAAAATTGTCTATTGACCCCTTAAGGAGTTATTGTCCTTAAAGCTTTTTTACATTTTTTCTGAAAGTCTACTACTCTAAAACTACTTGGCCAAATAATTTTTTTTAGATTAAAATTTCTATAGGGTATCTTGTTTATAGACTGTATTCGGGAGTTTGATCCTTTTAAAAACATGGCGGCAGTTTTATAAAGATATAACATAGGGGGCAACTGAGGATTTTGACTTTCATCTTTCTAAAGCAGTAAGAGCAAAACTGACATAGGTGAAAGTGTTAAACAGGTTTAGATCTACATGTCAAATAATCTTCAAACCAATAGGACAACTTATAGTTAGGTTACTATCCAAATATAGTAAATTTTTAGGAAATTTTACAGCTTTGGGTTATGTATTATCTTGAATTTTATTATAGAAAGAAACAAAGTGTAAACGACAAAACTGTCAAAATAGATCTACAAAAAAGTCACAAGCCTGAAACTGAAATTACAGGATAGCAATATCAGGCTCTAATGAGCCTCTTGTTCTTTTTTATTATCATCATTGATTTATTTTTATGTTTTATGTCTGCTTGGTTTAACATATATATGACCTGCCATGAAATTTCCAGGCTTATGGAGGTAGAACGTAGATTTAAGATATATTAGTAGGTAACTTCTAGTTGCAGTTCAAGGATTTAGAAAAGGGTAGGGAACCATGCCAATGTTAGGAATGGAATTTGACTTTTTTTTTAAATATATTTACTATATATGTAACTGAGGCTTATAAACTGCTACACTTCTCATACTATATAGTGTAGAGTCATACATCATAAATCTAAGTTAAAAGACAAATTAAAAAAAAAATAAGTCTGAAAGCTTTCTTTGACAAATTCTATACTAACTTCATTACAACAAGTTTTCATTGAATTTTGTAAAAGAGAGTTGATATATTGAAATTAATTTAATTCATTTGTAAAATTGTATTGTAATACGCTGTTGGAGATTACTGAACACCAATAAAATACAATAATTTTGTATTTTATAAGTAAGTGCCTACGATGATAAAAGGTAGTCATCGAATGATCTCATTATGCCGAAATTCAAATAGACTCGTTTCATTGTTATTACGACAGATAGGCCATAAAAGCTAGTCATTTTTCAGTATAGTCTAGATAAGTATACTAAAAAAAAACAATTTTAGACAAGGTATCGTTACCAGTACATGTCGAACAATATTTTATTCTAATACTCTTCGATTTGGAAGAATACAATATCTTTCTATGTGTACTGGTAAAGATATTACATTTCAACCCTTTTACACTAACATTTTATTTTCATATGCATCTATGATTCCATACTACGTCAGTTAGGTTGATTTACTTTCACAATACAATCATTGATGTTTTGTTTCTACCTTCCGGTGAATGAATGGGAAAACGTGTTTCATTTGTGATACGTTATATCTGGATGACCAACTGCTTAGCTTCTATAAATTTGTTAAATGGCATGAAAAAAAGAGAAAAGAAATGTGCAACTGACTGCAGTTCAGTGGAATTATGAAATAGGTCATCCACAAACAAATGTTATAATTTAAATATTGTTACACTTCTGAATTGAAGAAACAAATAAAATAATTGAGGAAAACTCACCAAAATGATACTTTTCTTTAGCTATCATTTCTCACTTTGGGAAATAAGTATGTTAACGATTGATAAATCTGCTGTCATCCACAGTCTACCGTTTTAACAAGTGTCTGTAACACTAGTGGTGTATGCTGGGTAATTTTACTGCTCGAATTTAAATGATTTTAAATTATTGGGTAAAATTTAGGACTGGATCATAAATATTTGACTTGATAATAAAAAAACTATAATGAATCCGACACGTTTTCCTGTTATTTGAAGGAACATGGTTCTATGTAATGCTATTTGTATATAAGGGGAGCAAAAGTTAATTGGGTTTGTTAATTTTCTTACATGATTGAATAACAAGTATATGTAAGAGAATGATCTCACTTCGAGTGAAACCTCAAGTACCGAAAGATAGGTGAACCATGGAGGGCAAACAAACTCAGTGAACAGCGACACTTTTAACGATTCGGATGTCTTTCACGGATCAACTCGCTACACAGTGAACAAAAACACATATATTAAAATATTATCTCTAAATGTATGTGGTGTCAAGCATCGATAATTTATCCCATTTCTAAAAGTTTAATAAATAAATTTGATATTGTTTGTTTTCCAGAAATAAAACTTGATGATACAGACATTACTGATAGTGAAATTTTTAAAGTACAAATCTGGAGGTATTGATATAGGTTACAAAAATATTAAAAACGTTACATTACTGTAATAGAATCGGAACGTCCTTTTATTTTCTGGTTTTCTGTTAAAAAAAGAATTTTCGATCTTCAAGAAAATATTATATTTAGTATAACTTATGTACCCCGAGAAAATACAACTTATGCGACAGACAAAGCCTTTTCAGAAATTGAATTTGAGTTTTAAAATATGAGTAAGAATAATGATTATATGTATTTACATGGCGATTTCAATAGTCGAACTGCAACACTTAAAGATTTCCATGAAATCGAAGATACTGATGATACTCAATTTAAAGATATATCCGATATAAATGTATTTTCAGATATATGTATTCTTGATGATATGAACATATCAAGCTATAAAAAAATCCTGACACTATTTTAAAAAAGTATGGTAGAAAACTTTTTAATTTTGTAAAAATAATAATATGCTTATCTTGGGAAAGATAGTATTGGTAGAATGACTTGTAGAAATAAAAATGTAGTTGATTGTAGTTGATAATATTTAAACTATTAGTCAAGATATAGATAATTAACTAATGGTTTATTTCAAAATATTTATTTTACTGTATTTTTTAAATATTTGAATTTTTTATTGTAATTTGTTTGTTTGTTTTTAAATCAATGGTTTATTAGTCAAAAAAGTAAAATCACAAAAATACTGCAAAAAAAATAGGATACTTCGCAATAAAAAAAGCAGCAAATCCTACAATTTCATTGGTCGAGAGCACTTTGCTATAATCTTATTAGGCCATAGAAAATGATATTCATTGACACATGTTTTTGCTTTCGGTGTGATGATTTGTATGAAACGAAACCAAGGAAGTAAGTTTGACTACTAGTATCAACAATCATTAATACTGTTCGGACTTAGTAACTTCTCTCTCTACTTTATTCAGAACAAGTTGCCATGAGAGAACATGGATTTTTTTATTATCTGAGAACAAAGTATTTCAAAGATTATGACGATGATGAAAGCAAATAAACTATATAGCTTTTGATATATTCTGAAAAAAACTTTGTGATACTTTCAATGAATAATTGATGTACTATGCATTGAATTTTTAGTGCCATGTGGAAATATGGAAGAAAAACTACAGTATTGGGAGATGAAAGCACAATGATTGAATTTGACCCCTCTTGTGCTTTCAGCACAATTGAATTTGACTGTTTGGTAGTTCTCAAATCAATTGTGTCAGATATCGCAGAACAGCAATCTTGATTTAGAAATAAAAAAAATATTATCAAACACGCTGTCGAATCTTTTTACTTATAGAGCAAAATGAATCGTAGAAAAAAGCTCTTTAAGATAAAAAAAACAACCTTATGAGCTTAAATTATCTCTTACTTTCTTCTGATTCTAACAATACTGGGGCGTGACAAAAAAAGAAACTAATTTCATTCATACCGTTTGTTTCACAACAAATTGAGAAAAGATTGTAACCGGCGAAAACGTGTCCCTATATAAAGATCTGTTTAGACTACATAGGTTTGTAAGTGAAACAAGCAAAGCTGATTCAAATGAATTTACTGTACTTACTCGTTTAGCAATAGAAACTATGTGTCAGTCATGTGAAGCAGAAAGTAGCATTCATGGAGAAATACTTGTCTACGAACTTGATATTCCAACTGGTAGTTTGCAGTATTGACGATGTCCATCAGGATGTCAGCCTTCATTAGTTTGGAAAACAAAAACAAAAAACCCCCAAAAACAGTTGGTTGATAAGATGATATATGCCGATATCATTCCAGCTTTCCAACTTTCTGATCGAATATTTAGTGAAGAGGGTGACTCTACAAAGTATCATGTCTCTAAAGGGTGTTGTAATTCATACTGTGATGCTGGGTGATGGAAATTGTCTTATTGTAGTGCCGAATGCAAAGTTATTCAGACCACTTCGCAATATCATAGTGATGTTTACAAATTTCTGAAAATCTCAAATTATAGCATATTATCAAAACGATTAGACAATGCATTGAAATCATACCACATTTAAACAGCTCTTTTAAGTTATTCTAAGAACTGCAACGGCACCACAAACAATATAACCGATTGCCTGTGTAAGACTTAAGATAGTGTTAGCAGTTCCATTGACAATGGAATGATGCCGCACTTGAAAGATCCAAATTATTGCATGGAGCTGAAACAAGACACTTGCCATTGATTTGTCCCTTCGTCACACTTTTACAGTTTATATTCAATCAGACTGTGAAGCTGTCGCCTGTACAACTGCACTTAACAATATCATGTGAATGGAAAACAGGCAAAAACATGTATCTCTTTAAAGGTGGATCAAGAGCTTTCAGATCTTGTTTGCCAAATTATTGAAGGAAAGGGCTGTTGCAGTAGCCTTGAAAGGGAAATTGAAAATACTTTAATTGAAGCTGCAGGTTTGCCGCCATTATTTCACCAATAAAACCTCATGTATTCATGAGTCGTTGAAGATAAAGAAAAATATTAATATAAGAGTATAAATTCCAACAATGACTTATACAAAATAAATCTGTAAACATTCCATTTCAAGTTAATGAAAGATGTTATGTTACACTATCTAGTTATTTCCTATTAAAACTTAGAACACAGTATGAAACGTGTCTCTATTCACAAATATTTTTCTTGATTTGTCACAGGAAAAGTATGAGTTCTGATTTCATATACATAATTATACATTTTAACAACGTTTTATGTTTATGTTTATGTCTATTGCATCTTGATATTGAACAACTATATGTATAGAATAGAAGTGTTGAAGTATTCACTTAATTTATATTATATAAGATACAATTGCTACTTGTACTTATAAGTGGGATTTGTACTTATAAGTGGGATTTGTACTTGTTATCCATAAAAGGAGATATGGTATCTTAAGTTAAGTACATAAAACGTAACAAAGATGACATACATGTAAGTAATATGTCAATAGAAACATCATTATAATACAATTCCAGTTTCAATTGGACCTTATGCAACACCATGATATTACTCCTGTCAAATGGAGTATTTTGAAGGATGGATCATCGATCTTTTTTTTTGTTTTTTTTGTAAGACATATAAACGTTTTATTCCTAAATATTTCCTGTGTACAATTACCTTAGTCGTCCAGGATCAGACTAAGGGTCCCTGTTTACAAATTGAAACCATCTATCCAGGGGAAATAGAAGGCAATAAAAAAAGTAGTCCACTTTTAACCTTGGATTTATATTTAGTGTAAAAAATATAACCATATAATGTTAGAAGCATCTAACAGTTCTATACTTTAATACAAAATAGTAATAAATAAGTATAAGGTACCCACATAAAAAATTTGCATTTACTACAATAAACATAATAAGCTAATACTTTTTTTATCACTTTTTTTTTTATGTTTATATAAATTGATACAATCGATATTCTAATACTATAAACCATGAAAAATTTACTTTGAATCAAGCTATAATATACTATAAATGTCTAAATTTTCTTTATTACAGACTCCAATTTTGTCTTATCAATGATATCAACGCCTTTCAAAAGAAGAACAAATTTAAGATTAATTTTCAAGTTTTGTTTCCAGATTTTATAAATATCTTGTGGTGTTTTAGGCGTTTTGTTAAATTTTATTGAATTCCTAATTTTCCATAGTGTCCCTTTAAAATATAAGATAATTATGTTTAAAAAATTATCATATTTTAGTTCTCCCGTGTTTTTACCCAATAACACGTCCTTTTCACCGAACGGATTGTTTATTCCTATGTTTGATTTGATCAGTGTTTCTTGGAGGTTTTTTAAAATTAACTGTGATGTACAACAACTAAAAAATAAGTGTTTTGGAGATACATCTTTATTCAAAACCGTACGAATATAATTGAGTTTTAACTTTGATGGTTTGATTTTTTGGTTGTTTAAGTTAATGATCTCAAGGTCATTTGATATCTTTAATTTACTTTCATAATGCAAATTCTGGTTTCTGCAAGATTTCAAAATTTGCACGAAATCTTTAGGAATTGCCTGTTTTATTTTAGAAAATTCGGAAATACAATTTCGCCGATCAATCAGCTTCCTATAAATTTCATTACAGCTAATGAAATCTGTAGTTTCTGAATTCCAAATGTCCTGGATAGTTGTGATACCGCTTTTTAAAAAAGAAGAGTAAAACAATGGTTTATTTTTGAAACGAATAGAAGTTTCCAAATATCCTCGTATTTAAAATGGCACTTTTATATGGAGGTGAATCAAACTTTTGAATGAATCCTGACCACGTATCTATAATTTTCTGATAAAATTGTGGTAGTTGGTTCATATCTAAACCATTTAAACTTGAACATTTACATACAAAAAAGGCATCATTATATTTTTCGTCAAATTTCCGAAGCCAAGACTTACCGATCGCATTCCAGCTTTCCAATGGCTCCTGAATTAAACGATATACAAGTTTTGTTTGTTTACTTTTTATAAACGTATCTATACTTACCATTCCCATCCCCCCTTTTATTTCATCCAAACAGCAGTCATTTCTATCTACCTGGTTCACTTTTCCGTCCCATATAAAGTTCCAAATCATATTATTTAGCTCTTTAGTGTATTTATCCGGAATTCCTCGTATTTCGATCTCGTAAGAACAAAGAGAAAGTATCATATTTTTTACTATAAGTGTTTTAACTTTAAATGTAAGCTTCCTACTTTTCCATACATGTATACAATTTTTAACTTTTTCTATAATTTTACTCCAAATATCATCGTCATCTATTTCATAACCATGGCACACCCCTAATGTTTTAACATTGTTTGTGATCCATTTGATTTTATCAAATTTAAATCGTTTTCTTTTAGAAGCCCCTAATAGTAAGCCTTTTGTTTTGTCATAGTTTATTTTAGAGCCCGAAGCTTTTTCGTATAAGGACAAAATTTTAAAAGTATTTTCTACAGATTTTTCATTTTTATTAAATACCTGGGTGTCATCTGCAAACATGCATAATTTGGTTTCTATAAAGTTCCCTCCCCCTCCTGGTAATTTTAATCCTTCTATTTTAATGTCACCCCTAATCGCACATGCCATGGGTTCAGCTTGTATGATATACAAGAGAGGCGCTAATGGACACTCTTGCCTAGCGGACCGAGTAATCGAAAAGTATCGTGATACAAACCCATTAGTTTTGATACACGTAGTAGCATTGTATAATAGCATCTTTATCCATGCTCTAAATTTCCCACCAAATTCAAATTTCTCCAATACAAAATCTATCCATTCCCATTCAACCCTATCAAACGCTTTTTGTTGATCCAAAAATAATATAATTCCTTCTTCATCTTCGTTGTCAATATATTCTATAATGTCCTGAATCATTCGGTTAGCCTCGTTTATATTCCTACCTTTATCAAACCACTTCTGATCGGCATGAATAATTTTAGGCAATACTATTTTAAGTCTTTCAGATAAAATCTTTGCAATGATTTTATAATCACAATTAAGTAAAGTTAGTGGTCTCCAATTTTTTATATTTTCCCTTTCCCCTCCTTTATGTAATAAGGTTAAGACCCCCTTATGTTGAGAGTTACTCAATATAGTATCATTAAATATTTCTCGTAGTAAACTTAAGAAATCGTCTTTAATTATATCCCAGTATAAAACATAAAATTCTGATATTATACCATCTTCGCCAGGTGATTTGTTTTGTTCACCGATCTTAATTTTTAATGTAATTACATTGAAAAATTTTGTTTTGTCTTGCAATGAAATCAGTTTGGATTTCTCGAAAGAAAATATTTGTGTTCTTAATTTTTTCACCATTCATTATTAAAAGCTAGTAGTTAAATTAACGTGTATAGAAAAGAAATTAATGAACTTTTTGACATAAAAACCTTAAAGCTGAATATATGCTCTTTGTTGCTTTAAAAGTGTTTAAACCGAGTATTAAAGTATACATTTTTTTAACTGTATATGAAATAATAATTTTCGGCTTTTAACAAGTAGCAGTTGCATTTTATGAGTTCAGTTTAAACTCATATGGCCTCGGATATTTGCCTTACGATGTTGGTGTTCACCATTAATTATTTAAAGCTATCGAAGAACGTATAAGTTCAGTCAGGATTCTACTTCGTCAAAATTATCTCCCCATTAAGCCAGTTCATTTTCACAATCGTAGAAATGGAAGCCATTGTAGGGATGACGCGCTACCAATTTTGCTCTTGGAAACCGATAAATTTATCCACATTGCACCATTACGATCCTTATATGTCAGTTGTATTTTAAAAGACAAATGTATCAATTAGCTAATGAGCATCCATTAATGATCTTGTCTGCATTGATTCAAATTAAAACTATTGTCTGATCGGTTGTCAGGTGGAATACGATATAAAAGGAACATTCAAACATATAAGCCGAAAATCAACTGACTCGTCCATGACACAAAATCAAAAAGACAATCATTACCATCCAAAACACATCTTGGAAAATTAAACACTGAACAACACTTACCCCAGCAAAAAAAAATACAACCGGGGGTGATCTCATGTGATTCAGTAGGCTAGGCAGATCCTGCTACACCTGTTGCACCCGTTGTGTTGTTCATATAATTACAAAATCCTTGGATATTCTAATTCGGTAGATCACATTCGTGAAAAAGAGGACGGTATTACGGTTACGATGATTTGAACATATCCGTTGTCATTTGTGTATCGGCTATATTAAATTATAATCCTGGTACCTTTGATAACTATATTTCATAACGGTCAATTAACTCTTGATATCATGAATTGTAAAATTTTCGAATGCATGAGTTTATTTTCACCGCTTGGAACTCTCGGTTTAATAGCTTCCTTGCATGTAGCAATCGTATCAAGGAACTCATTCTTTTGTCGTTAACATTAGAATTGTGATATGTAAACGCCATGCAATTGGACAATTTAATAACATGATCTATACCTTGCCGAATTATAGGGATATTTTGTTTTAGTGCTTATTTTTCTCTGTTACAGTAGTCATCACTATGGTATTAACATAAATATCAATCATATGGTCATTTTTATAAATCTCCTATTTACAAAAGTATAATTTTTTTCAAAATACTAAGGATTTTCTTAATCAATGCAAAGATTACCTAAGCCATATTTTGCACAACTATTTGGAATTTTTGGTCCTCAATGCTTTTCAACTTTGTACTCGTTTGGCTTTATAACTATTTTTATCAGAGCATCACTGATGAGTCTTATGCTACATGTAAGAAGTTATGTAGACAAAAAGGGCGTCTGGTGTATTTCATTATAAGACTAGTACCTTTGATAACTATTATTGATTTGGCCGTTATACTGGTGTATTCAATGCCGCATATAATAATGTATGTAAATGAAATGCGCGCCTGGTATATTAAAGTATAATTCCGTGTTGAGTTTTGAATTTGACCTTTAGAGAATGATCATCTATAATGCTCTATTCCTTTGATTATGATATTGCGGGAAGTTAACTCTATTCTTTTGATTATGATATTGCGCGAAGTTACCTCTATGCTTTTGATTATGATATTGCGTGAAGTTAGCTCTTTTCCATTAATCATATATGTATTTATTCAAAACAAAAAGAAGTAAAAAAAACCCCAAAAAAAACATGTACAATTGTAATTTTAAGTTTGAAATATTGGGTATTTACTATAGGGTAACTATGAATTTAACCATGTTAATATCGGATGATTTCAGATAGCAATTTTAATCATCTTACTAATAATCAAATTGACAAATTATTACTTAATACTTAACTTATATAGGTTAAATGATACTACCAATGGATACATCTAATTATCACAAGAAACCGGTCATCTAAATATAGATAGGAGGTAGAAATCAGTGACACTATACGATTTCTTGAGGTCAAAGGACAGGTCAAGTTGAATCATTTTTCAAGGCACATTCTTTGTATACGTAGTATTTGTACAATGTCTAGTAAAGAGGAGAGGAAATTATTTGCTTATGGTAACTTTATGTTATTAGTATACTGTTTACAAATTTTAATTCATTGTTAAGATGTTAAGTGTTACTGATTCGTATGTGTTTCTTTTTTTCTCTCTAAAATTTGCATCTGATATATTATGATAGTTTTTCTTTATTGGTAACTGATCTGAGTGTAATAGAATAGATTATTCTAAATGTTGAACGGTCAGATTGTTCATAATGTGGCTCTTTTGATGCTTATAAAATAAGTACAGATTATTTTGTTTTCTTACCTATCCGAGCTCATATCGAATAGATTATCAAAGAATTTTATTAACATTAAGTAATTGATCATCATTTTGTGTTTATCTTCTCTGATAGAATGTGTATTCAGAGACAAACGTAGTTTATCAATGTTCAAATATGAAAAATAAGATATCAATATACGAATCAAGATATACAAGGAAGGAATCTGATGAACAATAAATAGAGCAAGAAAAAGTGTGTCAGCAGGTAAAGTAAATTTAGACTGCGTTAATATTACATGGTAGGGAACAGGAAACGTTCAGTATATTTACAGACCATACAACTTTTGTAGTATCTTAAGATATGATACTACGAAAATTTTCCTCTAATTGATAGAGATACAGACACGTTGCTTTGGTTAACAAATTTCGTTGGTGGTATTGACCTGTGAGGTGTCCATTTCCTCAGGGCCAGAAGGATCAGTGTTTTCATTTACAGCAAACCGTATTTACGATATCTGTATAATGTGAATATGCATGATCTTAAGGTATTGATTGAGACAGATTCAAACGAATACTCGGTGTTGTACAGTGAACTCAAATAAGATAAAAACAATGTATTCATTTATTATAATTAATTGTAATTTATCTTACTATAAGTATCTCGGTCAACTTATCGAAATTTATTTTGGTTACTCTGTCCCGTGGTTGAAACGACGAAATCAAGGTATATCAACAACTTATTATTTTATTAGGGAAACGAATTTGACAATTTAAAACAAATTCTATAACGTTTTTCGCTGATTTAAAGTGTGTATACATCTTTTTCACTTTTTAAAAATAATTCATTAGTCAGTTTTTCAGAGAATAAAAGAGATAAATGCATAATTTTTGTTCGATTGTCTATTCTGTTTAGACATTTTTTTCAATAGCTCCAAGCATTGCATTATATTTAGATATCCCTGACTGAAACTTATAAAGATGAGTGTTCCTGATAAATTTAAATCAAGAAAAGCACTTCGGAAGCACAACTTTTAAAATTGTTTATTATATTTGAAACATTGATCGTTTATGCTGGTTACTTATCAGGTTAGTAATTATTGAATCGAATATCTAAAAAAATTTGTTAAAAACTAATATCAATTTTGTAGGACCGATAACAGAAAAAGATGAAATTATTAACGTCGCCTTACCAGGTGGCAAAATGTCAGAGTATCTCCTCACAGATGAATATGAGACCAGGATAATTGATAGAAAGCTTGGATATTATCCTGATCCGAGGGTGTTAATACCTCAAACTCAAAACATGGACGTTTATGATGATGATATGTTTGTATGTGCATACCCCAAATGTGGTAAGTATAATTTTTAATTCTGTAAATTTAAAGCCGTCTATTGCTATGCATATTTATGACAGTAAGTCAAAATACAATGATGGATTGTCGTTTAATATTAAATGTCCTATTCAAAAGATTTTGTAAATATAGATAAATTTAACAATATTATCAAACTACGCGGTTAATGGGGTAATCATGAAGGGTTCAATGAACAAAACTTTACGACAAAAGAGATGATTTCAGCTTTCCAATTGTGAACTTTCCATTTCTAAGTAGCAACATTCCAGCAGCACCTGCATACGGGGTATATATCTCCCAATTGATACGATATTCCCGTGCTTGCATTTCCTATCATGATTTTCTTGATAGAGTGTTACTGCTCACAAGGAAGCTATTAAACCAAGAGTACCAAAAGGTGAAGTTGAAATCATCCCTTATTAAATTTTACGGACGCCATCACGAGTTGGTTGACCGTTATGGAATAACTGTTTCACAAATGATATCGGATATGTTCCTTACGCCGTAACTACAATCCCCTTCACTTTCATGAATGTGACCTACCGAATTAGACTATTTACCGGATTTGTAATCACATAAGCAACACGACGGGTGCCACATGTGGAGCAGGATCTGCTTACCCTTCCGGAGCATCTGAGATCACCCCTAGTTTTTGGTGGGGTTCGTGTTTTTTATTCTTTAGTTTTCTATGTTGTGTCATGTGTACTATTGTTTTTCTGTTTGTCTTTTTCATTTTTAGCCATGGCGTTGTCAGTTTGTTTTAGATTTACGAGTTTGACTGTCCCTTTGGTATCTTTCGTCCCTCTTTGAATAGAAACAAAATTTGATAACTCATGAAACGAATGGAAAACTACGGGCATATTCCTGTCTTGACACGGGAATTTCCTTATGTTAAAAATGATGGATTAAACCTGGTTTTATAGCTATATTATGTAGCTACAATTCTCACTTGTATTGCAGTCGCATAAAAGTTCATTATATACATAACAATGTGTGATCTAAATAAGCTGACGTTAAAGGTAAAAATGTCACAAATAGGTTTGAAGCAGTCAACATTATATTAATATCTTAATCACTATTAGAACAAACCAATATCTCAACAAAGGAAAACAAAACGGCATATAGAAAAAGCAGATGATAAATAATGAAAGACAAGGATACAAACATAATGATTACAGTACACAAACGAATTACCAAGATGCAAAAGTACAGAGCCACGCCAAAAGCATATTACTAAAAATGGACTAAATCGAAAAGGTCAACCCCGAATGCATCTCGTGTATTTCATAACTGAGCGAAACTATGTTCGTAGAAATGGTCTTCCACTATGTGGTGGATTCATCCGCCTTAACAGTTTATAAGCATACACGGTCCATACATAGACAATCTACCTGCAGTTTATATCGTTAGAAATGGAAGCTGAAATCATTCCTCACTAGAAGAAAACATCCACCGTGTGTTCCCGTTAGGAAAAGACCTGCGCACTTCATAATTTATGCTGTATATCCCATGTATATAAACATTCTTTAACTGATATATCATTCTTGAAAATAAAAAAAAATTAATGTTGAAAGGGACGAAAAAGTTCATGTATTCCATATACCATTGTACTTTTTGAAAGGTTATAGATTACATATATTTTAGGAACTCATTGGGTGTGGGAAATGTGCCAGATGTTGGTAAAAGGCGAAGCTGCATACCACCAAAAAGCTAAAGAATCTTGTATGATGGAATTTCACCTACCAGAAGATTACAAGGACTTACAGAGACCAAGAATATTCAATACGCATTTTACACCAAGATGTTTACCCACGAAAATCCGTGATAAAAAATGTAAAATGATCTTAATTCTACGTAATCCGAAAGATATATTTACTTCACTGTACCATCATATACTTGTGACGAAATCAATGGATCAAAATTTTGATTTTTCCCAATTTCTGCAATACACATTTGAAAATAGTAAGTAAAAAGTCATTTGATAGAACTTTCTTAAAATACAGTACTTAAATAAAGAAATATATTCAAACCAGAGCTACTTTAGTACAAGTAATCTTGATGTATAGTTCTAAAGATGCATATAACTGTACATCTTTGAAGCTGTATATAAACTGTACATCTGTAAAACTGTATATCAACTGTACAGCTCTAAAGCTGTATATAAACTGTAAATCTGTAAAGCTTTATATAAACTGTACATCTGTAGAGATTTCTATAAACTGTACATCTGTCCAACTATATGTGAAAATGTCTAACACAAGATGCAGTGGTAGAATCTATTTTTTAGCTTATACAGATTTTAAAATGTGCAGTTAATGTACATTTTTACAGAGTTGCAGTTTATATACAGCTTTAAAAATATTTAGTTTATATGTAGTTTTACAGATGTACAGTTAATATTCAGCTTAACAGATGTACAGTTTATATACAGTTGTACATCAAGATTACTCGTACGTAAGTATCTGTGTAGCATGGGAAAATAAAGCATAAAATAACAGCAATAAAAATCTGAATGTATCGTAACAAGCATATCATCGGGAGTTTTGGCTAGCCATTAAAATAGGTTCAACCCACCACTGTTTCTTTAAATGTCCTGTACAAAGTCAAGACTATTGCAGTTGTTATCAAATAGTCCGTTTCTATGTATGCTGGATTTTGTTTTTGTCGCAGTTCAATATTTCTTTTTTCTCTTTGTTTTCCTCTTATAGTTTATGTGTTTCCCTAGGTTTTAGTGTGTAACACGGATCTATTTTTGCTTTATCGATTCATGACTATTGAACAGTGGTATACTACTGTTGCCTTTATTTCTTGTTGTTTAAGGGGAAAAACCCATAACGTATCATTTGTGTCTCTTTCCTACGTAATATACTGCAATATATGAAATATTGGCTGACTCTCCTTTTAAAGTGAATATTTTCTTTCCAGTTTTGAAGAAAAAAACAATATAAGTCATATGATGTAGTATGTTTTTGTTTTCTCACTTGATTACTTTGTTATTATAATGATTGATTATTTCACGCGGAATATCAACCTTTTTGATATATTTCATTGGAATTTTCAATGATGGTCATTTTTTATTTCATAAACTGTCTGCAGGCAATCTGAAAGAAATAACCTTAAATTGCAAGACAATCATAATTTTTTGATAATAATGAAGCCGTAAATTGCGAGAAATAATATCTTTATTAGTCTTTAGAAACATTATGAATAATTCTCCATAAAGCAATGGGAGATCAGCAGCAATTGAATACAAAGATTCTTTTCCGAATGAACAATAATCTATATTAGTGGAATATATATCTCATTTCAACGGTCCCTCATTTAATTCAAATCAAAAGTCCCTCAAATGAAATGACTTCTCCCCTAGCTCTAAAACTATGATAAATTGCTGAGTATGCCCAACTGCAGTCATTGGTTATTAAAAAGTTATCAAAGGTACCAGGATTATAATTTAATACGCCAGACGCGCGTTTCGTCTACATAAGACTCATCAGTTATACAAAGATTGTAAATAATTACTGTAACTACTTCAACTTTATTCGGCTTGTATCTTCGCGTCTGCGCTTTAATCAACCACTACCAATCAAATCATCAACCTACAGACATGTACTTCTAGTGATTATTTAATGTACCATCTTTTCAAAAAAGATTATAATACTCAATACCAATTTTCGCACAGGGTTAAAATCTTAGTTTTCCTCCAATAACATCAGCCTGAATCAGTTTTTGCAGCTTATACAAAATATTTATACTTTTTTCGTAGCAAAAATCAAGCTGATAAAACAATTGAAAATTAATAACCATGTTGCGTAATAACCAATGTAACAAGAGTTACTGTCTTGATTTCGAATAACAAATAAATAATATAATATTTTTAAAGAAAATAGCTTATTTTATCTTTTCCATTATAGATAATCAATATGCGATCATTAACAGTTTTGGGGTATCACAAATATAAGGAAAATATTTCAAACACAATGAAAAGCTTTTAATAATTGATCAACATATCTGCTTCACAGAAGAGGATGGATATGTTCTATTTATCAACACCACAATCATGTTCCCTTTTCTGTGAATGTAATATCACAGAATTATCTTTAGTCTTTAGTTTTCTGTGTAGTGTTTTGTTAACTGTTCATTTTTAACCTTTTGGTTTATTTTCTTGCAATGACGTCGTCATCTTGTTTTTGACTTATGATATTCCTCTAAGATATTTGGGCTCTCTTTACCAAGTCAGGATTATATCCATTCGTTTGATGTGTCTGAGCTTTGACTTTGCCATTTGATAAGGGACTTTCCGTTTTGTATTTTCCACGGAATTCGGTATTTTTGTGATATTACTTTTTACCAATCTGATTCTTGTTATATTTTTATATGACCAGATCGTGATGTTAGTTCGAATTGGTTTTACTACAATAAGAGATGGGCAGAGTTCGTTTCATCTACGGATCAGCCTGTGCTAATACTTAACTACGAAGATCTAAAAACGGTAAGCAATTCAAGATTTGAGCTGCGTAAAATATAAATCAACCTTGCAAATGAATATCAATACATCTGTTAACTTATTTAGGGACAACAAAACTCTCTCCCAAAAGAATGTATATCTGTTTGGTTTGTTATTAGAAGCCTACAACATGACAAAACTCATAGACGAATTTTCTTTCGTAATTGATTGTTCGAGTCTAATACATGTACATGTATACGTGTACTTGCATAGGTTGATTTCTATTCGACGCAGCTAATTTCATAGCTTTAAAAATATATGAATATTCATGACATCAAATAGAAATTGTCAAAACTGAACAAACTTATTTAGCATGTCGATTCTGAAGAACATCATCCATACTTTCCTGCTTTAAAATCCGTAAAGTGTCTTGTTCTTTTACACAGACAATTTTCTTTCATATGAATTTCAATTTAATTTAAGCATAAAGTTTATGTGAATCATCAACAAACGAACCTTCTTGTGTTGTACAAATTTGAAATGTTATTGGTCTCTCATAAAACATGACCGCTTTCAATTAAACATATGAAAACTTAGGAGCATCTTTCGAAACTTTTTTCTTTCAATAATTAAGAATGAATTTTTGATATCTTCGTTAGCTTGCAAGAATTAGTGAAGATTTTGTTTTTCAAATAATATGCCTTCATTTGTAATGTATTTCTATCAAATGTGTAACAAATAAAAACAGCACTTTATAATTCAAAGCGTCCAAAATCCTTTTCTGGATTTCCCTTCAACATGAACGATCAAAGCCAAATATTAGAAAACCAAGGATATGAATTGTATAAGAACCAAATGAGTTGTAATTGTTTTATTGGTAGACTTGCTGACTGTTTTTTTTTCTATGGCGAGAATTACTTTTATAATATATCGTCGGAATAGTTTAACATTACAGCATAATGACTGAGTAGTTTATGATATCATGCAGGAAAAATCCTTGAGTGGGCACATACACATGCGGGTGGGTAGATTTGTTTTATATTGTATATTAAAGTTCGTCCTCATGAATGTTTTACTTTGTCGAGTTAATAACCCCAGTATCAGCCCCAAAAACTAGTCAAAATGAAAGGCTGTAACAGTTAGTTCCCATGATCTAATTATGAAATGCTTACCTATTGTATAAACTATGAAATGTACCAGAAAAACTAGATATATTGTATATTGGCATTTTCAGAACCTTATTGAATGTTTATCAGAGATTGGACAGTTCATTGGTTATCCAAGAGATCTAGAGTTATTAAAAGAAATAAAGGATAAATGTACCGTAAGCAAAATGAGGGAAGTAGAAAAAAGACGAGATAGTGGAACAGAGGTATCGACTGGTGAAAGGATTTCTAATTTATATAGAAAAGGTACATTCAATATTATTATAGATTGTGCAAATAAATTGATGTCTTTTGACACGAGGTTCTTGTGTATTCAGTTTGAAAACTTCTGACTTCTGACCTTCTGTACTATTGTTTTATTTGCCAACCTTGCAACCTTATGATTTTTTTAACTGTTAGATTTAGAGGGTTGTTTATGTTGAATCAAATTCTCATTTATAATTCTGTAGTTAACAAACCTATTTTCTACGAAAGTTTCTGTACACTATCAGAAATGTTTCAATATTATTTTTCATATCGCAACCTCAAAATAATCAAAAATATTAAAATGGTTAACCAGGAGTTCAGTATAACTTCATGAAGTCTTTTTTTCTGTATTCATTCCTGCATACATTTGACGACGTTACATGCAATGGACCAAAACTTCAACAGTAGAAGGCCTATATAGCCGATCAAGAATCTATACCATGGCCAATACTTATAGCTTATAGAAAGCTTGTTAAATGATTTTAATAATTCAAGTAAATCTAGATGTTTCTGTAATGCAGGTATTCATATATTTATAAGAATGCAAATAACATTCATGTAAGTCATCACAAACTAGACAAACAGTTACGCATACAACAAAGAAATAAGTCAATGAATAGACAGACGTATAATGTATACATCAAAAGAATAAACTTGGACTGATATGAAATCATAGAAGTTTTATCGCTATTGTTATGCCAGCTATTGAACCAACTCTCGTCGTGTGAGTCAGTCTCTCTAGCTTTGTATGTGATGATGAGGGAACTTTCTTGTATTTTCGTCGTTCTTTGTTTGTCATACCGTTGTTAGTTTGTTGAGTTTTTCTTGTCTTTCGCTTCCTAATCACGTTGAGTTTTTCTTGTCTTTCGCTTCCTAATCACTTCGTTTTTCTTGTCTTTCGCTTCCTAATCACTTCGAGAACAATGCTTTATGACATTTACAAGTTGAATTGAAGCAATTTTATTTCAAGTGGTGTGATTTCAGTAATTATAGAAAATGTGTTGTTAAAGTGATTGTTTGATTTTAATGATTGTTTTTTTATGTTTTATTATCGATAGAAGAGGGACGAAATATACCAGAGGGACAGTCAAACTCATAAATCGAAAATAAACTGACAACGCCGTGGCTAAAAATGAAAAAGACAAATTCCCAGACCAAGTTATCATCGATTTATCTATGAGTATCAATTTTAAAGGCGTCTTGGTTCCTTTGATTTGTAAATGAAAATCAAACTGTTTAATGAAAAATTTCTATGTACGTTTTGTTTCCAACAATGTTGGCCTCGATCATTACTGAAGAGACATAAGATGTTAAAATGTGCATCTAATGCAGAAATTGATACTGTTTATGTTACTATATACACAACCTGTCAGTTAAATATAAACATTATATAATATCGAGTTGTATTGGTTTTTGCAGGGGTGATCGGAGACTGGAAAAATCACTTTACAGTTGCTGATAATGAAAGGTTTGATGCATTCCTGAAGGAAAACATGGAGGAAAAACACTCTTTACAAACTTTTAAACAAAAGTAAACGTTTTCACTTATGCATGTAATAACTATGTATCGTCAGTGGTTTTTTATCAAGCAAATATGGAAAGCAATGTTGTAACTGTTAAGAAGTCGTTTTTTTGAGTAAATGTGAGAAAAATATTTTACCTAAGTTTCTTTAGTTAATAGTATGCTGTCTTACGAATAAATGCGTTCTCTTAAATTTGGTGATTACATGTGCAAAGACATATTTATTGTCAAGGCAGCATAAAATTCATGACAGTTTGCAGCTTGGTATTTATTGGCCCACCTTGAATGTTAAATGTTATATATTATTTATCATTGATTGATATCAATGTAAGAATAATTCAAACTTCTACATGCCGTTACATGCCCTTCCGAAAATTTGTTATTAAAATATGTGAATGTTGATTGAAGTTGTAAGTCAAGAAACATAAGTCTGTGTTTTAGATAGTGTAGCAAAGTTTATAATTGTATTTTCGATTTCTGTGTGTTAGAGGTGTATGACAAGTAATGTTCAATCAACTTCACATTTAAAAAAAAAGAGTTACCTATTTGTAGAATAGTATTCCGATAAATATTTGTATAAAACTATCTGTTGTAATCATAAAAACTCCCTTTTGACATGTAGAGAGCTGACCAATTCGTTGGATGTTTGGTTGATAATATCCTTGTCCGTTTAAAATTAAAATAAAATCATGGGATCCCGCTAACATGTTTAACCCCGCCACATTGTTTATGTTTGTGCCTGTCCCAAGTCCGGAGCCTGAAATTCAGTGGTTGTCGATAGTTTATGTGTTACATATTTATTTTCGTTCATTTTTTTACATAAATAAGGCCGTTAGTTTTCTCGTTTGAATTGTTTTACATTGTCTTATCGGGGCCTTTTATAGCTGACTATGCGATATGGGCTTTGCTCATTGTTGAAGACCGTACGGTGACCTATAGTTGTTAATGTCTGTGTCATTTTGGTCTTTTGTGGATAGTTGTCTCATTGGCAATCATGACACATCTTCTTTTTTATATTTATAAAGGTTATTGGATTAAATCTGCCTCTTGCATTAATATTCCCCACAGTTATTAAATTATAACTGGACAATGTCGTGCTTTTATAAATCTCAACAAAGGGAGACTACACAATTCATCCCTGTCACATTTCACAAGTGAATTACTCTTTAGCATATACTCCGAGGAACACCAAATACCGGTAAATCAGAATAAAGGATTGAATAATTTCATAAGATTAAGTTCTTTAAGCTGACACTCAGAAACAAAGACCGTTTTCTGAAACAATATTGTAAGACCTTGTTTTTTTTTCTTTTTTATTCACTAACTGGCATTATACATTTAATTATGAATTGCGTTCTTTTATTAAACTTTCGAAATCAAAAGTTGTGGCTAAAAAAATGTTTCATTCCGCCACATGTGCATGTGTCTCTCCAATGTCAGGTACCTCTTCTGTTGTTTCCTTTCTCATGTTTTAATGTGTTTCTTATGAGATTTTTTGAATATCCCTCTGTAGGTTGCACTTTGTAAATACAGCTGTTTCTCAAAACACGCCTCTTTTGGGGAGTAATTGAATATTCATAGAAAATTAATTTTGTTTACATACTGGTTCCCAGTTATGCTCTCTGTGTTCCATATCGCAGAGACAGAACTTGGGAATGTTACCAGTAAATAAACACGTGCATATTGTTTACATTGAAATCTGTGGTAACCTTTCATTCGAGGTAGGGGTAGTTAAGAAAATTAGTGCAAGTTTAAACTCTAAGAAGTTCAGGGCATATAAACGTTGAAAATATGCCGCACAGCCCTATATTTTGACCTTTGAAAAAAATTGTGGTGCATATGAACTTTCAATTCTAGGATAAGATTTTTTTCAAAACTTCATAGTAAAAGTGGTACAGTTTTAGCCGTTAAAGGAGTTCCTATGGGAAATTGCATTGTCAATATTTACAGAAATACAACCTGTAAGCATATTCTTATTTGTTTTATATTTACAGCTTATCTTAACGCGCGATCGAGATGATTTAGCGCTTACATATTGAGAAGACATATGTCTGTAGTTGAAGACTGTAATGTTGCCCCTAAATACATGTTTTTTTTTAATGTTTATATTGTTTGCTTGCTGTATCATTATCGTGTAACCCACACAAGCTAATTTTAAAGTTGCGATAAGATATCAATTTTTAAAGAAGAACATTACTTAATAATCGATGTCATATTCATCTAGAACAAAAAACTTCTAGTAAATAAAGAAACTTAAAGTAGCCAAGTAGAGTTCTTAAGATCAACAATTAATATTTATTTGAATAATACATCAACAAGCAAAACAGGTATTGGCAAAAACAAACAAAACACACACTACATCAACAGGCAACACCAACTGCGGACCAGAGGTTTTGGATTTTAAAAGTGCTTTTGTCTAGTATTTTATATTTTTAAAATAATTGGTTGGTGTTCTCGTTGTCCTGGGGAATTTTACTCCAATTTCTTTAGGCCATGGGGAATGATTTGCAAACAACGAAATAGGGAGGATGGCTAATTGATATAGCATAGACATTCAAAATCAAAGAGGAATTTGGGGAGAAACATTTAAAAAGGGGACCTCTATTCTTATTTTTAATCTAGATATTCACAGACGACACAAAGGTGAACAACCAGATTTAATGTCTAGACAATAATATGATACCTATCGTAAATAATTAAATTTCATTCGGACTTATCATTTGTTGTTTTTTGCTTTATTTAATTTTTCATTTCAATTTGTTTTTTTTTATGTTTTTTTATATGCTTTTTAATAATATCATATGTATATTTTATTGTAAAAAGGTCAACATGCTCTTCACAGTTTCATATATTTACTCACAAAAGTGTAATACTAAAAATATGTAAAGGAACGAATGTAAATATATTATATCTATGGAATATGAATTTAAGGTACCATTACTACTAGTATATAACAAGACAGGCTACCAAACCAATAATTCTAATAATGCTTTACTTTTCTACGATTGATTCACTTCTATAAAAAGGAGTAGTCCACGGCCGACACTCGGCTAACCGAGAGATTGGTCGGTTAATCTATATTGAGTTTGCGGCTATATGGGCGATTGGTCTGTTAATCGTGTTGGTTATACGTCTGTTAAGAGTAAAACGCACAATTTTATGTTAAACTCTATTAAATATACAGATTTTTGACATATTATAAGAACCAAATCAAAACAAAAGAAAAGTGTCTGACAAAATGATATCTATTATAGAATATTTTCCACCTGTAAAAACATTTCATAGTCTGCGCAGTTTTCAGTAAAACTAAAAGGTGTCGCGCAAGTATGTATAATTTATGCTTATACACATAGCAATTTTTTAATAAAAGGCGAAACAAACAATTTTAGATATCATTTAAAGGACACAAAATAGTACTTTGGTTCTAAAAAATAAATTGACATTAGTAAAATTTTCATAATTGTAATATAACGTGAATAATACCACCTTTTAGTGAAAATTGTGGGAATAAAGTCTGTTGATGGGTTGGACAATTGAAATTGTGTCAGTTAAGAGTTATTTAGCCACGACAATAGTTTTGTTACATTGATATTTGTCCCATTGAAAAAGTAAAGAATGAGATGTTCTTGAGTAAAAAAAAAATGACAATACGGTGCAACAGTATTGTCTAGTAAGAGCATTTTTATTTTGACTTTATTTGCATTTTATTGAAGGGTGTGTCACTTCAATATAGCATGATATGGATTGACCGCTGGAATATGCATGAATTTAATATCAACGTGTTCAATCAGCCTTAATTTTTGAATCTGTTCAAAGTAGCACGTTCTCAAATCCGACTGAAAGTGTCTTTCTAATACAACACCGGGGTACATATAACGTGTTGTCGTTCTCATATACACATGATATTTGTCACTGGACGTTAACCACTAATTCGTCAGCATCATTCAATATACCACTTTCGAGTTCATCCGTCACCGGAAAAACTCGTCAATTATGCGCGCCTTTATGACGTCATTTACCAGATAGAGGGGGTCGCCTGTATCCCTGCACTATTTACGTTCATCAAGCGTCTTAGTGATCGCCATTGTGCTGGATAAACTAGAAATAATGGTTGCTCTGTAGGTACTTGATGCCAATTCCCTAATGACAGCAGATCTGATTGTCAATTTTGAGAAATCAATTTGCCGAATAATTCGTACAATATATAATAATAGTTTTCCAACCACTCGCTCAACATCAGAATGGAAGTGACGACGCCCCTAAACGCACAAATGACGTTCACTAAAACCAACGTTTTTGAAGGAAACGCATCGAACTCAAAAGTTGTCTTTTGGTTCTTTTCTTTTATTACTTAATCATATGTTGTTTTCAAATCATTCTAAAGAAGTAAATGGAAAGGAGCGAATGCAGCTACATTTTGTTAACTTTAGTTTTAATTCATGTTATTCCGTTTAGTTCCTACATAAGTGCAGAGGGGAACTGCAGTTGTCCGCATGAAAACTTCTAGCATTCGTCACCAATATGAGTACTTCGCAATCCGTTACTGTTTCAACACCCAGGGGTGTTTCATGTCTGTATTCTTAAACGATTATTATATTTTTCTCTTTTTTAGCAATGCATCAATCTCTACTGCCCTTATCTACTATTCTATATTATGCGTCTCCATCCAGATTATCGTGTATATCAATAGGGTCCGGATTGGGGGTGGTGTTTATTTCTGTATTCTTTAAATTGTTATATCACTTTTCTCTACACTTTATTTATCTTACTCAGTATTATTAATTCGTATATTTTAACTTATTTGATTCGTTCAGGGATAGTCACATGTTAAACTATATTTTCGAAGGTGATCAAAAACGGCGGATAGCAAAATGCATATTGCACAGCAAAAAGCATATTGCACGGTTTATTTATATGTCGTTAATGTATAGGAGACAATATGATATCTATAAAATTCAAACAAAATCAAATGACGATTTTGATACAAATATGCTTGGAAATTTAATAATATAACAATTATAGCAGGGTTTCCGCTGGCGGTCGCCATTTTCGCAATTTGCGAAAAAATAATAATTGTGGCGATTAAAATTCGTCATTGGCGAAAGAATTTGGCGAAAGAAATATATATATCGATTTATTTTCAGCCATCTTGTTTATTTACTTTTTTCGGGTTTCTCTGGCTTTACCGATCAGACAATACTCGGAATTCCCCTTGAACTCGTTAAGATTTTGACAGAAAATCAATAATCAGCTGATTGCATTTATAGCTATAGACATCAAAGGACTAATCAATAAAGGTGTTGATTGTATGATATGACAAAATGATATGGTTAAATGGCTTCTATCACATGTCACAAAAGAGATTTATTAACCACTTCGCGACGCACGTGTTTGAAGTAAAAATTTTACGCTTCCTCTCCTTCTTTTAATGATAGTCCACAAAAGAAAACTGTTGTTATGACGAAAAATGATCAAAAGCAAGAAAGGTCTCTGATTTAAAACTTTATCATTTAACTTTCATATAGATAATTGATTTGAGTGGGTACTTTAAAGTCGTTTCAGTGACACACGTGTTTCAAATATATAGTTTTACTTATTTACGATGGTATAGAAAAGAAAGCTGTCGTTATGAAGAAATCTATCCAAAAGGTTGGCATGACAGTAACCCTAATGATAGGGTCAATTTAATGACTACACCTTACACGATGGATCAATTTCAAGTGATAAAATGTTTTGTTTTGTTGTAAAATCCACTTCTTATTTAGGGGGAGGGGGTATGAAAAAAAGGAAATTTTTAAAAGAAAAATACATTTGTGTTACTTGGCGAAAAATTAATAATAAAGTGGCGAAAATTATATTGTTTTGGCGAAAGAGGTGGCGAAAAAAATAATTGATCCAGGGGAAACCCTGATTATAGCCTATGTATGAGGTCAATATAGGATATATCGACCCAAAGAAGTATTTCGACCTAGGACTTCGTCCTCAGTCAATATACTTCTTTCAGGTCAATATATTTTTGCATTGTCCTCATACAAAGGATATAATTGTATATTATTCCACTGTGTATACACATTGATAGTTTAATCGATATCTGATTTGTTGAGACTATCCCACGTGTCATTGGACAAATCTTCATATCTCCCTGAGGCACGGGAAATAAATGTATATTATTTTTTCTCTATTCTTTATATTTTAGCATCCCAATATATTTTACTTACTGATGTTTAGTTACATTACGACGTTTATCTTTGATTTATATACTGGTTACCAATGAAGATGACAAATTGGTGTCATTCATTATTTCAACAGAATCCATAAGATATATGCTACCATTCTTGGATAAAATTAATATTACTTTAATATAATCCTTTTTGAAACCCTTTTTATCAATTTTCAATTTCCATTGTCTAAATTATTAATTGTTCACGTGTTGCTATCGTATATTTTATGTTTCATTGCTCATGTGTTGTTTCCGTATATTTTAGCTGCTCGTCTTGAGGCTACCCATGTGATCCGATAACACCCCATATGGCAATAAAATTATATTTTTATTGCCATTCATAACTCTAAACAGACAAATTAACAGACCGGGTTTTATACATCCGACCCATTAACAGACCAGGTTTTAAATAAAGATTTATTTATGTCACCAAAATACAGATTTTCGTGTAGATTTTTCACACAAAGATATCAATATGGTTAACAAACATAATGCCTGTCTTTTTTCGATGTTCAAAATATTGCATGCAAGTAAAATCAACCAACGTGTCATTTTGTGTACATTTTGTGTGTGTAAAATGTGTATAAATTTATTGTTGAGTAACCCGCCTTTTCATTTAGAAAAATAATAATTACAACACTGGATTCAGTTTATTGAATTGTTTTGTTAGACATGAATAATGTTATCATAAAAATATATTTAAAAAGTTATACAATGAAACATGCTAAACTTTCAATGATTTTCTCGGTTACACTTGATTAACAGACTTTAGCCAACCTGATTAATAGACCAACCGCAAGATATAGCCGCATACTCAATATAGATTAACCGACCAATCTCTCGGTTAGCCGAGTGTCGGCCGTGTAGTCGTTGTGATTAAACATGGATGTATAAAACCCTTGTTTCAGTTTCACATTATCTCTTAAAGTGTTGATCCTATATCTAATTGCGTAGTATCTGTTGCTGTTGTATTGGAGTACACCCCAACATTTTGTTTATATCTTATATCTATATTTGATTTCACTAAGATTAAAAGATGGACGAAAGATACCAGAGGGACAGTCATACTTATAAATCGAAAATAAACTGAAAACGCCATGGTTACAAATGAAAAAGACAAACAGACAAAAAATAGTACACATGCCCCCACACAGAAATCTAAGGGTTCGGAACACGAACCCGACCAAAAACTAGGGGTGACCTCATGTGCTCTGGAAGGGTAAACAGATCCTGCTCAACATGTGGCACCCGTCGTGTTGCTCATGTTATAACAAATCCAGTAAATAGTCTAATTCGGTAGGTCACATTCACGAAAGTCGCAAACATTTTCATAATATCAACTTCAAATCGATTCAATAAATTGTAGCGCCAGCATGAGCCAATTTACTTCTAGATTTGGGCTTTCAGTTCATTGTTTATTTACAGGCAGATTAAACTTAATTTTATACCAACAGTTTTTACAGTTTTGATTTTTTTATGAACCAGTAAGGATCAGTCAGAACTAAACCATTTTACCGGCTATATCTTTATTGCAGTATAATATCCACAGCAATGTATATATGGATTACAATATGATTTATTGTCTGTTTTGTAATTTCGAGAAAAGAAGATCTTAGTATTTCTTTCCCCCACCATATCCTGCGCCATATCCTCCGCCATATCCACCTGATCCATATCCACCTAATCCATAACCGCCATAGCTGACTAAACCACCTAATCCACCATAGCCTAAACCTCCTAATCCACCATAGCCTCCGAAACCGCCAAACCCACCATATCCTCCGCCATACCCTTTGCCATAACCATATCCTCCATCATAACCATCAAATCCTCCGCCATAACCGCCATAGCTGACTAAACCGCCTAATCCACCATAGCCCAAACCTCCTAATCCACCATAGCCGCCCAAACCTCCTAATCCACCATATCCGCCATAATATCCGCCATCATAGCCCCCACTTCCATATCCACAGCCCTTACCATAACATCGTGCATGGACATTTATGCATACGGCTGACAATAGTACAACGAGAGCAATGGTGAGCTTCATTTTTAGCTAAAAATATCATAAATATGTCAATTCAAACAATTTCTTTAAGAAACAAATGACTTATTCATAATGATAAAACTTACGAAAACAAGTGTGTAAGACTTTTTCTCCCCTATCCAGGAACAGTTGTTCCACAGAACGACATATAAACAAATAAATAATTCATTGAAAATGGCTTAGCTAAAACATCGGAACAAATCCCCCCATAAAAACATTTAAAAAATTGATACAAAGCACCGATACGAGAGGACTCGCAGTTATTGCAAACTTGTTCAATGTCAATTACAACTAATATATAGTGGTATTCCCGAGTGACAGATCATTTGTCAGAAAGCTTTTAAAACAGACTTTATTTTAATTCACAACCTAAAGTATGTACATTAAGCTACTTACAATATTAAGGCTTATTTCTTAACAAAGCATTCAACTATAAATGTCTGAAGACAGTAACTTTGACATATTTGTCAATTTTTGATTATATTTCCCCAATATGTTTCAGCTGCATATTAGCTTATTTTGGTAAGCAATATCTTTTAATATAAAGTTTGACTATTTAAGCGTTCAGACCAGTTTTGTGGTCTGTTTCTTTTAAAGTGTTTGCTAGTGTCTCTTTCAAATTGAATATGTAGATAAGGTATCTATTAAGATTTTATAAACGATACGTAAAAAATACAAATCGTTGTTTACAATAAAGAAATATACGTTCCTTTTATTTGTTTGATCTTTTGATTTTTGACATTCCGTTTTGAAGTTTCCTCGGAATTCAGTATTTTTCTGATTTTTCTTTATATATAACAATATATTGAAGGCAAATACAAATTGCAAAATCTATGTCTTGATTTGAATAAAGGAGAGAGGCAAGTTGTGACATTGTGCATTTCAAATAGAATGATTAATATGCATATACTTAATTTGAAATCGACATGGTAGTCATAATTTAAATTGTTAACTAGTAAGGGAGCAGTAGAAAGAATTGTAAGCTCTGATTATAATAAACGGTAAAAATTGTTGAATTCATTATTCAAAAAATAATTTCCAAAACGATTTCCAATTAAAATGCAAATCTACAATAGTAAATTGGTTTTAGTCTTAAACGGTGAATTTGATCTTAATATGATTTGAAAAATGTGCAACTAAAAAATGTTAATCACTGTTAAGTATATAAGTTAATTTTCGTGATACAAGATATTTAACTTACCTTTGGATGTGTCGAATTGTACAGATACAGTGTTATTAGTTGTTTATATACCTTTGCACGAACCACAAGATGGAGATTAATATGGTTAATTCGTCAAACAGTAAAAATTTCACAAAAAAGATACAATTTGTTATATTTTATTTTTATATCTTTAATGGTGAAAAAAACATCTTAAAAATAACCGCGCATTAAAACATCATTTATCAACATGATTTACAATATATTGTAATATCAGTAAGTATTGGGTTCGGCTACTAGAATTTTCTACTGGATTATGAATTACTTTTATAGAGGTTTTATGACACCACAACTATAAACCTTAAGTACAATGACTGATAACCAGACAGAAAAAGAAATTCCACTTTTTCTAAGTGACAAGCTTTAATGTGTTCAATTGATTTTGAGACCTATACTCATACTTGTATGTAGTTATTCTCACTCGTTATGCTTTGCAAATTAAAAACTTGATATTTTTTTTTTTAAATTTGCTGAAAATGAATATACTGTATTTTATTTTATTCTTTTAATAGTAGAACGAAAATAAAAAAAATGTTTGTAATTTATCATCAACAATGCTGTAATCACGTGCATTGCGCATGACGGTTATTGTTGTCACTTATATATTCATAAACACCTACATATGGAGAACTCTAAATGAGGACTCAGATAGGAAGTAGGAAGAGTAAAAAGTCACAAATCTAATGTAAAAACACAATACTAAGACAACAAATAAACCGACGTAAGGGCCCTCATACAAAGGATATAATTGTATATTATTCCACTGTGTATACACATTGATAGTTTAATCGATATCTGATTTGTTGAGACTATCCCACGTGTCATTGGACAAATCTTCATATCTCCCTGAGGCACGGGAAATAAATGTATATTATTTTTTCTCTATTCTTTATATTTTAGCATCCCAATATATTTTACTTACTGATGTTTAGTTACATTACGACGTTTATCTTTGATTTATATACTGGTTACCAATGAAGATGACAAATTGGTGTCATTCATTATTTCAACAGAATCCATAAGATATATGCTACCATTCTTGGATAAAATTAATATTACTTTAATATAACCCTTTTTGAAACCATTTTTATCAATTTTCAATTTCCATTGTCTAAATTATTAATTGTTCACGTGTTGCTATCGTATATTTTATGTTTCATTGCTCATGTGTTGTTTCCGTATATTTTAGCTGCTCGTCTTGAGGCTACCCATGTGATCCGATAACACCCCATATAGCAATAAAATTATATTTTTATTGCCATTCATAACTCTAAACAGACAAATTAACAGACCGGGTTTTATACATCCGACCCATTAACAGACCAGGTTTTAAATAAAGATTTATTTATGTCACCAAAATACATATTTTCGTGTAGATTTTTCACACAAAGATATCAATATGGTTAACAACCATAATGCCTGTCTTTTTTCGATGTTCAAAATATTGCATGCAAGTAAAATCAACCAACGTGTGATTTTGTGTACATTTTGTGTGTGTAAAATGTGTATAAATTTATTGTTGAGTAACCCGCCTTTTCATTTGGAAAAATAATAATTACAACACTGGATTCAGTTTATTGAATTGTTTTGTTAGACATGAATAATGTTATCATAAAAATATATTTAAAAAGTTATACAATGAAACATGCTAAACTTTCAATGATTTTCTCGGTTACACCTGATTAACAGACTTTAGCCAACCTGATTAACAGACCAACCGCAAGATATATCCGCATACTCAATATAGATTAACCGACCAATCTCTCGGTTAGCCGAGTGTCGGCCGTGTAGTCGTTGTGATTAAACATGGATGTATAAAACCCTTGTTTCAGTTTCACATTATCTCTTAAAGTGTTGATCCTATATCTAATTGCGTAGTATCTGTTGCTGTTGTATTGGAGTACACCCCAACATTTTGTTTATATCTTATATCTATATTTGATTTCACTAAGATTAAAAGATGGACGAAAGATACCAGAGGGACAGTCATACTTATAAATCGAAAATAAACTGAAAACGCCATGGTTACAAATGAAAAAGACAAACAGACAAAAAATAGTACACATGCCCCCACACAGAAATCTAAGGGTTCGGAACACGAACCCGACCAAAAACTAGGGGTGACCTCATGTGCTCTGGAAGGGTAAACAGATCCTGCTCAACATGTGGCACCCGTCGTGTTGCTCATGTTATAACAAATCCAGTAAATAGTCTAATTCGGTAGGTCACATTCACGAAAGTCGCAAACATTTTCATAATATCAACTTCAAATCGATTCAATAAATTGTAGCGCCAGCATGAGCCAATTTACTTCTAGATTTGGGCTTTCAGTTCATTGTTTATTTACAGGCAGATTAAACTTAATTTTATACCAAAAGTTTTTACAATTTTGATTTTTTTATGAACCAGTAAGGATCAGTCAGAACTAAACCATTTTACCGGCTATATCTTTATTGCAGTATAATATCCACAGCAATGTATATATGGATTACAATATGATTTATTGTCTGTTTTGTAATTTCGAGAAAAGAAGATCTTAGTATTTCTTTCCTCCACCATATCCTGCGCCATATCCTCCGCCATATCCACCTGATCCATATCCACCTAATCCATAACCGCCATAGCTGACTAAACCACCTAATCCACCATAGCCCAAACCTCCTAATCCACCATAGCCTCCGAAACCGCCAAACCCACCATATCCTCCGCCATACCCTTTGCCATAACCATATCCTCCATCATAACCATCAAATCCTCCGCCATAACCGCCATAGCTGACTAAACCGCCTAATCCACCATAGCCCAAACCTCCTAATCCACCATAGCCGCCCAAACCTCCTAATCCACCATATCCGCCATAATATCCGCCATAATATCCGCCATCATAGCCCCCACTTCCATATCCACAGCCCTTACCATAACATCGCGCATGGACATTTATGCATACGGCTGACAATAGTACAACGAGAGCAATGGTGAGCTTCATTTTTAGCTAAAAATATCATAAATATGTCAATTCAAACAATTTCTTTAAGAAAACAAATGACTTATTCATAATGATAAAACTTACGAAAACAAGTGTGTAAGACTTTTTCTCCCCTATCCAGGAACAGTTGTTCCACAGAACGACATATAAACAAATAAATAATTCATTGAAAATGGCTTAGCTAAAAAATCGGAACAAATCCCCCCATAAAAACATTTAAAAAATTGATACAAAGCACCGATACGAGAGGACTCGCAGTTATTGCAAACTTGTTCAATGTCAATTACAACTAATATATAGTGGTATTCCCGAGTGAGAGATCATTTGTCAGAAAGCTTTTAAAACAGACTTTATTTTAATTCACAACCTAAAGTATGTACATTAAGCTACTTACAATATTAAGGCTTATTTCTTAACAAAGCATTCAACTATAAATGTCTGAAGACAGTAACTTTGACATATTTGTCAATTTTTGATTATATTTCCCCAATATGTTTCAGCTGCATATTAGCTTATTTTGGTAAGCAATATCTTTTAATATAAAGTTTGACTATTTAAGCGTTCAGACCAGTTTTGTGGTCTGTTTCTTTTAAAGTGTTTGCTAGTGTCTCTTTCAAATTGAATATGTAGATAAGGTATCTATTAAGATTTTATAAACGATACGTAAAAAATACAAATCGTTGTTTACAATAAAGAAATATACGTTCCTTTTATTTGTTTGATCTTTTGATTTTTGACATTCCGTTTTGAAGTTTCCTCGGAATTCAGTATTTTTCTGATTTTTCTTTATACATAACAATATATTGAAGGCAAATACAAATTGCAAAATCTATGTCTTGATTTGAATAAAGGAGAGAGGCAAGTTGTGACATTGTGCATTTCAAATAGAATGATTAATATGCATATACTTAATTTGAAATCGACATGGTAGTCATAATTTAAATTGTTAACTAGTAAGGGAGCAGTAGAAAGAATTGTAAGCTCTGATTATAATAAACGGTAAAAATTGTTGAATTCATTATTCAAAAAATAATTTCCAAAACGATTTCCAATTAAAATGCAAATCTACAATAGTAAATTGGTTTTAGTCTTAAACGGTGAATTTGATCTTAATATGATTTGAAAAATGTGCAACTAAAAAATGTTAATCACTGTTAAGTATATAAGTTAATTTTCGTGATACAAGATATTTAACTTACCTTTGGATGTGTCGAATTGTACAGATACAGTGTTATTAGTTGTTTATATACCTTTGCACGAACCACAAGATGGAGATTAATATGGTTAATTCGTCAAACAGTAAAAATTTCACAAAAAAGATACAATTTGTTATATTTTATTTTTATATCTTTAATGGTGAAAAAAACATCTTAAAAATAACCGCGCATTAAAACATCATTTATCAACATGATTTACAATATATTGTAATATCAGTAAGTATTGGGTTCGGCTACTAGAATGTTCTACTGGATTATGAATTACTTTTATAGAGGTTTTATGACACCACAACTATAAACCTTAAGTACAATGACTGATAACCAGACAGAAAAAGAAATTCCACTTTTTCTAAGTGACAAGCTTTAATGTGTTCAATTGATTTTGAGACCTATACTCATACTTGTATGTAGTTATTCTCACTCGTTATGCTTTGCAAATTAAAAACTTGATATTTTTTTTTTAAATTTGCTGAAAATGAATATACTGTATTTTATTTTATTCTTTTAATAGTAGAACGAAAATAAAAAAAATGTTTGTAATTTATCATCAACAATGCTGTAATCACGTGCATTGGGCATGACGGTTATTGTTGTCACTTATATATTCATAAACACCTACATATGGAGAACTCTAAATGAGGACTCAGATAGGAAGTAGGAAGAGTAAAAAGTCACAAATCTAATGTAAAAACACAATACCAAGACAACAAATAAACCGACGTAAGGGCCAACACTATAAAGAAAAGTAAAAATTTTGAGCAATATGATAAAAAAAAAACAAAAAACAAACAGGTGTGACAAAGGTACTTCAGATCGATGAACAGTTCGTGTTACACGAGTGACACTAACATTCCTTGACGGTCAGCCAATCTTCCTGGTATCCGTAAAACTTTCGTGATGTTATATCAACACTGCCATGTGGAAATCATAATGCAACTGCTTCCTTATAAGCAGTAACATTATATGAAATAAATCTTGAAAGTAAACAAAAGGCCATTATAAGCGTAGTATATTGGAGATATATACTTCATAACCTATGTACACTGAAAATTAAAAAGGCTTGTGGTGCAATATCCAAATATGATGGACGTCAAGTTGGTTACTTATTCCCTATTCCCTATTCGTTACCTATTCGTTACCTATTCGTTACCTATTCCCTATTCCCTATTCGTTACCTATTCGTTACCTATTCCCTATTCCCTATTCGTTACCTATTCGTTACTTATTCCCTATTCCCTATCGTTACCTATTCGTTACTTATTCGATTTTTAATATCCTTCCTCCTTTTTAATTGTTTATACTCTTATATCTGGTAATAGTTCTAAATTTGTTGAGGTAAAATGATCTTTTTATGACCTATTTATATGTGTTTGTGCTCAACCGATCCTTTTACTTTATGTTCGATACTCATTTGTTCCTTATTTGATTTTTATACGTTCTACCTTTTAACTACTTTATGTCCGTATGTTTGAAGATGGATCTTGGTTCGAAGCGATGAAATCACCGTGTTAGCGCTTGTATAAAAAAGAAGATGTGGTATGATTGCTAATGAGACAACACCCCACAATAGACCAAATGACACAGAAATTATCAACTATAGGTCACTGTACGGCCTTCAACAATGAGCATATACCAAACCGTGTAGTCACCTATAAAAGGTCCAGACATGACAATCTCAAACAATTCAAACAACAAAACTAACGGCCGTATTTCATATACAAAAAAATAAACGGAAAACAAATATGTAACACAAAAACAAACGATAACTACTTAATTTCAGGCTCTTGTCTAGGGACAGGCACATACTATCATAATGTGGTGGGGTTATACATGTTAGCAGGGTGTACATCGTTTCGGAGCATGCTATTACCTTGTTTAATTCGTTCCATCACTCGCTTATAATACGTGTATCATACGTTGCACCATTTAAAACATGATTTTCAATTGTTTTGTTGTCTCTGGTGGTAGATTTGGGTTCTTAGAGGTGATATAACTCTATAAGCGCATATGTACCCGTTCCAGCGCTCGGATAATACCCTGTTAAATATTCGTTACTTATTCGCTTTTAATCCAACAAATAACCCCATATTGAGTACACCATATCGTTTACAAAGAGAAGACTTTTGGATAAGAGAGTTGGGAACAGCCATTTCCTATGGATGCAATGACAAAATTGATGGTGTAGGTATTTTGTCTAGTCCCAGGTGTAGTACCGTCAAAACATTACAAGTGTTTAATACTTCTGCTCGACGAAATAGAAGTCATGGTCACAGAAAATATATACCACCTGCTGTACACACCGTGACAATTGATAGTCTATTTACGTCTGTTCAAAAACCTTTAGGAATTCATCATATTAGAACTAAATTATACTCCATTCCATTGTCAAAACTTTCTTTACTATTTCAAGATGCCCAAAATACTTCCGTTACTGATTCTCGTTCTGTTTTGTATAGATTAGTTGCAATTATCATGGACATTGCTAACCATAGACTATTCAAACCCGTATTTACTACATCCAATAGTGAGGAAAAACGTTATTTTTTTAAGGTAGAATTCGCCAATAAAGGTTTAGATGCTGTAAATATTAGCAATATTTTCCATCAAAAATCTGTACAAAAAACTATACCTGATTACTTCAAAAATAAAGCTACACCTGTTATTTCTTATACTTACACCAAGTCTATTGCATCCAAGATTTTCAACCACAAGAGAGTTTTAGAGGCTTTTAACCTCAAAGATACAAAATCCAAGCTTCCTGATTGCTCATGTGCATCGTCACAATACAATTACAGTCCAGCTGGTCATATTATTACTGGAGACCTTGGCATCGTTGCCAATGAACAACTAAGAGAGTTGTTAGCCAAGGGACCAAAATATAGAATCCCCCAGCCCATCAACTGGAAAAAGAATTTCAAGTTACTGATGGATGCAGTTGAGGACTATGCAAGAAAATGGGTAAAGCGCGAACCAGACGAACCAGAACTGGACACTTTGTCTGAATGGATCAAAGCTATTCGATCATGCATTCAGAGGCGCATACAAAAACTACGATGTAATATGAGTACTAAAGTTTCTAACCTTTTCAAGAATCCGGAGGTTGTGGATGCTTTATCCTCTTTGCATGACAAATATGTCGTTGTTCCAGCAGATAAAGCCTCCAATAACATTGTCTTCATATGTAAAAAACATTATTTGCAATGTCTCACTACAGAGCTTGGAATTGATAAAACTACTGGTAATCCTACTTATCTTACCTCCTATACATTTCCAGGAATATGATTGGTTAAAAGCGTCCGCGTGCAAACCGTGTATATTTGATATTAGGTTAGTAGGGAGGCGGGGCTTATCTCATACACGGTTAGTAGTGGAGTTACGTCCCTTTATATTCCATATTAGGTAAGAAGGGGGCGGGGCTTATTTCATACACGGTTAGTAATGGTGTTATGTCCCTTTATAAAAACAAAACGGTACTGAGAAAAAAAACTAAAAAGTTCCAACAGACGAAGAAATTGATGATTAAGATTAAAATAAATTCATAAAACACATTTAAACCTTACAAGTCGTTATTGTTGGCATCTTTTTTTGTAGGATCACTGGAAGTATCTTCTTAATGCTAACAGTATTGAAGACTTGTTCATTTTGAGAATCACTAGCCTTAATTTCACACGTTAAGATAGTCGGTAAGATAAATTCGTTACATAGTGTGCTAGTGACGTAATACGGTATATATGGGGTCAGTAAATTCCATATGGGGATTCGAGCTTCGCTCTCACCCCATATGGAATTTACTGACCCCATATATACCGTATTAGGTCACTAGCACACTATGTAACTAATAATATTCTTTAACATCATTTACCAAGGACGAAATTTTACAAAATCATTAAACCTGTCCTTCATTCTTTTGGTATCAACATCAAAGAAAACGAAGAAAACTTGCCTTCATTATACTGGATACCTAAATTACACAAAACTCCATATAAAGAACGATACATAGCTGGGTCTTCAAAATGTTCGACCAAACATCTTTCTAAAGTACTGACTACTATTCTTTCGACAGTTAAAGATGGGCTTCAAAAATATTGTGAGGTGATATATTCTACCAGTGGTGTTAACCAGATGTGGATTCTCAAAAATTCGAAAGATCTACTGCTTAACCTTCAATCCCAATCTTTGCAATTTTGCAGCAACATAAAAACTTTTGATTTTTCTACGCTATATACTACTATTCCCCATGCTCAGTTGAAAGATCGACTACACCATCTCATAAAACAGAGCTTTTTCTATAAAAATGGAAATCGTAGATACAAATTTCTTGTTTTGGGTTACAATAATTCATATTTTGTGAAAAATCACACTGAATCTCCCAGAAAATATACTGAAGATGATATTATCAAAATGCTGGACTTTTTGATCGACAATATATTTGTTGAGTTTGGAGGATTTATATTTCAACAGACAGTCGGTATTCCAATGGGTACTAATTGAGCACCCCTACTGGCTGATTTGTTTTTGTACTCGTATGAAGCAGAATTCATTCAGAACCTTCTAAAAGACAAAAAGAAAAAGCACCTTGAGAAATTCTTTAATTTTACTTTCCGATATATTGATGATGTTCTATTATTGAATAACCCATATTTCAGCCAATACTTACATCTCATATATCCAAGTGAACTTGAAATTAAGGATACCACTGATACTAGAAGGACTGCTTCATACCTTGATCTTTTCCTCAATATTGACGTAGATGGACGACTCCACACGAAAATCTATGATAAACGGAACGATTTCAACTTCCCAATTATCAATTTCCCATTTCTCAGCAGTAACATACCCTCTGCCCCTTCGTATGGTGTTTACATATCACAATTGATACGTTATTCTCGTGCTTGTTCACACTATACGGACTTCATATACAGGAGTGTGCTCCTTACGCAGAAACTGCTCCAACAAAGTTATGAGGAGGACAGATTAAAAAAAAGAGGGACGAAAGATACCAAAGGGACAGTCAAACTCATAAATCTAAAACAAACTGACAACGCCATGGCTAAAAATAAAAAAGACAAACAGAAAAACAATAGTATACATGACACAACATAGAAAACTAAAGAATAAACAACACGAACCCCACCAAAAACTAGGGGTGATCTCAGGTGCTCCGGAAGGGTAAGCAGATCCTGCTCCACATGTGGCACCCGTCGTGTTGTTTATGTGATTACAAATCCGGTAAATAGTCTAATTCGGTAGGTCACATTCATGAAAGGGAAGGGGATTGTAGTTACGACGTAAGGAACATATCCGATATCATTTGTGAAACGGTTATTTCATAACGGTCAACCAACTCGTGATGGCGTCCGTAAAATTTACGAATTGACACTCCGTAAATTTTATGGACACCATCACGATTTGGTGGATCCATACGATGTGTCGTTGACCAAACTAGCTAAGGACATTTTTACCACATGGTAGATTGTGTTTTGTCATAATGTCGTCTAATCTTTTAATTACCAAACGTGACTTATTCCCGATTGTGACTGTTTTGCCGAGTGTGAACTCGCATTACTATAAGACGTGGTACGGTACTTGTCTATCCCAAATTCATGTATTTAGTTTAAATGTTTAATGTTATATTTGTAATTCTCATCGGATTTTGTCAAATGTGTTGACGTCTTTTCTATTATATTTATGTGTTATGGTAAAGAAAATTAATCACCGCCTTCATTTATCAGATTTGATTTCGTTCAACGTAATCAGTACGATATTTTAGTTTATAGTTAGATTCAAAACAAACCGGACATAGTTTAATAATATAGTTAATTGCTACCTTAGTTTGATATTAATAAGTATTAAAATGTGCTTTGTTATTAAATGCAATATCAGTATTTAGTTCAAATATACAATCTTAATTCAATCCTAATTCTATCTTATTCATTCTTATGTGACGTCATTTTTCATTTTTTGATGATCTGTTTTACAAATTCAAATGACGTCATTTTTTCGTCATTTTTCAGTTTCAAATAGGACGTAACTTGGCGTAGAGGTTTAAACTTATTCGGATGTGTCTACTTTTGTGTTTCAAATGTCTGGTTATGTAAATGTATTTCAGTTGTTTCCTGTAATTAGTTAATACTTCAGTTTTATCATGTACATCTTTTGAATATTCATTTTATAAAATTTACTGTTTGCAAAAATATAAATTATTCTAAATTATAGGGATTTTCTGGTAACTAACAGAAAACCCTTGCCGTTTTTGGCACAACCTTTTTGATCTTTTGGTCCTCGATGCTGTTCAACTTTGTACTCGTTTCGGCTTTCAAACTTTTGTATCTGGGCGTCACACGTAGGTCTTGTGTGGACAAAATACACTTCTGGCGTATTAAAATTTTGAACTTGTTGCCTTTTGTTGGCTGTTGTTCGTGTGATTCTTTGTCATTTGTGTTCTCCAATTTATTTATATTGTAGTCCTGTGTTGTCATTTTGGTGTTATATTTCACATGGCCATAAAAGTGCGAGGTTTGGCATGCCACAAAACCAGGTTCAACCCACCATTTTTTCCTTTAAAAATGCCCAGTACCAAGTCAGGAATATGGCCATTGTTATATTATAGTTCGTTTCTGTGTGTATTACATTATGACGTTGTGTCGTTTGTTTTCTCTTATTTTTGAGTGTAAATTCACATTGCGCTAAGACATGTCACGGTACTTGTCTATCCCAAATTCTATCTATCTATCATGTATTTGGTTTTGATATTATATATATATGTTATATTTGTTATTCTCGTGGGATTTTGTCTATGTGTGTTACATTTTAGTGTTATGTCGTTGTTCTCCTCTTATATTTAATGCGTTTCCCTCGGTTTTAGTTTGTTACCCCGATTTTGTTTTTTGTCCATGGATTTATGAGTTTTGAACAGCGGTATACTTCTGTTGCCTTTATTTAATACGTTTGTTGTACGTTGCACCTTTTAGAAAAGGATTTTCAATTGTGTCCATGTCTCTGGTGGTAACAATGTGTTCGAAAAAGGTAACGAATAGGTAACGAATAGGTAACGAATAGGGAATAGGGAATAGGTAACGAATAGGTAACGAATAGGGAATAGGGAATAGGTAACGAATAGGTAACGAATATGGAATAGGGAATAGGTAACGAATAGGGAATAGGGAATAGGTAACGAATAGGGAATCCATCCAAATATGATGAACAATTTTATGACCTTAAAGTTTAAACCGATTGTAACTATACATTTAAATTAAATAACCTCTATTATAAAGACCATTTGAACGGTTGATTGGTTCTATTCTTTTTTTCTTTCTTTTTTATACATTATATAGAAGCATAGGAATACAAGTCTGAAATTTATTTACACATAAAAAAAGTAATTTACAACGAGTACGTGTCGTTGACTGCAATCTATTACATTGGTTTTTTTTTTTTGTCATGCAGGTATTTTTATTTGACGTGTTTCATATATTGTCATAATTTATAGCTGGCTTTCCTGCATGGGTCATTGATCAAGTATCTACGATGACCTTCACTTGCTTTGTTCCACGTCACAGTTCGTGTTTCTTAATATTCAGTTTTCTATGTTGATTCTTAATGTGTACTATAATTAAAAAAAATCTGTTTGTCCTTTTCTGTTTTTAGCCTTTGCGTTGTCATTTTATTTTCGATCTATGAGTTTGAATGTCTCTCTGGATTTTTCGCCCATCTTGTTTTGAGTCTGCTGTTTATTCTTTTTTTTTTTTTTAATATTTTGGCATATTTTGTTCTGTCGCAAATTTTTTTTCAAATTAAACAGAGTATTAAAGATAGCAATTTTTTATTATGCTCTAACTGATTTTTTTTTTAAAGCAGAATGTCGCTTCATTTGAGACATACACATTTGGGTGTACATTTGCCAATTTTTGTTGATACCAGAAATAATTGAACACTGCATTAGTTAAGATCAATTGTTGCTAATATTCCATTTAAAATATAACCCATTCTTATACTAGGTTCCTTTATCAACTTGTATCCTCATTTTTACAGTGGGTTTTGTTATAAAGAATGGGTTTTATTTTTAAGTTTTAGAACTGTAAATTTGGTGTCTTTTAATTGCGAGCTTGTCATCTGGGGTTGTATTATGCAAATAAATATATATTTCAATTGGTAAGAATAAACATCAATACAAAAAAGTATACTAGTAGCAAACTTCTGAGGTAATTTTAAAAGGGAGAATGTTAAAAAAAAATGACAAAATCAAACACGAGACTTTATCAATCAACGCAACTGAAGTTCGATGTAACTAAATTGTTGCTTGAATCAAAATCGATAAACATAGAAATTAGAAACTTTGTGATGATACCTTCCCCGACAATTAGAATAAAACCACTTGAATTTAAAAAAAAAAAGTAGGAACACTAAATCAAACGACTTCTACCGTCGTATCTATAACGTTTGCTAGTATGTAGCATCGCGAGTTGGTCGTTATGGAATATTTGCTTCACCGATGACGTGACAACTGATATGGTTTAATCATTGTACCACAATCTCGTCTTCTGTAAGTCTAATTCATTAGATCATATTCGGAGAAAATGAACTTTTCCGAATATGATCTAATGAATTAGACTTATTATTACAGGGTTCATATTTACATTAGCAACACAACGATATAGAACATGTAAAATAAGTTATCTTTTTGTAAATGGTGGTATTTTCTAACTGTATGGGTTTTTAAGATTTGCTGTGAAATAAGCAAGAACTTAATCAATAAAAGATGGCAGTCATTTAAAGATACATCAAAATCTTCCTAGTTACTCAATGCAATATGATATTTGGTTAAATGGGAATAAGCAATTTAATAACAAACAATTATGTTGGTTTTCCCTTCTTTCTATCTCTTTCACTGAAATTTCTTGAAAAAGAAGCTACTTTAAAAAGAAATCATTAAACTTTTTAATGTATTTGATAATACTTGTTTATTTCACTTGACGGGGAGGAGTTTAGCCAGTTCGCTTATTAAAGATCAGTTCATCTATAAACAGGTGTTTTGGGATAAACTCATCAATGAAGTGTCAATGAGGGTGGGTTGAAAACAAAACTTTACGATAAAAGAGATGATTTCATCTTCCTAATTGTGAATTTTCCATTTCTATCTAGCAACATTCCAGAATCGCCTGCAGACGGAGTATATATCTCCCAATTAATACGATAATCTCGGGCTTGTATTACCTTTTATGATTTCCTTGAAACAGGATGCTGCTCACAAGGAATCCATTAAACTAAGAGTTATAAATGGTGAATTTGAAATCATTCCTTCGCAAATTTTACGGACGACATCACGAGTTGGTTGACCGTTTTGGAATAACCGTTTCAAAGATGATATCGGATATGTTCCTTATGTCGTTACTACAAATACCCTTCTCTTTTCACGAATGTGACCTACCGAATTAGACTATTTACCGGAGTTGTAAAAACATAAGCAACACGACGGGTGCCACATGTGGAGCAGGATCTGCTTAGCCTTCCGAAAATCACCCCCTCCCCCAGATTTTGGTAATATTCGTGTTGCTTAGTCTTAAGATTTCTATGCTGTGTCTTCTGTACTATTATTTGTTTGTTTGTCTTTTTTTAGCCATGGGTTTGTCATTTTATTTTTATTCTATGCGTTTGACTGTCCCTCTGGTATCTTTCGTCTCTCTGTTATGGTCATTGATCTGGTTAAAATATGTAAAATCTATAGGTGTTTTCACAAAATAGATAATGAGACACGGCCGTTGATTTTCTTGTAAATCTGCATAATATGTAGTTATTTTATACTGTTATGATAACACTGATAGGTGATAAGAAATCCGTAATACGGCAACGGCTATCATCTTTATCACACTTCTTCAAATAGACTGATCACTTCAAAATTGAAACGGAAGCTCCGCCTGATCAGTTTAATACATTTTGTTATAATTGTCTCATTTCTGCTCTTAAAGATTTTCCTATTCCAATACAGATTTTTATTGTTAAGAAGACAGAATATGCAAAAGAGGTAATGTCTTGTAAAATATATTAGAATATTAGAATTTATTGTACGCTAACTTTTGGTTACTTTCTGTGGGAAATATTATATTGCTATACAATAATATTACTTTTACTGTTTGGTCTGTGTTCTGTGATAATCATTTGACGTGGCTCAGTACTTATACATCCCGTCATTGTGTTTGTACTATCTTTCATTTTTGCTGGTGTGTTTTGTAGGTGCCACTTTTTGTGTTTCTTTGGTTCATATGAAGCGACTCTGTACTTCTAAAGATCCCGCCAATGTGTTACTGTTTTATTATATGTCACTATTTGTATTGTTCTATAAAGTTGAAAATACTTTGAACGACAAAACTGTTTTACTCGAGAAGCAGTATTAACCATATGTGGATTCTTAAAAATTATAAAAAAAACTTCTGGATGATTTTGAATCTCGGTCTGTTTCTGAAATTAGTTTTAACATACTTTTGATTGTTTTAACCCTGTATACCACAATTCCATATGTGAAATTATATTTTTGTTTAAAAAAAAACACTGAACGGTAATAATATTTTATATTTCTTCATATGTGACGTTTACATTTAATGACATCAAACACGCGAAGCAATCAATGCATGTGGTTATAAATTTTATAGATGCTTTTAGTGCTTTTTTGTTAAATATTAGTTTGTGTTGAGATTGTGACACAGTGATTAATACTGTACCCATATTTGACTATTTTACCTATTATGTCTGTTTTGTTCACGCATCGTTGTAAATATAATGAAATTTGATACGGATGGCATACTAGTGAGAGGTTTAGCGCTGAAGAACCAGGTTCAATGCACCATATTTTTACATTTGAAATGCCTGTATCAATTCAGGAATATGACAGATGCTGTCCATTCGTTTGATGTGTTCTATCATTTTTTTGCATTTGATTAGGGACCTTTCGTTTTGAATTTTCCTCGATCTTCAGTATTTTTGAGATTTTACTTTTGACTAAAACAATAATTTTAACAACCATATATATATATATACTGTCAATTGATTATGCAAGGATGTGTTAACATGTCTACTGTATACACAAAGTCAGAATAATCAATTCCGTTTTTTTTTATAAGAAATGACGCGTAATAGATATATATTAGAAGTCAAAATATAGAAATAAGAAAAATATAAAACAATCTGATAAAAGTATAGATCAATGATTATCCTACGACGAGTCTGTAAGTTATTACAGTTCTGGATTTTAAGAAAATATGGACAAAACATATGTATTCATGAAAAAAACTACCAACAAATCAAAATATGATTGATATAAACTATTCACATATCAAGGAATATGACAGTTGTTATCCATTCGTTTGATATGTTTGAGCTTTTGATGTTGCCATTTAATTACGGACTTTCCTTTTTGAATTTTCCTCGGAATTCAGTATTTCTGTGATTCTACTTTTTACTTGTTTGTTTGAAATACATTTTATAGATATGAGTCCGGTCCGTCATTTATCACATCCGCAATTTTTTGACGTCATAAAAAGAAAGTAAAAAAAACCAACATAGCCTTACTTTCATACCTTTTCCGTTGGAAAAAGTAATACTAAACTTTTATTGTAATAAATAGCGGTTAAACTTTATTTAAGAATTGCACCGACAGTTGCTAAATAGTCTTAATCATATATCAGATATCTCTTCAAGGTAAATTACACCATAGTCATGATGGATCTTTTCAAAATTTTGATAATCATTCACAAGTTACTGAACTCGTTATTTTCTGTCGACAATATATAGCACACCATTTCACTTCCACATCTATTACTATATAACATGTACTAGTCTAACACTTAAAAGAAGAAGAAAAAGAAGAATAAAACTATTTGCACTTACAGATATTTTTTGGAAAAACACGTTTCTCATATATGTCAAACAGGAGTGATTTATTTGTTATTCTTATTGCTTTAATCAATTTGGAACACATTTAACATATTCATCAACAAAAACAAAATATTCAAACATAAGTTACATAAATCCCACACACTGCAAGGTTGTTGGTGATTGATTAAAATACACCTTATCACTATTTGTTTGTTGGTCATTATTGTACATTACAAACGTCAAAACTTTCCTGTAAACAAAACTTTGATTTTTTTTTAGAAAAGCTAACAATTTTCTTATTCCAGGTAAAGATTACCTTAGCCGTATTTTGCACATTTTTTTTCTCTCGGAATTTTGGGTCCTCAATGCTCTTTGTATTTGTTTGTCTTTATAATTAATTTGATCTGACCGTCACTGATGAGTCTCATGTAGACGAAACGAGCGTCTGTAAAAAAAATAATTGTTTTATAACGTCAAGATGTCTTATGTCATAAAATATCGGTCCAGGTGTCAAAGAATTTGTTCAAGAAAAAGTGCGATGAAATAAGAAATTTATTTAGCAAAAAATATATATGGCAAGAATGATTTTGCATATTAATGCTTGAAACAATTTGAGAAAAAATTAACATATTCATCAAAAACCACATCTTCAAACATAAATTATTAGAAACTTATGTAGATCAAGGTTATTGTTGGATGCTTAATTACATCATCGGAGTTTTTGCTATGTGACGTAAATGTTTTACATAAGAAACGTTCGTGTTATAAATTTTGACGAAATAAGAATAGGAAACCAATCTGATGTCACATTTCCAAGTTTAAGAAGTATAGAGTAGCAAACGGTAAAGTGTCGTAAAAAGGCCTGATAATGTCAGATTTTACGCAATATACGCAATTGATTTTTTTGTAAATTTTTAATTTCCTACGTCCAAATTGACGTTTCCTATTTCTCTAGTCGACTTGTTTCAGTTTCGATATATTATTTCTCACTTCCAAATTGTTGTAAAAAGTTCAAATTTGAGATTTATAAAATATCGGTTCAGGTGTCAAAGAATTCTTAATACCGATAAGGTATGTTGTAGCAAAGAAGCAAAAGAATAGCGAGGTAGCTTTACTTGAAACTTAGGAACTGTCATATAAAAAGTAAAATCACGGAAATACTAAATCCCGAGGAAAATTCAAAAAGGAAATTCCCTAATCAAAAGAAAAAGTTATAATCTCAAACAGATCAAATGAATAGATTACAATTGTCATATTCCTGAATTGATACAAGCATTTCGTTATGTAGAAAATGATATATAAAACTGGTTTTAAAGCTAGCTTAAACTGTCACTTGTATGATCGTCGCATCACATTCTATTATATTGACAACGATGTGTGAACAAAACAAACAGACATACAAAGTAAAAATGTTACGAATAGGGGTAAATCAGTCAACATTGTGTTATAATCTTAATCACAATAAAAACAAACAAATATGTTACAAAGAAGCACAAATTGGCATATAGACCAAGCATATAAGCAAAACTGAAAGACAAAAAAATACAAATGTTTTACAATAGCACAACAACGGGATGTATGAGTACAGATCCACGTCATATGTATAATAGAACACAATGACAGGAGGTATACAAGTACATAGCCAAGTCAAATGGATATCAAGTAAATAAATCAGACCAAACAGTTATAATAATATTCATAAAGACAAATAAAAGAATAGTATTACACGTTATCAAAATGATAAATAACGTCAGTACCCAGAATCTATACTTCAAGACCATCGTGTATTATTTGTGAAGTGGATACTGATTAAATCATCAACAAGGTATTGGTACCTTCAGGTGAAATTTTAAAGAAAAATGACGAGACATTCTTTGACATAGATGTCACTATATGAATTTCGATCCCAGATGTGCGTTTCGGATACCAAAGACTCACCAGCAAGAACAAAGTTTGAGATTAATAACAACCAAAACACCCGAAATGTTTTTACAGTTCAGGTAATCTTTCCCAAGGGAAAAAAGTCCTGAGGATGTTTAATTCTAAGTTTTATTAATAAACAGTTTATTATTTAGTCTTCTTCTGTATAAGGAATAACTCTTACAGTGGTTACATCGTTTTTATTCATCTATACGTGCTTATTTTACTTTGAATATTAATCATTCTTCAAATAAAGATCGTTTTATACTTTTACTAAACAGTTTATCACTGCTTGATTTTAGTCCTTTATTGGCTAACATTCAATCTTAAAAGCAAATATATTTTTGCTTAATTTCTTTTTGTTATTGTGATTTCTAATTGATAAAGCATAAACATTCAAAATCAAAAGTAGGATTTTAGCGAGGAACCATTCAAAAAGGGGACCTTTCTTCATATTTGTTATCTCGATATCGCAGATGAGACTAAGGTGAAAATCATATTAAACTTCTAAACAATAATATATAACTATGATACCTATCTTAAATAATTCAAATTTCATTAGGAACTATAATTTTTTTATTTGTTTTCCTTTGATCAATTTTTCATTTCAATTTGTTTTTTGTGTGTTTTACTTATTTTCCTTTGTATATTTTATTGTAAAAAGGTCGACCCTGTTCTTAAAAGTTTCATATATTTACTCACAAAAGTTAAACTAAAAAATACGAATGTAAATACAATATATCTATAATTATCAAAGGTACCAAGATTATAATTGTATACGCCAGACGTGCGTTTCGTCTACATAAGACTCACAAGTGACGCTCAGATCAACATAGTTGTAAAGCCAAACAAGTACAAAGTTGAAAAGCATTGAGGACCCAAAATTCAAAAATGTTTTACCAAATACGGCTAAGGTAATCTGTTCCTGGGATAAGAAAATCCTTAGTTTTTGGAAAAATCAAAAGTTTTCTAACAGAAAATTTATAAAAAAAACATATAATTGATATTCATGTCGACACCGAAATGCTGACTACTGGGCTGGTGATACCCTTGGGGACGAAACGTCCACCAGCAGTGGCATCGACCCAGTGGTGTAAATAGTTATCAAAGGTACCAGGATTATAATTGTATACGACAGACGCGCGTTTCGTCTACATAAGACTCATCAGTGACGCTCAGATAAAAATAGTTGTAGAGCCAAACAATTTCTTTAAATTTTGCATCTCGGGATTTCATGTTTTAAGCCCGGGATTTCGGGATCTGAGAACCCCTCCGACCACCCCTCCAATTAGCCTTAGTCGATCTTAGTCATTTATACAAGATACATATCCTACCATTTGCATTTAATAAGAAAGCACTGATGGATTGTTCTAGAAGCATATTTTATTAGACTAATAATGGTCTATATATAAGCAGTTACGTTTATTTCATGTTTGAAGCGGTGCAAAATTTTAATTTAATTTGACTTTTACCAAAAGATACATTGTAGCAAAGGAGAAGAATAATTTTAGTCTGAGGTCAGAAACACGAAAATAATTAAACTAAACAGAAAGGAAACAAATATCGGACTTTGGAAAAAGGGAGAGGGCTTTTGATACCTTTCAAGTTATGAAATTCTCCATACAAAATATCTTTTACAAAAAGTCATCCTAAAACAGTTCACAAGCTGTATATGCCCGCGATTTCGCGAGTGTGTTCTAGTGCAGATAAAACTTCATCATATACAAAAATGTTTAAAATGCAGGGTGTTTGCTAATTTTATGTAATAGTAAAGATCAGTAAGCACTATACCATTTTGCGGGTTATATCTTTATTGCAGTATAATATCTACAGAAATATGTATAAGGATTACAACATAATTTCATGTCCGTTTTGTCATTTCGAGAAAAGAAGATCTTAGTATTTCTTTCCACCACCATATCCTGCACTATATCCTCCGCCATATCCACCTAATCCATATCCACTACCATATCTACCTAATCCATAACCGCCATAGCTGACTAAACCACCTAATCCACCATAGCCCAAACCTCCTAATCCACCATAGCCGCCGAAACCTCCTAATCCACCATATCCTCCGCCATACCCTTTACCATAACCATATCCTCCACCATAACCATCAAATCCTCCGCCATAACCGCCATAGCTGACTAAACCGCCTAATCCACCATAGCCCAAACCTCCTAATCCACCATAACCGCCCAAACCTCCTAATCCACCATATCCGCCATAATATCCGCCATCATAGCCTCCACGTCCATATCCACAGCCCTTACCATAACATGGTGCATGGGCATTAATGCATACGGCTGATAATAGTACAACGAGAGCAATAGTGAGCTTCATTTTTCCCTAAAAATATCATAAATATGTCAATTTAAACAAGTAAAATGTGCAAATCAAATTATCATCTTTTTTAAAGATTTTAAAAAGACTACTAATATAATTTTAGAAAGAGCAGAGTGCTTAAAGTCAATTATTGGCTCATCTGTCAATTCGCATTGAGGTTACGGTAAGCATGGCGGCTGTCATGCAGCTCGAATAGAGTGTTAGTGCAAAGATATTAACAGTTATAAGAAACTGTTCCACCTTTACCATTCAGTCAAGTATAAAATGGATTGGACAAGAATTTGAAATAATTCTTTCGAGAAAACAAATGTCTTTATTCATAACAATAAAATTTACGAAAAACAAATAAAACGGACATTACCTATTACAAAATGAATTACAGGCTCTTCACAGGCACATAAAGAATGGGGCGGGTAAAAACAACAAGTTTGATATAAAAGTCTTAGTAATCTTCCAAGATTAAAATAATAAGATTGAAGCTCTTAAGCAGTCACCAATCATTATCATCCATAACGAAAAATCAAATGATGACATCATCTACCCCCAACATTAAATGAAAAAATACGAGAAATTGTCACGAAATGTTACTCCGAAAAAAGAGTTATAATTAAAGGCCCCAAAAGGATTATTTTCTACTTGAAACGTATAACTCTTACCCCTCCTTAATGTTAAACGAAATTGAGAGTAAACCAAAGGTGTTTAAGCAGAATACAGGATAGCTAACCTACCTTTTGATGTGTCGAATTGTACAGATACAGTGTTATGAGTGGTTTATATACCTTAGGATGAACCGCAAGATGGAGATTAATATGGTTAATTCGTCAAACAGTAAAAAAATTAACAAAAAATACAAACTGTTTATCATTTTTTTTATTCCTTAAATGATGTTAAAAAACACTTTGAAAATAACCACGCATTAAAACATCATTTATCAACATGATTTACAATATATTTCCATTGTTATATCAGTAAGTATTGGGTTCGACAACAGCATTTTCTACTGGATTATGAATTACTTTAGAGGTTTTTATGACATCACAACTATAAACCTTAAGTACATTGACTGATTACCAGACAGACAAAGAAATTTCACTTTTTCTAAGTGACACAGTTTAATATGTTCAATTTATTTTGACATATAAACTTATACAATACTTGTATGTCGTTGTTCACTCTTTTTGCTGTTGCTTTGCAAATTAAAATATATTTTATTATGAAATTTTGCTGAAAACGCATATTTTTAAATATTTTTTTTTTAAGGTAGAACGAAAATAAAAAACAAAAATTGTTTGCAATTTATTATCAACAATGCTGTATATCACGTGCATTGAGCATGTCGGTTATCATTTATATTCCAACGCACCTACATATGGAGAACTCTAAATGAGAGGAAAAAAAAACGAAGGAAGGAAGGAAGGACAAACTCTACAAAGAAAATTAAAAATATTGATAGTTTCACAGATGACGTGACCACTGATATCTTTCAATCATTGTACCACTATCCCGTCCTCGTTTTCTCCGAATGTGATCTATTGAATTAGACTTAATACAGAGTTTATACTTACATTTCCAACACGATGATGTGGTTGAGCAGTTTCTGCTGACCATTTCGGAGCACATTATAAAATTTATATAAGTTTTTGCTTTTTTTGTCTTTGCACAATGCAGGTCAAGCAACCAATAAAATATATTTTCTAATTTTGTAATTAAAATACATATCAGAGTTTATCTCCTTACATTTCCCCTTAAAGACACGTATCTTGCGTTGATTGTTTTCTTCAAACCTTCTTGTATTGATTGTGATTTTGCATCTGATATTGACTATATGTTTAACATGTTCAATCCCGCCACATTATGTATGTATGTGCCTGTTCCAAGTCAGGAGCCTGTAATTCAGTGGTTGTCGTTTGTTTGTGTTACATATTTGTGTTGCGTTCATTATATATATACTAGTAAATAAGGCCATTAGTGTTCTTGTTTGAATTGTTTTACATTGTCATTTCGGGGCCTCTTATAGCTGACTATGCGATATGGGCTTTGATCATTGTTGAAGGCAGTACGGTGACCTATAGTTGTTAATTTCTGAGTCATGTAAGTCTCTTGTGGAGAGTTGTCTCATTGGCAATCATACCACATCTTCTTTTTATATATATACATTCTTTTTAACATAGAACATATACAAATATATATATACGAATATTTGATAGTTAATTACAAAACAACGGTACATATGTTCTGAAAAGTAGATCATGGGGTGAAGGATGCTATTGGAAAATGGGGTATTGAAAAAGATAGAACAGATGGTATACTTTTGTATGGTATGATGGTACTAGATAGTCGTATGATACGAAGGGACATTAAAAATGATTTTTTTTGGTAAATGTTAGTCGAGTATTATTTGTTCAAGAAAAAGTGCAATGAAATTAGAAATGTATTTAGCAAAAACTATGTATGACAAGAATGATTTATATTGCATATTAATTTTAAAAACAATTTGAGAAAAATCTAACATATTTATAAAAAGACACATATTCAAACATAAATTATAAAAATATTATGTACATCAAGGTTATTGTTTGATGTTAATTTACATCATAGGAGTTCTGCTATTTGACGTAAACATTTACATAACAAACGTTCTTGTTATATATTTTGACGAAAAAATGGAAAAAAAAAAAAAAAAAATCTCCCAGGGTGGTTTTTAGAGGAGTTTAATAGTCGCAAACTGTAGGATGAAAGATCGAAAAAATGCCTGATAACGATGAGTCCGTTTTAGCACAATATTTAAAGGGCATTTTTTTTAATTTCTATTGTCCTTCGTCCAAATTGACACTTCTCATTTCTCTGGTCGAGTTTTTTCAAGTTTAGTTGTTATATCTCACTTCACTAAAATTTTGACATTCTTTATTTCAAAAATTACGTTTCTTACTTCACACTTCCAGGTGAAAATAACTATGATTTCATAAAGACACGTCAGAAACAGTTCTAGAAGACTATTAAATGTGCAATGCCAAAATAAAAATGTGTTTTCATTGCTTCAAATACAGTAGTATACCGCTGTTCGAAATTCATAAATCAAATGAGAAAAAACATACCCGGGTTTTCCTCACTTGGTACAAGACATTTTAAGAAACAAATGCTGCGTCTAACCTGGTTTTGTGGATAGCCAAAACTCTCACTTTAATGGAAATGTTAAATATAACACTAAAGTGACAACAGGAATACAATACAAATAAATAAAAAAGAACATTAATTACAGAGAAACACACCAAAAAATAACACAAAACTTTTATTGTATTGAATAGCGGTTGAACTTTATTTCAGGATTGAACAACAATCGCTAAGTAGTCTTCATTTTGTATCGTATATTTTTACAAGATAAATTACAGCAAAGTCATGATGGATCATTTTAAATTTTTGATAAGCATTCACAAGTTACTGTACTTGCATTTTTTTATGGACAGTATAAAGCACATTGTTTCAGTTTGATATTTATTTACATATAATATGTACTAGACTAAGGACATTTAAAAGAAGAAGAAACAAGAATAAACCCATTTGCACTTACATTTTTTTGTTGGAAAACACGTTTACCATATATGTCAAACAGGAGTTATCTATATGTCATCCTTATAACTTTAAACAATTTGAAACACACTTAACATATTCATCAACAAAAACAACATATTCAGACATAAATTATATAAATCCCACACACTACAAGGTTGTTTGAGATTGATTAAAATACACCTTATAAAATTGAGAATGGAAATGAGGAATGTGTCAAAGAGACAACAACCCGACCACAGAACAGACAACATCAGAAGGTCACCAACAGGTCTTCAATGCAGCGAGAAATTCCCGAACCCAGAGGCGTCCTTCAGCTGGCCCCTAAACAAATATATATACTAGTTCAGTGATAATGAACGCCATACTAAACTCCAAATTGTATACAAGAAACTAAAATTAAAAATAAAACAAGATTAACAAAGGCCAGAGGCTCCTGACTTGGGACAGGCGCATTTTGAAACATTCTAAGTAGTTCTGTATCCGAAAGACTTTTGAAACTGTTCCATCTGGGTTTGTATTATCTCTATCTGCTCATTTAACATTTAATAAATCTTTAATTCATAGCCGATTTTAACTTTTACTTTATGGCTCAGCGCTTTGATAATTAACGTGATGCTTGATGTCAGTTCTTTATCGACCAAAATTGAATAATAAAATCAATATATATACCATTGCTTCCAGTTGATTTTGTTATTGTTACATTTAGACATTCTGCTTTGAGAATTCATTATGAAGATAAATAAAAGTGTACTTAACGCATGACATGTATATAGTTATATAAAAGGTGCCAGGTTTATAATTTAATACGCCAGACGCGCGTTTCGTCTACACAAAACTCACCAGAAACGCTAAGATCAAAATAGTCAAACAAGTACAAAGTTGAACAGCATTGGGGACCTAAAATTCAAAAATATTGTGCCAAATACGGCTAAGGCAATCTATTCCTTGGATAAGAAAATCCTTAGTTTTTCGAAAAATTCAAAGTTTTATAACAGGAAATTAATAAAAATGACCATATAATTGATATTCATGTCAACACCGAAGTGCTAACTACTAGGCTAGTGATAGACTCGGGACGAAACGTCTTCCAGCATCGACTCAGTGGTGTAAATAGTTATCAAAGGTACCAGGGGCCTGGTTTTCGAAAGTATCATAAGATATGTCATAAGATATATCTTAGAACATAGTTTATGATCATCTTATGACTATCATATAATATGTCATAGGATGTAAATCAAAGTGTCTTAAGAGAGTCATTGCTATGATGCTCTTATGACTGTCATAAGTGAACATTTGATTATTTTAAATAATGATTAAAAAGTGATAAATATGTAACACTCCCAAACGTGTCCGATTCCCCCAAACGTGTGTATTCTCCCCAAACGTGTCCGTAATATTCAATATTTCCCAAACGTGTCCGATTTCATAACCCCAAACGTGTCCGATAATTGATATTCGCCAAAACGTGTCCATTATTACACGCCAGAACGCCTCACGTCTTTTAGCGCTAATACATGCATGTCCCAAATCAATAACGTTATGTAATTATGTGATGGGGGACAAAGTTGATGAAGTGGGCATTTATTAGCATTAGTTTGTTCAATGCCAGTAAAAAATATTGCAAATTCAATCCGTAACATATGAATTGACTTTTGACTGAAATTGATTATTGTCCAGTTGCAAGTATTGCATGCTCATTTAGATCGAACATAATTATTGTACTGTTGAATTAATCGTTTAATATGTAAATTACTTTGTACTAGTAAACTCCGTTGATGCATTTTATCTTAATCCAGCAGAATTGTCTTCCTTTCTTTCAACAGTTCTGATAGTTTAGATCATAAACTGGGAATCAGGTTTTTCAATAAATTTTAAGTTTCGAACATCAATAAAGACACACGAACAAGAGACATAAAGTCAAGTGCCAAATATTTAAAGAATTATTTGAAAGATATCATGTTAGCAATAAAATACATTTGTCATTTCGGGGCCTTTTATAGCTGAATATGCGGAAACGGCTTTGCTCATTGTTGAATGTCATACGATTACCTATACTAGTAGCTGTTAATTTCCTCGTCATTTGAAATCATACCACATCTATCTTCTTATCTAAAATATAGATAGTTTCTTTTATCATATCGGAAATTTAAAATAAGACCTTAATTCTAACGGTTATTAGGGATTAAAACTAGTTGGGATTTTAATCAAAAAAATTAAGAGTTAGTAAAAACTTTTTTATGACTTCAGTAAGAAAAACGCTCAGAAAATGTGACATTCTCCCTTCACGAGGTGTCTGATTTATTATCTTCACGTATAAATGATATTGACACGAATGATAATTCCAGTAAAAAAAATTATGGACACATTTTGGGGATTGGACACGTTTGGGTGGGTTTTTTTTTTAATGGACACGTTTGGGCGTTTATACAAATGACAAACTTTGACGCTGTTTTACAACTAGACATTTTTTGCAGTTTAGTGACGTCAAAGTAGACACGTTTGGGGGAATCGGACACGTTTGAGCGGGAAGACACGTCTCTGAGTGTTACAAATATAAAAATGAAGATGAAAAGTATGAACATATTAATTATAACCATTCTTAGTATTTACGAATATTTTATTTTTTCATTATAATGAACATGAATGTTTTTACAAAAAGGAATTGAATATGAGTTGATAATTTTGTTTAAATTTAGTATGTAATATATAATAAATCTTGGACAATAAATCTTGAACTTCGCTTTCGTGGATTATCATACATGCATTGTTATTTAACTGTGAATACTTTTTAGATTCGGTACATCGAGAACCCGCTTAACGAAATGCCCGTGCACATACGTTAATATAGTACTATTAAATATCTGGGAACGAAATAATATGTATATTTCTTATACAAAACCATGAGTTAGAAAAGAATTCCAAAAACGTATGTCCCAGGAGATTCAAATTTTAATTCACGTAGTTGAGAAAAATAAAATCTTTACTATTTAGCTAACTGAGAAACACAACAAATATTTTAATTGCAATTAACATAAAATAATACATGACAAAAAATTATACTTTTAGTTCACAATCATAAGACCATCATAAGTCATGTCGCGAGGGGTCTTAAGTTTACGACAAAAGTTATGCCAAATCTTCACTTGGGACACTTTCGAAAACATATCTTACGACTATGACATGTCCTAAGACCATCACACGACATGTCTTAGTCGTAAGATACTTTCGAAAACCAGGCCCCAGGATTATAATTTACAGTTTTTTTTTCTTTTTTCGAACATATTTGTCCTGTTTGAGAAAGAGATGAGGTTATTATCAAATGGTTCCATGTTTGTTGCCGTTTGGTTTTGGTGTAGGTGATATTGATATCCCGTTGTTTTCCTCTTATGTATAGTTGAAATGTTTTCTACGGTTCTACTTTGTAATTCGGATAAATGCTTTCGCTCAATCAAATTGTGACAATTGAAAAGGGTATACTACTATTGCCTTTATTTAAATCTGTTTTTTTTTTATCTAGTTTACAAATAAAGATAATCAATTTCAAAGGGAAAAAATTGAATTCGCAATGTTAATTGCCGAAAACAATACACAATATAATCAAGTTGCTTAATCATCGAATCAGACGGGCATGAGACGTAAAAGAAGGCATGGTAAGATAAATTGATATACATAGTCATTTGATCATAGTGGTCATTGTCTACATTTGAAAATGCCTGTGCAAAGTCCGGAATATGACAGTTATTGTTCATTCGTTTTATGTGTTTTGTCGTTTGATTTTTGCCATTTGATTAGGGACTTTCCGTTTTGAATTTTCCTCGGAGTTCAGTATTTATGATTTTAATTTTACTTTTTCGTTTCATTTGCTTTAAATGATATTTTGAAGTTGTGTACGTAAGATAAATATTTCGTTCTTTGCGACATTTTTGTTTCTTATATTATTTCCTGTAAATGCTTTTCTTCGGTTTGTTTCTTTCTTCTTTTAAACTTGAGTTGTTATAAAGAAAGACAATAAACCTACATCAATGACCTTTGTAAACAGTCTTCCATCCCCATAAGGTATCTACATATAACGAACTTTTGAATGACAAAAACGAGTGGTTTGTAAATCATTCTCTTGATCTCCATTTCATCATCCGTCACGTTTAAAAAGTCTGAACTTTCATTGTCAAAAATAATTAAAAACAAATTAAAATCAGATCTTTAACTTTGTGCCGTTAGATATGTGTCATAAGATTATCACTTTGAGTAACAACGTGGGACAGACGAACTAATGGTGCAAAGCGCTGATGTAATTAACATGAGATTTTAAATATTATAGATTACAAAATCAATTGTTTTCGTCTATTGTTTTTACTATTGTGTGTGCTGTAATTGATCATTGAAATCACATATTCACTAGTAATTGTCCTTTTTTCCTTAAAAAACATCGGCGAAGAATTGACAAACGAAACCGTCTTCAAATTGACAGAAAGGTTTATATTCAATTATCATGAACAATTTCTTCGTTTTCTTTTCCCATTTTTTGTATTTTTAATTTTATTTAGTTTATGTCCCTTATCATTTTAACTTATTTTCATCCTTTTCAATGTACTTTCTCTGATCCATACGATATTACTATTTCGTAAATGAAAGTAGGTGAAAAGAAAACATATATTAAACAAATACACTACCCCTCAAAAGGAGAAAACAAAACCCGGATAGAGAACAATGTTCATAGCGACTGTACTCATAATTAATTTCTGAAATAAAGAAGATGCAGACCACTCATCGAAAAACTAGTCCTTTTAAACAAAAGTGAAATTACTAGCCAAAAATAAAAGAAAGATTAAACATTGACGAAAAGTAGAAAACATTATTTGTTTAAACAATGCATAGCAAACTAAAAGTTCAGCAACACACATCCTACCCAACTGAAGGTACTCCGGTGGAATTATCTGTTCCTTTACCTCTTGTAACATTTGTACTTTTCGCTTAATAAATTTAACTTTGAATGATCGTAATTGTAGTCTGTGATAAGGCGAAACAAACTATCAGGTAGTTGACTATGGTAGAACTTTAAGACATTACCAAAGGTATTAACCTACGGTGACCGTAAATTCTCTATTAATTCGTTAACAAACCATATAACCGGCAAGAACACCAGATGTTTACCTACAGAAATGTAACAAATAAACTCATCATAGATACCAGGATTGAAATTTTATATTTACGCCAGACGCGCGTTTTGTCTACAAAAGACTCATCAGTGACGCTCGAATCAAAAGATTTTTAAAAGGCCAAATAGAGTACGAAGTTGAAGAGCATTGAGGACCAAAAGTTCGTAAAAGTTTTGCCAAATACAGCTAACAATCGAAAATTTTCTTCACGGACAACAAATACAAAAACAAAATGAAGCCCTATACATATAAGGTGCGTTTGTCTTTTTATAATTTCACATGTTGAGTCTAATTTGTAAACTTTTGGGGGAAACAATCATAAAAGAAACAGCTAATGTACATCTATCCCCTTATCGGATAGTTTAAAACTTTGACATAAAAGGCGACTTTTATGCAAGAATGTTATAGACTCTTAAATACATAATAACAGATTAAAAGGACGAAAACAGATCCGAAATAATTACGTACAGACGATAAAGAGGTGATACAAAACATTGTGTAGGTTGTTTCAATACCCTCTCCTGTTTAACAACACAACCAGCAGCTATTCAAATGGTAGCGTCGGTGATTGCTGATTTCACAAATTGAAGACAATTTTAAAGCCAATAGTGAGCGTTATGAAACATTCATTTAACCAACTCAAGTATGACAGACGTCTTTATAGACATTAAATTGTCAATTCAAAATTTATACAGTATTTGAACGCGGAACCTATGCATAAAAATAACAAAAACAAATTTTGTTATGATTTTCCCCCTAACGTTTAATGTTAATGTTTGAACCCCTAACACTTCAAAAATTTACACATCTACACCACACACCTATACATCCTTATGTGAATATCTAGAAGAGCGGCGAAAGATACCAGATGGACATTAACACTCACAGGTAAACTGTAAACTGACAACACCATGCCTAAAAAGGAATAAGACAAACAGACAACTAATACTACACTAGACTCAACATAGAAGACTAAAGATTAACAACACGAAATGTTTAGCATCTAAAACAAATATTCCAATCAACATTGCATTAAACCCAAACCATTTGTCGACTGTGTGGCTAACCCTGTCGATAACGATAAGATTTTAAAATTATATGGACTATTGCTTCGTTCTAGAAACGACCAGAATGAAACATTTGATAAACAAAAATATGTTCATAGTACTTGAATGCCCCTCTTGCACTTTTATTTTCTATGTTTAGTGGATGTTGAATTTATGGATCACACTTTCATTTGGCATTAAAATTAGAAAGATCATATTAAAGGGGATATGTGTACTAAGTTTCAAGTTGATTGGACTTCAAGTTCATCAAAAACTACCTTGACAAAAGTTTAAACCTTAAGCGGGACATACGAGCGTACGAACGGATGCATAGACCGAAAACATAAAGCTCCTCTACTATCGAAGTTTAGGCATTAAAATAACACTGTTGATGATTGATTTGTTTGTCGAATGATTGATTTCATTAGCCATTTTTATAAATTGCTTGAAGCGATCATTTCAAAGTACACATGAAGTTTGTCTACTGTCTTTGAATTGTTGCAGTGTTCGCACATTTTCAATGGTTTCTCTTGACTGTTTCATGAAATATCTTGTTATGTCATGCAAGACATGTTAGTATGTGTTCCCCGGATATAAACAAACCAATTTATGCATTTTTTTCAAATATTTTCATAATGTTAACTCGCGGAAAAATTTAATAACCTTTCAATAGAAATGATATAATTCTAAAAGAAAACATTGATGCTTAGAAATAGACACTGTACTAATCAATAAAATGTACAGTTTTAATATGATTTAGAAAAAAAATTACTTTACATGAACACATGATAAGATATTATAGTTAAATATAGAGATATACAATCTGTTACTGCTTTTGCATCTATATTTATCTATATCAAATTATATTACTTTTATTCATGTATTTATTAATAAATGTTCGTATCAATTTATTGTTTTTCTTTTCTTGAAAGCATCGAGTTTTTTTTTAGAATGAGTGTTTTAACGTCAACGTTAAAACCGTTCAAGTTTCTGCTACTTAATGCAATTTATTTAAATTTATTAGGGTACAGTAAATAACAATCTCTCAGTATTTTTTAAATAATTTTAATTCTATAACACCAAAACAACCATCAAAAGTACGTTGTGATATCAAAAGCTCAACTGGTTTGTTGGACCAGCAGAATAAGATATAGTGGTTACTATATTGCAATAATTTCCAAATAATTCAAATATACTTCGAGGGTCTTGTTAGATTAATCATTTTCTTTTCAATACTTATATGTATAATTTGTATGTTATTTTTTTCATAGCTATATTGATGTATTTTCCTTTTAAAAGTTTTAGGTCTTAGCCACGGCGACTAAAACGTCCATTTCCTTTACGATAAAAACGTCCTTGTCGTCTGCGATTGAAATGACCTTTTCGTTTGCGATAGAACTGATTTTTTCCTTTACGATTAAAAGGACGTTTTCCTTTGCGATAAAAATGCCCATTTCCTTTGCTCAATGCGTGTCCTTTTCTTTTGTAAAAGCCATGTCTCTTTCCTTTGACATACACATTTCCTTTCCCCATGCCGTGTCCTTTTCCTTTGACATACACATGTCCTTTTCCCATGCCGTGTCCTTTTCCTTTGACATACATATGTCCTTTTCCTTTGACATACATATGCCCTTTTCCTTTGACATACATATGTCCTTTTCCTTTGCCATAGCCATTACCATGATATTTGCCATTCCCCTTTTGATATAAATAACTATAGTTATAACCATGACCTTGACCCTTTTCCTTTTGATATCCATAGCCAGGTCCTTCGACTTTTCCTTTTTGATATCCATAGCCATAACCATGACCTTCCTCTTTCCCTTTTTGATACAAATAACCATAACCATGTTTAGTGTTGTTTAATTTTTCGTAGCCATAACTATGAACTTCACCTTTTCCTTTTTGATATCCATAGCCATGTCCTTCGCCTTTTCCATTTTGATATCCATAGCCATAGCCGTATCCCTCTACTTTTCCTTTACTATAGCCGTAACCATGAGCTTTACCTGTTCCCTTTTCATATCCATAGCCGTATCCCTTTCCTTTTTCTTTGTTATAACCATAACCATTACCCCCGTCTTTTCCTTTATGATATCCATAGCCATAACCATGGCCATATCCTTCGCCTTTTCCCTTTTGATATCCATAGCCCTTTTCTTTTGAATAGCCATAACCATGAACTTCTCCTTTTCCCTTTTGATCACCATAGCCGTAGCCATATTTGAAATCACATCCTAAATAAAACAATATTTTTGTTATTAAGTTAGATAAAGTTGACCCTAATTCATGTTTTAATAAACATATAATGATCATATATTGGAAAATTTAAGTGCAATGTCAGTAAATCAATATTTGAGTGAGAAAAATCTAAAATAATACAAAATTATTGAGGCGAAAATATCAAAATACTTCGTATATTCGTTCATAATAGACGACTGATTAAGGTGGTACATAACACTACAGGGAGATAACTCTTAAAAAATCAGCTGAACGTTTTAATCACATTCTATTTTAAGGTAATATTTAGTTCCTAAATGATCAAAATTAGAATTGGTCAAACTGCTATATATATACCATGAAATTATTCCGAAGAAGTGTGTGATTCAAACTTTTAAAAACTATATTTTTGTCAAAAGGTCAAAGAAAATATTTTCTCAAAATCTTAAACAAGCCAAATTAATTTTAGTCAATGTGTTTGCTACCACCTTAAATCGCAAAAAAGGATATGTGGGATATACATAAATGATTGAGCAATCAAACGACAAAAAACTTCCAAGCGACGCCAAGAGGTCAACATACAGTTTTCAACAATACATTTAGCGAGGTAGCTATACATTTTGTCATCGGTTGAATTAAATATGAACATCTACCAACAACATCATATTCTCAACATAAGACAACTACTGACTAAGAGCATGCCCATGAATAGATGGGTAAATGTGATTTAAAAAATTCGCAATCTCTTTTTTAACTCGACTAGTGGGCAAAATAAATGTACATATACATGCGATATGGGCTTTGTCTTTGTTATAGGCCGTACAGCGACGTTTAGTTTCCATTTTTATTTTTGTTTCTTGTCAAATGGGCAATCGTCGTCGATATTCTTTATGTTTATATACAACACACATCAGTAATCAAATAGCCCTTACCAATAATTTATTAAAAAACTGTCGGCAAACACAAGAATTTTAAAAAGCTAAAACTAAAGGAAAGATTGACAGTTTTCTTTTACCTTGTACGAAATAAAGGTAGTATAAATGAACCCCTTCCTCTTGGAAGACGTCCGACCCTCCATGCCCTTTAAAAATGTAAACTGAAATTGAACCTTATTCGGTTGGTTGGAAAAGAAGAATAAATATAACAATACCTCGGCATGCTTTCATACATTTCCATCTGGTGGCAAATTGGTTTTTGTTACCGTTACACCCCTTGAATTTAAACCGGCGACATCTCCCTTTTCCATGGTCATAGTAATATTGAGTTTTTGGATAACAATATCTTCGTCTACAACACGTTCCTTTGTCTTTCTCTAAACCGCACTCTAAAAAGATGAGTATTAAAAGATGGGAGTTCATTTCGTAGGAAACACTGATAATGAATTACATACAGAAAGGGTGAATAAAATTGATAATGGAGAATGGAAATTATATTATAAAAAGAAAATACAAAAGAAACAAACTCATGTTCAAATGTATAAATGAAATTTAAAAAAAGTTGATTGAAATGAAACAGCTGCTTATTTTAAATCGGTTAACTGTATTGTAATATTTTTGGAATATAGGAATATGAATGATAAAGAAACTGAAATCATAATCAAATTTGAGAAATTTGTCCTGTATGATAAAATAGAAATCTCAATTGTAAATTATTGTCGAATGGTAACTAAATGTTGTTAAATACACTTACTTGGATGACATCGGTTACTGGTCCTACCACCTTCAGCCAAGCAGATGACCAATACCAATAGGATTGCTACACACTTCATGTTAGACCTGTTGGTATTGTGGTCAGTCGAGTTGTAAGATAGATATCTTTATACTCAGACAGTGTGTAACAGCTGATGACAGCTCACGCAGATAACCAACTATAACGTAAAAGGAAGTTTTTTTTTACATCTTTTGTCAGCTGAACACGTGTAAAGTTCAAAAGCTACATTTTAACATTGTAAAGTGAAACCTAATGCAAAGATGCTGATATAGATAAAATCGAATTGGAAGTGTTGGCGATTCGAAAAAGTTTAACCCGTATACCAACTGCTTTTGTTAAACTTCAAAACATTTTTTTTTTATCTCATACAGGTAGGTATTGTTAACCCGTTTTTCTTTCAGCTTCCTGCTATTTGTGCAGCAACAGGTAATCATTGTAGTCAGATAATCATGCAACCCAAACCACCTCCAAATCTAAATCATTGCAACTCCAATATCATATCCATACAATCATCATAGTAATGCGGGTAAATATAGTTATCCCTATTCGTCATATTGTATTCTTTTTTTCTCGATTCATCATGCATTCAAGCACTATTAATCATTGGAAAAACTCACAAACGAAAAAAAACCCCAGGGTTATAGTATGATACGCCAGCCGCGCGCTTTGTCTTCAAAAGACGCATAAGAGACGGTTAAATAAAATAAAAGTAAAAGCATTAAAACGCGACACTTTAGGAAAGTTGTGCCCAGAACGACTAAGACAATATATGCCTTTGAAGCACGTTTCTTGATATATCTACATAAGAACTATTCATGTGATAAAATTACATTGAAAAGCAAATTATAGAAAAAGCCTTTAGCAGCCTTTAAACAAAATGTGAAAAACTAATAAACAAGAAAGGTTAAGCATACTGTAACTATGTCATATGGGGTACCGACTGGTGCTAGTGTCATTTGTAGCAAATAGGTAGAGGTAAACATTGTGTATATGATATCTTTATTCGTCAAAATGGAGATACAATCAAGGTCTTATTTTCGTGGACAAGTCAGAAATAAATTAAATAAATGATAAACGTTTCGGAGCTTGGCTCAGACACAAAATATACTCATATGACGACCGTCGGGAGAATGGCGCAGACACAAACATTCACTGCCAATATACATTTTAAACATTTTAACTGTTACAGTACTTTAAATTGTGAAATTATAGCCATTCATTACTTGGTTGATACAATTTTTTATAAATATCATAATAATGATGACTTAAAATATGCATTTCTGCCTGATTTTACATAAGCAAAAGGAACATAAATAACAGCATAGCTTTGTGAATTTTATTAGTTACGAACTGATGAACTGTTTTAATAAATTATAATTATAAGAAAATCGATATTTGTCATCATCATAGGATAGTAAATAGACGAAATATGTTGCTAAGTTAAGTTTTTTTTCAAACATAAATCAATTATCATATAGCTACATGTACGTGTCCTTCGCATGTTCACACCTACATGCTATTATCGCTTGCAAGACAACAGCTTGAATAAAATCATACATGTATATGAATTGTTAAAAGTGCTGAACTGATCGAATTTGATGAATAAATTCATAAACTATAATTTCAAATTTTAAGAGGAATAAGATATGAAAACTTTTGGTTCTGAAATACATGTGGTCTGCTTTGCATTCTTAAAAAGAGAAATTGGAAAAATATTGTTGCTGACATTAGATTGAAATAGCATTGAATGAAGAAACTAAATGCCTTATAGTCAAGAAAACAATTTCAATATAATTTTCTTAATGCTTTAATGTTAACAATAAACAAGTTAAAACAAGACTAAATCTTATTTTCAAATCTAGAAGGAGAAAAGTGATAAATGGAACGTTGAATTAAAAATATATAATGCCTATTTTGCCATTTGTTTTTGGTGAAAGTCGCCTTTTGTTGGACTCTGCCAAAGCAGACTTTACGGTCTATTTTCCATGGACTTTTTGAGGTCATCTCAACAACAAAATTTAATTTTGTCACTATCATCATTTCAAAATGAAAGGAAAGGAAAGGGTCATTTAACAACATTAATATGAAAGCTGTCATCAAGTTATGCGAGATTTTAGAGAACACAATTTGTATAACATGTCTTCCCAAAAAAGAGGAAAGAGATCCGGTCTCACACAGGTTTTGGAAAAGAAACTACTTAAGTTAGGATGATTCAAATAAATATGTATATTTAAACTTTCTTCAATGCTAAATGTATTGTAGGGGGATAATGGTTGGGTTCGCAACAATTTATCTCACAATTTTGTACATTGTTCAAAATGGTTATAATAAATGCACACAACAATTTCTTAGTTTACAGTGTAGGAAAAAGTACAGCGAAATAATGCGTTGACATGTAGCTAGTCCTCGTTAAGATTCGATTATAACTTTTCTTATCAATACATTTTAATATTGATTATTTATATTAAGAGAATGTACAAAAAATTATGAATAAAAACAAACAAATGAGTCAACACTTTGTTGACAAATATTACTATATCACATCACGAACATCATATCTACTTCCACCAAGACAAGAGCAGAGATACTCATTCAACATAAATGAACTAACACTTCTTAATACATGTATAGATTTAACAAATCGCTAAAAAGAATAAACAGTTCTTTACATAGAATGAACACATCTATTGATAGTTTGTACTATAAAGTTGAATTGTACTTCTTTAAGATAATTCACGCCGTTTTTTGTTTTGTTTTTTGTTTGTTTACATTTAATGGCACAAGTTGAATAACCTTATTATAATATCTTCCTGGTACGTCCATTAGACAACACATTGTCCAATAAGCATAAAGACTTGATCAAAGGGAATATTGTAAAAAAATCTATTGTCACTGCTGGTTCAAATTTATAGAATGTTGTTGTAGTATATCATGTTGATATTTAAGTATCACAAACTCAATGCAAACATATTTTCGAGTGCTCAAACGTGTTTCTGGCATGACCAAATAAGACCGATCAAGGCCGCAAAATGCCAAAAATGTCATCGGATTTAGATAAAACGGAGTGTGGTCAACTTAACACGAAGAAGTTGCAACCTTAAAAGTAAAAAACTCACTTAACGAATTAAAATAAATTGGCAAATTGAAAATTTTTACAGCTTTATAAAATAATCTTGACAAAGTTTCATTGTCGAAAACTGAACAAAGAATAAAACTTTTGAAAAATATTTTGAAGAATTTAGAGTGACGAAAATGTATATATGAACAATTGAACACGAACCTAACATAGTGTTGAATTCTTTAGTCATGAATTGGCATCAATACATTTAGGAGATTTGATATTTCGACACTTCTAAGTTTTCTCTGGTCTCTAAACAACCTTGGACAATTTAATGATTACCGTTACTTGAATTACATTCAAAATATCAAGGGCATGTCATGATTGTTTACACTGGCATTCCAAACTATGTTGTACTTAAGGAATACTATGTTTCACTGTGTTGTATTGCTGTCGTATACCATATCATAGTCATTAGTTTACACATCTAAAAATTTCAACCGAATACAAGTGGCATTAGAACAAAGTCCAACAGATCCAATGTGGCATTGTTTTCGTGTGAAAAAAAGGATATTTAGTTTTTCTTTTTTACTTTATTTATTCTTACTATTTTGAGTCTTTTTTTGACTGACCATTCAGAATATTTGTATTGGTCTACAATAAATTACCATTGCTAGAATGTAATACTAATAACTTTCATTCATTTTTCTTTTTCTATCCGAACTGCCCACATTGAGAAAGACCTCATGCATGATTGACCATTTTTCTGTTCCTACAAACGCCTTTGATGTTAGAACGAACACATTTAGAACTTCAATAGAGCTAAGACGAGTAATCGTTAATATAAGGAGATGTGGTATAATTGCCAATGAAACAACTCTCCACCAGACCAGGCATAAAAATAAACAATAATAGGTCAACCTACGGCTTCCAACAAAGAGCGTAACCCAAACAGCATTGTCAGTTGTAAAATGCCCGGAAATTACAAGCGCAAAACAAATCAAATGAGAAAATTAACAACCTGATGTATAAAAAAAAATAAGAACGAAATTCAAATGCTAGTATGATATTATACAGCAATAAACGACAACCACTGAATTGTAGGACAGAATGTGGCGTGGTCAAACCTATTAGTAGGCACCCTTATAAGCGAATGAAAATTCTCATTTTAAAATATTGTTCTTTATTGGGCAAATATTAGTAAATACATATTGTTTTGAGGGATAGATAAAACATCGTTCTTTTTTGTTAAATAAGTACAAACATGTTTCAAAAAATATAAGCACCAGTTCAATAACGTACAACTGCCATACTTTCATTTTCTCCGAAATCTAATGTAAGTTGTATTTTATTTTTACCTGCTCAGTTAGTGATTTCATAAATTTGATTGCGTAATTGTAGTTTCTAGTAAAAACTATAAAAATTGATCGCTAGATTAAATTTCTTATATTTATTTTAAAAATATAGTGTCAGAAATAATGTGTTGTACAACTGTATTTTAAGCAGTTTGAATATGAACTATTCTGTGCATTTTTTAGAGTTAAAAGGAACAGTCTGAAAAGAAAGCAGTTAATATCCTCAGACTGAGGTAATCTGACATCAGTCACATTAAAGATGCAACAAATATTTTTCAGTAGCTTGACATTCTCGTCCTGGATATGCATGAAATATTCCCCACAGGATTTGTTTAATCTGTCATTTTTTTTTTTATAAAATCCTGATAGACACAAACAAAAAGAAGGGAAGACAGAGGAGAATTTTTTTTTCTTCGTTAGCATTAACAAAATTTCCAACGATTTGGTGTAATCATCCAGCACAATAACTACGTCTGCTTGTTTCCAGTCAGTGGTTATCATACTGACAAATGAGCTATGCACGCCAGTCTTTATTTTGTGTTGTAGCTTCAAACAGGATAAATGTTTGTTTTTACTCCAAACGATGACCAAACAATCGTAGCGGGTTTAAATGCTTTAATAGGCACCGACCTTCACCCTTATCTGAAACAATAGTGTAACACCACAACATACATGTAGAAACACACACTATGAAATATCAATTGAAACGGCTTATCTCAATCGGAAGACATATATTAAACACAAGTGAACATACACTGATATATTTGTTGGACTATATTTTGGAGAAGTTGGTTGCTATTGGTTGTCTTTGTTTTTGGTGATCCGACTGTTGGTGGTTATTGTGGATGTTTGTTCTGCCCAATTTTATCTTATTTGATGAGGTTGCAATTGCTTTTACCTTTATTTTTATTTTATAAGTTTGTATACTTTTTTTCTGTAAACTGGCGTGATTTTATATGGCAAGAGAGATAACTACCACCAAATAATAGAATTATAACTGCGAAAAGATTATTGCAAGCTCCGCACTTTATACAGAATCAAATACTTAAAACAACCATATTCAATAATTTTACTCTTCATTTAAGTAGGGCTCCATGTAAAAATCATGCAGCCATCAATAAAATGGTGATACATGAGTCAGAAAAAATGTATGGTGCTGCATGCTTGAAATGAAATATGGATTGCTAGTAACTTATACCTAGGTTTTTTTCTTCTATAATAGTATATTTGAAAAAATATTAGGCGTTGTATTTTATCTATAACCATAGTGATATCCTTTAGAAATGTGCCATAATTCATCACCAAATAAACAACAAACCCCTTTTATTACATAACAGATTTTGATTTTATAAAAACTATAATTGTAAACTGCATTTATAAGATGCGTCAAAATTTGTGTAAATCCTTTGTTTATGAAAAATTCATTAAAAAAGTTTTCAAATTTTCCCTCAAAAACTATCAAAAATATCTTAAACTGGTAAGGAACTCAGAAAGTTTAATAAGGAGGATTGTTAGTCCCCTATATTACTGTTATTTTAAACCTATCGGTTAAAGTATCAAAATATACTGAAACACAATCATTGTGTATTACTAAGTAGATTTCTGGTTTACAGCCATGTCTCAGATTATATGTAGTAAATCGTTTCTCTACTTCGCATGGAAGATATGATACTGAACCCAATATTTTTATTATCCATAAAAAACGTTTTCAATAGGGAGATTTACAGGGATTAGACTTTCAACTGCCACAACCAAATTTCCAAATTACCAAAAAAATTAAAAACGTAAAATATTTCGACGTCATATTTGTATAATCTGTATACATATAAACCCATCATAGATACCAGTATCTCACCGTTCATGCCAGTCGTTTTTTAGTGTCCACTTCTGCATAAAAACTCATCATGGATACCAGGATAAAACTTTTGTAAGCCAGACACGCATTTTGTCTACAAATATAAGACTCATCAATGAATAACAAAAGGCCAAATAAAGTACGTTGAGCATTGATGTTCGAAAATTTGGAAGCGTTTTGTCATACTTGTAAATTTAGGTAAGCATGCCTATTGGGCTAAAGGTTTGATGTTCCCGAGACAATAGTTTTAGGCGCCTTAATTAACAAGAGCATCAACATTTTAAAACAAAAACGTTTGTGTTACGGTTTTACATCTTGAACATTGAAGTTAGTATTGTCTGTATGATTTTGGGGCAGTTTAGTACAAATTTTCACATAAAGCTACAGGTAAAGTCTAGATCTATTTGAAGAAACATCATGTTCAACTCGAGACCGTATTATCAAGTCCAGATAGCAATCAACAAACAGTCAGATCAGTAGATATTTCATTGGGTATTTGTTTTATTGCTGTTGCGTTGTCATCACAATATCTAATCAGATGAGTGGCCAGTCCTTCGGTACTGACATGATTAATAATTACCTTTTTCAAGTTGCCCGTTTAAAGAGTAACAAAATATTTAAGAGACACACATTTTGTGCACTATATGACACGTTTTTATCAAAATATGTCGTTCTAAACATGTTATGGGGGACAAAGTGTTTGAACGGTTAAGGATTGTATTAAGCACAGACAAAATTGTTTTATTTCTGATCACTTTAATGTTAACATTTAACAGTCACTGTGTTTAAATTCAAGACATGTATACAACTCTTTTTTTATATAAGTGGATTTAAAATCATTCCAAATTTAGTCCGAAATTACTCTGACGTCCAACGGCTGTTTTGCCAGAAAAGACGGGGCCGTGGGACCTTAGAGCTCGTCCCATATCAAGAAGTGGATATTTGCCTATCCAAAATAGATGCGCTGCTTCGTCGCTTATGGTGATCAACAGTCAATTAAAAAATTATGTGTTCTTTTTTCATAATTGCAGTAAACAGATTCACAATAATGTCAACAGATAACAGTTAATTAGTCAATTACAGTTTAAAGCATCAATGATCTTAAATATTTGCCACTTTTGACTAAAATATAAAGGCACAGAATCGAGACATCGGAGCACAGAACTAGGACCTATTATCTAATCACCAGCACAGCGCCAGGACAATTTCGTTTAACGAACCTGCACGACTTTTGCAATAAAATATTGTTGTAGTATGCTTTGCATGGTACTGATGACGTATCAGAGAAAAATTAGGCAACAAAACAGTTACAATGTAAACAAACCCACCAGCACAGAATCAGGACCCACCAGCACCCGTCAGGACCGAATCACCAGCACAGAACGTTCTCTCGCAGAACAACCTTACCCACCGTGAATGTTGTGATCTATATCATTACACGTTTTGGTCGAAACATGTCGTTCTAAAAATGTTTACTGGGACATGTGTTTAGAAGTGTGATAAGGACTGTATTAAGCATATTTATAAATTAGTGTTTTATTTTTAAGCACTTTAGTTTTAAAACACATTTAAAAGTGTTTAGAGTCAAGACATGTGTACAAAGAACTTTTTCTTCTTCATAAGTGGATTTGAATTATTCCACAGAGGATAGAATAAACGACTGTTTAGGTTATTCGTGTTCACATTCAGTGTTTTTTTATGTTTCTATGTTGTGTTTTGTAGATTGTCTCACAAATTTGATTATCCCTTAGGTATCTTCCGACTCTCTCCTAGCGAATACGATTTTTGTTTACTTAGATTGCATCCACTGACAAGAAATGTAACTTGAAGTAGACATTCGATTAAATAATGGGGACAAGATTTAATGTCAATTTTTATTTAAAATTTAAAAAAGATGCTTTTACAAACGTTTTCGGCAATTTATATAAGTTTTCAAAAATCACACCTGTTCCCGCCATTTAAAAATTAAATATGTCATGCGTCTGGTATCGTTTAATCGTCAGAAGCAAACTTTGTTCTTCCTGGTTGAAAACATGGCGTTATCTCAGGTAAATGTCAACTATTTTTAATCATATTAATACATACTTACACTTACAAGATTAGTATTGTAGTTTATGTGGTCTAAAAGTTTTAACATACGATATTTGATTTCCTGTGTGAATAAAGCAATGACAGTTATCGACATTATACATGAAAAATCATAAAATAGATTAATTTGAAAATGATACACACAATAATATAAAACCAAAAACGTCAACTACGTAATATCCTTGTTTATGTAATGTGAGGAAATACCAATGATGCGTTAAAAAGATAAATCAAAGACCAAAACAATGAAAAAAGAAAAAGGACTAACAACAGTAAAAGTACTATGTTTATTACTTACAAAAAACTAATTTAAAGATTTGCCAGCAATCTCCCGACCAAGAAATTGGATTTAACATATTTCCATCGAAGGATAATCTATTTATGTCCGCTCAATAGTGGCATCAATCATGTTGTACTTCTTCCACATATATTTTTGTTCGAATCATTTGAACACTATGATACTACTATTTTTTTTCTTTTTTGATGAAAAGGATTTTATTCTACCAATATATTTAGAAAATATATTAACCAGAAGTCAGATTTCACCACAACTAAGCAATGAAGCCATTTTATTGTCGGGTTATAAAACACTATTCCGAAGAGATCGAGTGGGGAAGGCAAGGGGAGGTGTTATAGTATATGTTAAAAATAATTTGATGTTAAAAATAATTTGAATTGCACCGAAAGGAGATACTAAATATTCTGTGATGTTAAGTGTATATCGATCGAAGTTAGATTCAAGACCAAAAAATATATGTATGGGACCTTTTATGTCCAACCTAACAGTAGTCCACACGTATGGGATAACATAGAACAGTCTATCGACCTTGCCTTATCGTGTAATTAAGATATCATAGTTACAGGCGATGTTAACACCAACCAGTTAAAGAACACCACTAATGATAGAATTAGCATGATTAAAGCACAATTTCTAACCCTTTCAAGATCCGGAGGTTGTGGATGCTTTATCCTCTTTGCATGACAAATATGTCGTTGTTCCAGCAGATAAAGCCTCCAATAATATTGTCTTCATATGTAAAAAACATTATTTGCAATGTCTCACTACAGAGCTTGGAATTGATAAAACTACTGGTAATCCTACATTATTCTTTAACATCATTCACCAAGGACGAAATTTTACGAAATCATAAATCTGTCCTTCTTTCTTTTGGTATAAACATCAAAGAAAACGAAGAAAACTTGCCCTCATTATACTGGATACCTAAATTACACAAAACTCCATATAAAGAACGATACATAGCTGGTTCTTCAAAATGTTCGACTAAACATCTTTCTAAAGTACTGACTACTATTCTTTCTACAGTTAAAGATGGGCTTCAAAAATATTGTGAGGAGATATATTCTACCAGTGGTGTTAACCAGATGTGGATTCTCAAAAATTCCAAAGATCTACGACATAGCCTTCGATCACAATCTTTTCAATTTTGCAGCAACATAAAAACTTTTGATTTTTCTACGCTATATACTACTATTCCCCATGCTCAGTTGAAAGATCGACATCACCATCTCATAAAACAGAGCTTTTTCTATAAAAATGGGAATCGTAGATACAAATTTCTTGTTTTGGGTTACAATAATTCATCTTTTGTGAAGAATTACACTGAATCTTCCAGAAAATATACTGAAGATGATATTATCAAAATGCTGGACTTTTTGATCGACAATATATTTGTTGAGTTTGGAGGATTTATATTTCAACAGACAATCGGTATTCAAATGGGTACTACTTGTGCACCCCTGCTGGCTGATTTGTTTTTGTACTCGTATGAAGCAGAATTCATTCAAAACCTTCTAAAAGACAAAAAGAAAAAGCACCTTGCGAAATTCTTTAATTTTACTTTCCGATATATTGATGATGTTCTATCATTGAATAACCCATACTTCAGCCAATACTTACATCTCATATATCCCAGTGAACTTGAAATTAAGGATACTACTGATACTAGAAGGACTGCTTCATACCTTGATCTTTTCCTCAATATTGACGTAGATGGACGACTTCACACGAAAATCTATGACAAACGGGACGATTTCAACTTCCCAATTATCAATTTCCCATTTCTCAGCAGTAACATACCAACTGCCCCTTCGTATGGTGTTTACATATCACAATTGATACGTTATTCACGTGCTTGTTCACACTTTACGGACTTCATATACAGGAGTGTGCTACTTACGCAGAAACTTCTCCAACAAAGTTATGAGGAGGACAGATTAAAATTGACACTCCGTAAATTTTATGGACACCATCACGAATTGGTGGATCCATACGATGCGTGTTTAACCAAACTAGCTAAGGACATTTTTATCACATGGTAGATTGTGGTTTGTCATTATGTCGTCTAATCGTTTAATTACCAAACGTGACTTATTCCCGATTGTGACTGTTTTGCTGAGTGTGAATTCGCATCACTATAAGACGTGTTACGGTACTTGTCTATCCCAAATTCATGTATTTAGTTTAAATGTTTAATGTTATATTTGTAATTCTCATCGGATTTTGTCAAATGTGTTGACGTCTTTTGTATTATATTTATGTGTTATGGAAACAAAAATTAATCACCGCCGTCATTTATTAGATTTAATTTTGGTCAACATAATCTGTACGATAATTTACGTTTGAAGTTGGATTCACAACAAACTACACACATATATATATTATAGTTAATTGCTATTAATAAGTATTGAAATATGCATTGTGTTTAAATGCAATATCTTTAATCAATCCTAATTCTATCTTACTTTTGAGATATAGTTTTTCATATGTGACGTAATTTTTCTGCTGTTTCAGAAATTTCATATATTCAAATGTGACGTAATTTTTAATGCCTTTTCACCATCAAATGTCACGTAATTTTTATTTCCTTTTCACCATCGTATGTGACGTCATTTTCATAATTTACTGCGTTGAGGCCTGGAATGAGTCGGGTGTGTCTATTTTGTGTTGGTCATTCATTATGTATTCATGTTTGTTTTATGTAATGAGTTAATACTTCAGTTTCATTATGTATATCTGTTATATTCATTTGATAAAATTTACTGTTTGCAATAGCATTAATTGTTTTAAATAATAAGGATGTTCTTATCCCAAGCATAAACACTTAGCCGTATTTGACACAACCTTTTTCAACTTTTGATCTTCAGCGCTGTACAACTTTGTACTTTTTTTCGCTTTCGATCTTTTATATCTGGGCGTCACTGGTGAGTCTGGTGTGGACGAGGCGCGTTTTTGGCGTATTAAATTTTAAACCTGATGCTTTTTGTTATTCATTAATCATGTGTTTCTTTGTCTAATACGTTTTCCTATTTATTTGTATTGTAGTCCTGTAATATTATGTTGTCATTTCTATGTTTTATTTAACATTGCCATTAAAGTGCGAGGTTTGGCATGCCACAAAACCAGGTTCAACCCACCATTTTTTCCTTTAAAAATGTCCTGTACCAAGTCAGGAATATGGCCATTGTTATATTATAGTTCGTTTCTGTGTGTGTTACAATTTAACGTTGTGTCGATTGTTTTCTCTTATTTTTGAGTGTATATTGACATTGCGATAAGACGTGTCACGGTACTTGTCTATCCCAAATTCATGTATTTGGTTTGATGTTATATTTGTTATTCTCGTGGGATTTTGTCTGATGCTTGGTCCGTTTCTGTGTGTGTTAGTTACATTGTAGTGTTGTGTCGTTGTTATCCTCTTATATTTATGCGTTTCCCTCAGTTTTAGTTTGTTACCCCGATTTTGTTTTTTGTCCATGGATTTATGAGTTTGAACAGCGGTATACTACTGTTGCCTTTATTAATCTACATCAACTTATTTCCGACCCAACTTATATTACAGAACACAGTTCTTCACTTCTTGTTCTTATTCTAGTTAATAACCCAGTTAACCTCATATTTTCTGACGTCAAGGTCCCGTTACTTGATCAAATACGATACCTGTGATAGGTATCCTTACCAAGCCTTGAAAATTACATTAATGTTTTAAACGTAAAGTATACATGTATGATAGAGGTCACTTGGCGAGTCCTTTTTAAATACAGGGGTAACATTAAAATATTTCCAGTCGGAAGAAAATTTGCCAACTGATAAAGACAAGTTAAATAATCTGCACAAAGGGTATTTCAAAATTTCATATGCTTCCTTTAGAAGTTGTGGGTTTATACGATCTGGTGTCGATGCTTTTGATACATCCAAAATCGTCAAAATGTACCTCGTACTATCATATCAAATAGAAGGCTAATTTTGAATGTATCAGGGTATCAGATGTCACTGTTTTGCAAATGAATATTAACGTGATTTTTATTCAGAAAATCTGATGAAATTGCGGTGATTACGTTTATAAGTATATACATATACATATAGAAAATGCCTATTACACATAAAAAAGTTAAGCTTGTCTTTTAACTGAATCTCACAAGAATGATATGCGAATTGTTATTTATTTCAGGAATTTTAACCATGGCAACATTCATTACATTTACATGCGGCGTGTGTGATTCCCAGCATATCACTAAGGATGCAGAACATTGGTGCCCTGAATGTGATGAAGGTCTATGTCGTACCTGCCTTCTATTCCATAACTCGTCCAAGATTTCACGAGGACATGGTGTTATCTCCATAAAAAATTATATAAGATTACCACAAAACATTCGAAGTATACGTCAGCACTGTCCAGACCATGATAGAAAGTACCAGAATTATTGTCCAAATCATGACATCCCCTGTTGTCCATTCTGCATATCAACAAGCCATAGCGAATGTAAAGGGTTACAAGTCTTAGAAGAAGTCGTGAAGACATCGGAATTGTCCAGTCATTTCGAAGACATGAAACTGACATTAAGAGATCTAGAGAATAACATTGATAGAATAAAGATTGACCGCGAGGAACACCTTAAAAGTATTCAGGAACAGCGAAACAAATTCCAGAGCGAAATCAAGCATGTCCGCCAACAAATAAATTCACATCTTGATAAACTTGAAAGGCAAGCACTTGAAAATTTAAAATCTACTGAATTTAAAGTCAAAAGCCAAAATGAATCTATATTAAGCAAACTCGCCTGCAGCAGCAGAGAAATGAAAGAATTGGAGAATATTATTTCAGCAATGACTGACTATGCCTCCGATTTAAAAAGGTTTCTTGGGAGGAAACAGATTGAAACAGAAGTAGCAAACTCAGAGAGGTACATCACTTCTTTGGAAGAGGATGGAAGTCTACAACAAGTTTCCCTAAACTGTAGTATTGACAGTAACGTTTCTGGAATTTTATCTTCTATTTCCTCCTTTTGCACAATATCAACTGAACTAAGTAATCCAAGTATTCTTCTCAAGAAAGAAAAAGAAAAGCAGGCTCAGATCATGACTGTTCAACCTTCAGCTCAGACATCTATTCACGATACAAAGATACAGATGATACAAACCTTTACATTACCGAAGGGAAGCAACACTACGTTTATAAATGGATGTACAATAAACCAGTCAGGAAAAATGGTCTTTGCTGATTATAATGTTAATCAGAGACTTATCATTCTGAATGCTGATGGATCTGTAGACGGCGAAATACAACTACAAGTCCCATTTGATGTTACGTCTATTGACAATAGAAGTGTCGCGGTCATCCAACATGAACAAATTCAAGTCATAGATTTGTCATCTAACAGGATAGAAAAGACGATTAAATTAAACAATTTGGTTACATCGGGAATTTCTTATGGACAACATACGTTATTTTATTGTGAACCTGGAAAAAACATACATATGTTAAAGCCGACAGATGGCAGTCACCAAAATTCAATCGATATAAGTAATGAATCAAAAGGTACGTACTACATGTATGTAGCATTTCATCAAAATAACTTATATTTGACAAATAAGACAAATCATACGGTCACATGCTACAAAGTTTATGGGAAGAAAGTCTGGGAATTTAGAGATGAAACTGTTATCTGTTCGCCATGGGCCGTGTCATGTGACAAATACTCCAACGTTTACGTGGCATCACTTGGAAACAACAGCATTGTGGTTATATCACCCGACGGAACACATAGTCGGACATTGATAAGTCAAACGAATGTTTGTGCTATTGACGTTGATAAAGAAAGAAACATATTAATAGCAGCTGGTTTTCAAAGTAATACTGTTAATGTTTACAAAATAGAATAGTTGTACCATTTATCAAAATGAATTAATTTTTGTTCGTATTTAGTTGTTTCTTTATAATAGTAATAACAATCTTATTTCCGATTGATGTTCTTAAAAATGTATTTTTTTTATTGATACTTTACAATGAAAAAATCGTCTTGACTTTAAAAACTTTAATAAATCAAGCAGGATTTTGACTAAGAATATAATTTTGACTAAGAATATAATTTGCTGTTATAAAATTGTGTTAAATTAACGATGACACTATTATGATATTATGTAATTTCCTAGTGAAGGTAATTATTTTTTTCAATACGTAAAACACAATATTGAGATATCAGTTGTGGTATAATTGATAAATTTTAAGTTCTAATAAATTCCTTGTCATTAGGCAAACAGTTCTGTTGAACCAGTCACTGACAGTCAAATATTAGTTGGCAGATTTATTGTCTATTAATAAACTGTTTTTCCATTTGTAGAACGAGTTTCTTCAGGATTTGAAATTGTGATCGTCTAAAGTCATTATATGCCGAACATTTATTAGGGGTAAATTCAGTAAAAAATCTCCCATTAACTTCAATGTAAACCTACATGTTCAATTAAATTCATAACTTTTTTACCTTTACAAATTAGAAGCTTTCATATTCCATTCATTAAAGTACAAATATAGCCCCATTTTTTGCAACCATGAAAACATAGGGTCATGCGGCATTTTCGGGCCTTCCACATGGCTTTGTTTACAAACACTGTAGTTTCGCACTTAATTCCTTTAATGACCCCATCACTTTTCAATCCTGTTTTTAAAAAAAATTAAATGCATTCAGCATTATTTAATTATTTTTTTTAACCTCAGATTTGATCCATCTAATGAAAAAAATATTATTGAAAACTTTATCTACCAATCATTGCAGCACAGGTCTTCAATTCTATACTGAAAGCTCTCCCCTAAATGGGCGGTCCCTGATGACGTATATTATTTACTGAATTTACCCCTATTAAAAACATGGAGAAGAGTCTCATCTTTCAATCTGCATATAGGACAAGTTGGATCCAGCTCGGACTGATTAAATTTTACTTTATGGATCTGTAGAGTATATGTTCCTGTAACCATTCGAGCTTTTGTTACGGCTTGTTTAACTTGTTTAATAGAATTAGTAATGGTATCCCATATATTATGTGTTTTTCCTATTACCATAATTTCAAATGCCAGGTTTTACGAAAAGGTTTTTTATTGGCAGTCATCCCCTAGTTTAGAAGTCCAATATGAATTGATTGATGGTCTGATGCATGTAATTTGTTTCCAATTTAAATTTATTAAAATGGCAGTTCACTGTTTTATTGGAAGACGGTAACTGGTACGTAGTCTTGTATTTTAAAGCTAGATTGTTTTCACTTATATGTTGTCTGCGAGCTATTTCCCTGATAGAGATATTATTATTAATAGCGATGGAGTGGAAGAGACTCAACTGTCTATTGTGGATTTCTCCGGCAATAGACAACTTTCAACTTTCAAGTTCGTTGCATTTCCGTCAAAAACTCTTTAGTGAGCATCATTCGTGCGTGTAGGTGCGTCGTCACTTCCGTTCAAATGTTGAGCGAGTGGTTGGATAACTATAGACCTATTTTGTACGAATAATGCGGCAAATTGATTTCTCATAATTGACAGTCAGCACTGCTGTCATTGGGGAATTGTGATTAAGTACATACAAAGCACCTATTATTTCTAGATTATCCTGCACAAGGACGATCACTAAGACGCTTGATGAACATTAATAGTGCAGGGATACAGTCGACCCCCTCTATCTGGTAAATGACGTCACAAAGCCGCGCATTGTTGACGAGTTTTTTTCCGGTGACGGATGAACTCGAAAGTGGTCTATTGGAAGAGCACCAACTAAGAGATATACTGCTGAAGTAGCTCTGTTCTATTTTGTAAGGACTGAATGTGTTTTAGTGTGATTAGATGGAAACAGAGAGGCGAAAGATACCAGAGGGACAGAGGGAAAATGCAGATTGAGACCATGTCCTTGTTTTGAATATTTATAGTTTAAAGCCCAATTGCCATACAATAATCTTTGTATAACATATAATTAGGTAAATTTTGACTGACGTTCTTGTGTTTAATTCATTTGTTCCGTGGACTCCACCTTTGATCGGTGAGTATAAAGTTCTTGCCAATGATTACTTTCATCAACATGTATTTTACTGTCATCATAAGTTATTCTCTAGAGTTCAAGGTGTGTGGTCTCAGATTTGATGCCTATAGCGTTTTCTCCAAGTTTAAGACCCCTAGTTTGGGGAGGGTTTCGTGTGGTTTATTCTTTAGTTTTCTATGTTATGTCATATGTGCTATTGTTTGTCTGTTTGTCCTTTTCATTTTTAGCCATTGCTTTGTCAGTTTATTTTCGATTTATGAGTTTGACTGTCTCTCTAGTATCTTTCGTCCCTCTTTAAAGACTGTATAATTTATTTTTAAAAGTTCTCTGATTTTTGTTGGAATTTTTTTTTAATAATGGCATAACTCTTCACAGGATGTATTTGAAATCCATGATGTCCAGCGTATGTTTACACAGTGTCCAACATTTCATTGCGTTGCTGCATGATCATATGAAAGTAAGGCAGCAACCATTTGATTTTCTGGGGGGGGGGGGGGGGGACTATGATTTTTTTCTTTCAATTTTAGCATTACATAGTGGCAGATAAAGGTGAAACAAACAATTTTTTTTCTCAGAATCAAAAACAAATTATTTTTCTCTCCAAAAACTGGAAACAAACTTTTTTTTCAAAAAAAAACCATAGCCCCCCCCCCCCCTCCCCAGAAAATCAAATGGTTGCTGCCTAAGGCGATATCGTCGGCACAGGCAAGACATCCTGAGTAGGTGTTCGAGTTACTTATTCCATGTTTTTCCAGATTGAGAAGTAGTTCATTTATAAATTGTTTATAGAGATGTGTTGATAAGACTTCGCCTTGCCTTACGCCTTGTTCAATTCTAAAGATGAAGCTATGATCTCCCTATCATGTCACTGTATATGTTATATCATTATATAGGTCTTGGATTATGTCCTAGAATTGTATAACCATACCATGAAAATATATTTTGTCCGGTAGAATTTGATGATTGACCACATCAAACGGTTTCAACTATCAAGGGTCGTAAAAAAATAATAATGTGTTCTTTCTTGTATTTTCAGAGCATACTTCAGATAGAACAAGTGAGGCCATATTTGGGGATAGCCCTTCTGTACAAACTGCACATTAATTGATTCATTTTTCCTTTTGTATAAGTACATATTTAAAAACTTAATTAGTGCTTAATCTCCAGTACGAGTATGCTTAGTAAGTTCTGCTATTATTCAATACTCATCTGTTTTCTTGCCATTCTTGAGTTTAAATATAGCTTATTTTATTTCTTCCTTTGTAACATCAATTTTCCTGTTTCTTTCCGACTTTGAGACCTTCTTGATTATGTTTTATTTTCTTTCGCTATTTTGCATTAATTGATCTTTAAATTTTGGATGGTTTTGTTGGGTGGCTAATTCCTGAAAGTATTCAGCGAACAGTTGTCTTTGTTTATTTGAGGTTTGAGGCAGCCAGAATTATTACTGGACTTCCGCAATTTGCAAGTATATAATCCCTACTTTTTGAAACTAGATGGGAAACTTTGAGTTCTAGAAGAAATAGACGTAAATTATGTTTATTTCATAAAATACACAGCAATAATGTTCCAGAATATCTTATGAATTGTATTTCGAATTATACAGATGATAATTATTATAATACTAGAAACCGTTCTCACTATAGAGTACCGAGATGTAGATTGGACATATTTTCTAAATTTTTTTCCCTTCTTCAATTCGAGCATGGAATTTATTACCATTAGATATTAGATCCATACAATCATCTCCAAATTTCAAAAACACCATCCGGAGAAATGATATTTCATTTTTGGTACCTAATAGTTATCAAAAGTACCAGGATTATAATTTAGTACGCCAGACGCGCGTTTCGTCTACATAAGACTCATCAGTGACGCTCAAATCGAAATATTTTGTAAACCAAACAAGTACAAAGTTGAAGAGCATTGAGGATCCAAAATTCCAAAAAGTTGTGCCAAATACGGCTAAGGTTTTCTATGCCTGGAATAAGAAAATCCTTATTTTTGTCGAAAAATTCAAAGTTTTGTCAACAGGAAATTTATAACTAATATTATTTCATTGGAAACAGGATGAAAATATACTACATACAAAATTACACAGTCCTTAAAAAGCTGATTTATACAGAGTTAATTTAGTAAATGACCCAAGTTGTGAATGTGGGTGTCCATTAGAAGATTCGATTCATTTTTTCTTAGAATGTCCACTCTACATAAACTTTAGAAATCAGCTCTTTAAAAACATTCAACACTTAGCTGATATCTCCAAAGAACATATTTTATTTGGAACAGACGAAATTACTGTTGAACAAAACACAATCCTTTTCAGAAATGTAGATAGTTATATACACCATACAAAAAGATTCTTTGATTAATATTGCTGTATCGTAAAATGTACTCGTATCCAACTGTTATACTGTTTAAACATACAGATGTACTATATCTATTGTATATATTTTTCATATTGTACGGAAATATATAACTGCTGTCATCTTGAAATTTTGTATATTGTACTTATATGGAGAGGATTATCGAAGTTGTTATAACTTGTATCCAATCCTATTGTATATTTAGACAATAAAATGTTGAATCTATTTGTTCCATTTTCTTAAGAAATTCTGGTACAGATGATTGTTTAATTAGCTATAAGAAGGTTTTGTCATTTGGATCATGCTCCAATTTGGCAAAACAAATTCAGCTGTTTTATGTAGAATGGAGGTAAGGTCTTGTAGTTTTTCATCTACAGAATATTTGGTTCAGTGAACTTGCTAATATTTTTTAAATTTTGATTGATATCGTTTTCTGACTTCTTTGTCCAACAGCAGTTTGTATGCAGTAGCATTTTGATTGTTCTTATTTTTTATTTTTTTGCTGTTAAGTATCAAGTTATGGCTGTAAATGGTAGATGTGCTAAGGAATTTGTTAAACTTTGCTGGATAACCATTGTTGTTTTAAGAATGTCATTATTTGATATAGTATAATCTATTTGAGACAAAGATCTGTCATCATAATGATAAAAAGTGTAATTGCTTTTCATGTCAGGATGGAAAATCATGTTGTTTTTCTTTATAAACCTCTTACATTTTGAACCATATGGCTATTATTCCTTTCATTAAATAGATACAATTCATATCTACACAGACTAGTACTGAATGAGTGTCTTCTTATTTGTCTACAGTAACTATTTATTGTAAAATATCTAGGGGTTTTTGATATTCAGAATTTAAATTCACTTTTTCGGTTGGCATGCATATGAATTTATTGGCAGATTAATAAAATTTCTACAGCAACTATTCTATTGTTTCCATCATCTAGTTTTTGTTAAAAGGTCTCCATTCTGTTGGCCATAAAATTGATACTCAATCACGACCTCTTGGGATTTGAAAATTGGTTCATCTGGCATTGGCTGAATGTTACGTTGCGCTATATATTGATGTGAGCTCTTAACATACCGTGGTTGTAAAGGAGTATATGAATCTTGAGATAATTAGGGGCTCTGATGTACTGATGTTGACATTCTAGATTGCATTGGCTTAGAGTAGAAAGGTGGTGCTTGCATTATCAAATTGCTTTGAGTATATACTGGCATCATAATTTGCTTCTTGCTTGGAATGCTGGTAGTACAGCTGCTTTCCATGGCCATAATGAGGCATTTCTTCGTTTTACTGATGATGTTGATTTTTCTGGTTGATATAATGTTGTGTGTTTGTTGGTGGTCAATGGTTGGCATTATGATTCGGATTTTGATACGTAAACCCGTGCCCTTGTACTTCTTGATTGGTATGTTGATTTATTTGAATGAAGGCTTGTTTTGTGTATCAGATCTAATCATATTTGTTTGAGCCGTGTATCTACCTATATTCGATCACGTCTGCCTAACAAACATGCTACACGTTAGAATGAAACCTTAACATCTACATTTCTCAAATAAAACTTAATGAATATTGTATCTGAAGATAAGTCAGCTGACTCTAAAATACTCTTCATACTAGCACCATTGAATAAGGCCCATGAAGGTCCAATTGTTTGCACTATGAGTTTTAAATTTTAAATTTGTATTTTATATGTCATTTTTGATCGTATTCACAAGCCCCTAGAAATTGGTTGTGACGTAACTGGTTTAAAAGGTTTAACTGTTGACAAAAATGTTTTCCTCCATCTTCTTTTCTCTTCTTTACGTTTCAAGTATATCGCAACGGCTCTTTTATGATAAAGTTTTTAACGGTTCAAAGTAAGGCACAACATGATTAGTTCCATAATGATTTGTTCTATCTTGTTTTGATAAACCTGTTCTTTAAAAAAACAAGTCATTCCTTTTGTACATTTACAAAACACTCTCCTATCATCAGTGCTTGAATGTCAGAACATCTCCTGAACGTTGTGATAACTGTAAGAAAAACAACTTTGTAAGTTAAAGATTTCATACCAGCTTCCAATAACGTTTCAAGAAGGGACTTCTGCAACATGTCCAAAAACTTTTTGCAAATCCCATTATTGTACTTAATTTTCTTTAGCAGGTCTAGAATTGAAAATCCCTCTTAGTAGTATGATAATATGGAGATGTCGCCAAATTGGAACATTATATATTGGAGGTAGCAAAGAAGATAGCATTTACCTATAACCTGCTATAGTGCAAAATTGTAAACCTGACGTGTACAAATGAAATAAAACATCTGCTAAAGTAGCTGCATAGGGATATTTTCCCCGTTCATTATATCAACTATGAAATCTTTTGAATTTACAAGCACAGTCTTGCTGTGTGCCCGATCTCTACGATGCTCTAAGAAACTTTTTAGTTTCTCTTGAAAATACCTTATTTCTGAAATTTGTGTGGAGAGCAGCCAATTTAAAAGAGTGACAAAAGATACCAGAGGGATAGTCAAACTCATAAATTGAAAATAAACTGACAACGTCATGGCTAAAAATAAAATATATAAAAAATAATAATAAATAAATAAAAAGACAAATAAAATTACAGAAGACACAACATAGAAAACTAAAGACTATGCGACACATACCCCACTAAAAACTGGGGGTGATCTCAGATGCTCCAGAAGGGTAAGCAAATCCTGCTCCACATGTGGCAATCGTCGTGTGGCTTATATTATAACAAATCCGGTAAATAGTCTAATTCGTTAGGTCACATCGTGAAAAGGGAAAGGTATTGTAGTTACGACGGAAGGAACATATCTGATATTATCTGTGAAACGGTTATTCCATAACGTTCAACCAACTCGTGACGGCTCCGTGAAATTTACGAAGGAATGATTTCAACTTCACAATTTGGAACTCTTGGTTTAATAGCTTCCTTGTGAGCAGCAACTATCTATCAAGGAAAGCTTGATATGAAACCCAAATTCGGGAATATCGTATTAATTGGGAGATATATACTAGTACTCCGTATGCAGGTGCTGCTGGAATGTTGATACATAGATATGGAAAGTTCACAATTGGGAACCTTACATAATCTCTATTGTCGTAATGTTTTGTTTTCAACCGACCCTCATTGTCAATTTCTAGATGTAAGTTAATATATGAGGCAGACTTAACTGTATCTGTAGTATCCTTTATCTCTAGTTCGATGGGATAGATTCGTTCAACATAGTCACCAAATTTTGTATTATGTAGTGAGAAAACACCATATATATAGTGGAAGGTAAAGTTAAGGGATATTGCTAACTTCTTATCATTTTTCCTAAGAAGTTCCTTTATGAAGTCAGTCTCACAATAATAAAGAAATAGGTCGGCAAGAAGAGGGGCACAATTCGTTCCCATTGGAATTCCAACAGTCTGTTGAAAACCACGTCCTTCAAACGTAACAAATATGTTGTCAATCAAAAAATCAAGCATCTTGAAAATGTCAGTTTTAGAGAAGTTTTTATTTGAATCAGAGTGATTCTTTACAAAGTAGGATTTATCCCTTCCCAAGACAAGATACCTGTAACTACGTTCGCCATTTTTTAAATGAAACAAAGTAATACCAAGTCTTTCAATTTGTATCGCCAGGGTATCACCAGCCCAGAAGTCAACACTTCGGTGTATTTTAATAGATTTCCTAATGACAAAACTTAAAATTTTTCGAAAAACTAATGATTTTCTTATCCCAGGAATAGATTACCTTACCCGAATTCGGCACTATCTGGAATTTCAGGTCTTCAACTTTGTACTTGTTTGGCTTATAACTATTTTGGTCTGAGCGTCACTGATGAGTTTTATGTAGACGAAACGCGCGTCTGGCGTATTAAAATATAATACTGGTACATTTGATAACTATATATTCTGAATTTGGATGGTTAATAGTTGTTTTTGATGGAGACAGTAGATGTTGCCTTGCTGGTAGTTAAATTGGACTTGCTACTAATTTTTGAAGAAGCCCTGTGTACCAATATTTGTTTTGACACGTTGGAGCTGTCAGAACGCATTTTCAGTCAACAACTGAACTGACTTATGTGTTTTAATACCTTTGAAATATACTTTTTTGCGATTCCCGGCTGTCTCGAGAATCTATCTCGCTTAAACTATTGACGTCATACAACAATTACTTTTCCATTGTGGCGTCAGATATTTTGAATTATGACATCAAAATTTTACGGGAACCTGTGTGATGTCCAGTAATGGTGGACAAATAGCGATACGGGTATAAGATATATTGGTTTAAAGGCATATAAAATTGAGAATGGAAATGGGAATGTGTCAAAGAGACAACAACCCGACCATAGAAAAAAACACAACAGCAGAAGGTCGCCAATAGGTCTTCAATGTAGCGAGAAATTCCCGCACCCGGAGGCGTCCTTCAGCTGGCCCCTAAACAAACATATACTAGTTCAGTGATAATGAACGCCATATTTATTTCCAAATAGTACACAAGAAACTAAAATTAAAATAATACAAGACTAACAAAGGCCAGAGGCTCCTGACTTGGGACAGGCGCAAAAATGCGGCGGGGTTAAACATGTTTGTGAGATCTCAACCCTCCCCCTATACCTCTAGCCAATGTAGAAAAGTAAACGCATAACAATACGCACATTAAAATTCAGTTCAAGAGAAGTCCGAGTCTGATGTCAGAAGATGTAACCAAAGAAAATAAACAAAATGACAACAATACATAAATAACAACAGACTACAAGCAGTTAACTGACATGCCAGCTCCAGACTTCAATTACACTGACTGAAAGATTATGATTTTATCATATGAACATCAGGCACAATCCTTCCCGTTAGGGGTTAAGTATCATACCATCATAACATATATGAGAAGAACATAACCCGTGTCATGCCAACAACTGGTTTTTGAATAAATGAGTTTAGTTCCGATGCAAAGCCCCTATAAGTGAATCAATATTAACGCCAAAATATGCAATCTTTAATGACCTGACAACAGTATCGTAACTATATCCCTTCTTATTAAGTCTATTCAAAGTTTTTTTTAGTTTCTGAGGTGAATACTGACACCTTTGTGCTTTATAAAGAATATTTCCATAAAAAATTGGATGTGAAATACCTGAACGTATAAGAAGTCTGCATGTTGAGCTATATTTACGATGATATCCTTATACCGATGATAAAATTTAGTAAATGTTTTGACTAATTTGTGATATCGAAAACCCTGGTGTAATAATTTTTCAGTAATACATACATTTCTCTCGTTAAAATCTAAAACATTGTTACATACACGAGCGAATCGTACAAGTTGAGATATATAAACACCGTAAGATGGTGACAAGGGAACGTCACCATCTAAAAATGGATAATTAACGATAGGAAATGAAAAATTATCTCTTTTATCATAAATTTTAGTATTCAGCTTTCCGTTAGTGATATAGATATCAAGATCGAGGAAAGGGCAGTGGTCATTGTTAGTATTAGCTTGATTTAAAGTAAGTTCAACAGGATAAATTTCTTTTATATACATACTGAAGTCGTCATTATTGAGAGCCAAAATAAATATCTAAAAGTATTATTAAATTTGTTTATCAGATGTTGTTTCGATGGGTCTTTGCTTATTTTTGTCATAAATTGTAACTCATAGCAATACAAAAACAGGTCCGCAATAAGTGGTGCACAGTTAGTTCCCATTGGAATTCCGATAACCTGACGATATACGGAGTCCCTAAAGCGAACAAAAATGTTATCTAGTAAAAGTTCAAGGGTATAAATAGTATCAAAGCATGTCCAATTGACATAGTTTTTTTGTTTATTGCTACTAAAAAATGACCTAAAAGAGTTTGAACATATATATTCACATTCTGACTTTTTAAATGCCAATTTAATTAGGTGTGTGAATTTTTTCTTAATGAGAATGTGAGGCAATGTGGTATACAGGGTAGAAAAATCAAAACTTTGAACAGATTCAAAATCACCAATATAAGCATGCAATTTATCAAGTTTATTTATGCCCACATTTCCCCCATGATATCGACCAGAGCATCTACTGCTAGTGCACTTGAATGAAAAACTGGTATTTTATGGTTGTGTACTGAGGCAAACAAATCTACTGGTGGTTCTCCCTACATTCCAAACACTGATTGTACTATTTGTTTGGCCAGTATCCACTGTGTATTTTGTTTCGAGACAAATGATCTGCAAGAATGTTCAATTTTCCCGCTATATGAGCTGCTTGTCAAGATTGTTTTTAATTGCCATTTTTTTTTAGACAACATATCTTGTATCAAAGGTGTTTTGACTTGTTGTTTTTTGTTCTTGAACAGACTAAAAACCTTGAAAAATCTGATTATTCATGTGACTTCAAACCCCGTCTTTGAAGCATCTGTTGTTATTATGACGGTTGCCGACACTGGTATAATAATTTGCTCTGGGAAGTGTTTGCTCTGTCCAACCACCAATTCAAACGATTTTTTTAGATAAAAGATGGTGTGTAAATGGAATTTGATAAGTGAGATCTTTGGTAGAAGATTTTCCAAAAATGAAGTCGATGTGATTAGAAATGCCTCATATTAAGGCGTCCATTTGGGATCAATTATAAGCAAGAAGCAATCAAACCCAACAACATTAGATAATATCTTGCCGTATTATGTCCCTTCATTTTAGCTCATTACTAACATTTCTAACTTTATAATTCTTTCCATAGTTGGAGAAACTATCTCCTTCTTGAAATTGAACAAGTGATCACTTGTGATGAGATAAGAGAAGATTTTTGAAGATTTACTATAAATCCAAATTTTTTCGGAAAACTGAGTGTTTTCTGTCCGTCTGAAATTAACATTTTCTCTTGAGCATTCACTAGCAGTTAATCGTCCAAGTAAGTTGCTAGGCGTATGTTTTGGATTTCCAGATGAGCTGCAACTTATTTTGTTTTCTTTTTAAAGATTATGCACCATGGTTGACTTTTGGTCATGTCCCACAATTATCTTTTTGAGTTTTGTCTCTTTAGAAGTCTTTTTGAATTTGGCTAAATTATCCCCAGTTTGTGTATACATAATCTCTTGTTCTATCTCAATTGGCATTTGGATTGGTCCTACTTGATTAGTTGTATTTAACTGAAACTTCTTCGGTGGTTTTATCTTTTGTAGTTCACTGTTTATTTGTTCTATTTCAAGCTCTTATGGTTGCGATTGTTGATTTTCAGATATATATTTTCAAGTATAGATCGGAAAAACAAATTCTGACTTGGAATCTAAATCTTGTTTTTGCTAAGTCTAACTTTCTACCTGATAAAAATCCTTACCGCATAGTAAGCTTAAAAAGATCCCAAAATGACATTTGTAAAAAAAAATCAAACGAGAAACATAACGATCTAACAGACGAAGACGCCGACGCTATTACCGACGACGGAATAAAGATTTGTTGTGTCTCACTTCCGCGACATTAATGTCGCAGTCACGACACAAATCCAATGACTTGTACTTTGTTTTCAACAAATGAAACACTTTTAATCAACTCCTACCCAAGTTACTAGGAAACAATGGACAATATATATTTCAATTTTCGTAACAACAATCCTGTCCTCTTTTCGTCGAAGATGATTTACTGCATTAGACCACATCACTGGGTTTGTAATTTCACAATGACAAATGTGACTCACGTTGAGCAGGATCAACTTACTTTTTCTGGAGCATCGAGATCTACGCCGGATTTGATGAATTTATATTGGCCAGTAACATTGATCTATTGAGTTAGACTGCTGCAACTGATTTAGATGTTTTTGTTGTGCAGTTATTTAAACTCTGGTGTTTATTGATTTATTATAATACTGATTCCATTTGAGAACTAAGGGGAAAACAGCCGGACTTAGTGGTGTGTGGATATCTCCGTATGTCTTTTTTAAGTACTTTTTTTTATATTTGACTGCCGTTTTAATATACCAAATTACTCAAAACATTAACTCGAACTTTAATTTGAACTTGAACTCAATGGATAGCGACAATCATCCGAAGCACATTAAACAAACCACAGATGGAAATCGATTTAAAAATAGACCTATATTTTTCCAACAGGGTCACATGGTTCTACCTCATCATCAAATAAATAAGTTGTCGGCTTAATCACTCAACAAGTTGAACTCAACATGTCGACTGCTTATTACTATCACCATTACAATTATATTAAAAATTCGACTGTGTAATGCAACTTTTTCTTCATTATTCTGACAAGTTGACTCCTCATGATGATTGAATTCCAGCTTAAAACACATAATTAGCTGATATTTCCGACTTATTTGCAACAAAATAACTTTCCAAGGGGTATACCATATGCACCTCCATAAGGAACAGTTAGATAAGTTAACTTAAACTCGTTATTTATAACGACTTGAAAATAAAACTCCACCCCAACCCTTACCAGCTTCCGTAGAGTTAATGGGCATCAATTCAACTGACCTTATTGTTTAGGGGCCAGCTGAAGCCCGCCTCCGGGTGCGGGATTTTCTCGAAGTATTGAAGACCCATTGGTGGCATTTGACTGTTTTCTTTTCCTCTTGAGTCGGGTTGTTGTCGTTTCACACATTCCCAGTTTCCATTCTCTATTCGGCAATATATAAATTAATAATTAATTTGCATTGCTCGCATATCGTATTTGTTATTTATTATGTACTAGTCTAGTGTATTAATAGTTAAAAAAGTTGTTTGATAAAATATAACAATTCAATGTAGAATAGCTATTAACAGCGATGGTAGATAGATAGGTTGTGTAGACAAAAATATGTATTCATAACAGTTTAATGTCATTATGTACTGCGGTAGTAAGAGATAAGATTGAACATATTTCGTCACAAAATCAGATTACAAACTAATTTTAAGATATAAAATGTTCAATCAATACAACGTTATAAAGATTTGTTATGAATTATCTCTCTTCTAACACAATTAAGATTTGTTTGCATGATTAAACATGAAATATGTACCTCAGATCAGTGCAAGGCGTCATAGTAATGGCAACTTTTCTTTTATTTTGGCTTCATTCAAATGACAAGAACTTTCAATGTATATCTAGAAACATTACAGTAGCGCCTGTACATGTACTTTGTATATATAGAGTACACCACGGGTATATTTTCTCAGTTGATACGAAATTCCAGAGATGGTTGTTTTTAATCATTTTCATTAAACTTGTTAAAAAGATAAGTGTGAGTTTTTTTGCCATCATCTGGCATTCGCCGGCTGACGTCTTTCGTTAACAATTACAGAAATCTTGTCTACTGAAACAACTAGGCTCAATGAAACCAACTTTGCAAAACTTATCCTTAATGTATTTGTTTTAATTTTTTTTTTCGATGATCATGCTACCAACCAACAAGGCTCAAAATATAACATAATGGTAAAATGAAAGTACTGTCTTTCATCTTTTAAACCCTTATAGATCATATAAAAGGGGTAGAAATGGTCAGACGGTCATATTTACCTTCCGCCCATTTTTCCCAAGGGTTATAGACACTCCTTATAATTGTAGAAGTAATTTCCCTTAAATGATGATCTTTGTCGATTTTGTTTTAAGGAATGACTTATAGGAGTAATTTATCTTTTTTTTTCTTTTTTTTTTCTTTCGGAACATGCATGAGTAGATAGAGAGAACAAATATCAGGAAAAATGTTCAACAACACAAATTAGTGACTTTGATCGAAATAGTCAGTCAACATCTTAAAGAAGTTATTGCCCTTTGTTCTCAAAGACGATGTTTTTTTTCTTCAAAAATGTCATGATCAAGAGTGAGCTTTGTTTTCTCCTGACAGTTTTATATAACTTATTTCTATTATATGCGTATGGACAATGTCAGTAAGATGGGTGCATAAAAATTGAAATTTGAATTACAACTATATGATGAAATTCAAATATTACTTTGCATTCACCAGAGTTGTTGCATATAAGTTTAATGACTGTGATAGAAGTAAAAGGTTTATATATTTGAAATAATACTAACAAGTTTACATTAATTTTGACTTTACAGTGTTATAGATTGTTATGGAAAATATATTGCTAACATTGATTGCGGAAATCTCTTGTTGTCAAATGTAAATTTGAAAAACGGATTTCACAAATAACATCGCTCTCAGAAACAGTTGTTACTGGTTTTAAATTATAAACATTTATATATACTTGGAGAAACAGGTGCTCGCAACAGGCTCAGGCAACAGGAGTATTCGGAGCCTTTGTCAAGTTGTACAACTCGGACAAATCTTATATAATGATATCGAAAAAAAATCCCGAATAAACATATCTACCAAATCTATTTCACTTGAAGGACTATCATACAGAAGAAAAAAAAATAGTCAAGTGTAATAATAGCAAATATTTTGGAAAGGCACATTTCCTTAACCATTAAAAAAGGCATACATCTTAAAGTCAATTCTGTCGAAGGTTAACTCTGACATGAATAATTGACAAACTATTCAGCTTCCTATCAATACGATAGTGACAATACCAACAGTGATTTAATAGCCCTGATTTTTAGCACCATATCTCTTTCTTACAGATAAAATTAAATCCGAAAAAAAATGTTCAGTTTTAACTTATTTCATCATCATCATTATTGTTGGAATGTAGAACAGTTTTTCTTTACTGAAACCTGTATATCCATCAAAGATGTACTATCAAAATATACCCACCTAAATGTTTTCTCAAGAGAATGTTTTTTGTTACCATTTTCTTAAAATTACCTAACTAAAATCCTTTACCATGCAATATTTTTTGTACCTGTGCAATACTAATCTATTTTATTTCTATGAAGACATATTGACTTTATTTGCAGTTTGATTTCATAACAGGGGTTAAATTAACCCGAATATAAATATCAATTGATAAATGTGGTTAGTAAATCAAATAAAGCGTATCTCGATCTACTTATTTATTGCATATTATTACAACAATTTATATACAATACAATTAATTGACGTGTAGCGCCGTTTTACCAATAATAAAATAAGGATATTCGTTACCCTGAATTAACGGTATATATCGTTGAAATAACCTTGAAACATTCTTCACATTCGTATATAACATTAAAAAATATAGATGAAAAGGATAACTGGTTTTATTAGTTGTCTTCTATACCACATGGTACCATAGTTTGTATTGTATCGTACACAATGAATGAAAGTTTATTAATTTCGCTTATGTATAGTGAGTGTATTATATCTATCTAACGTATAAGTGTTGTAACATATGCCACTGACAAGCAAACCGTATTTACATTTACATGTAAAAAATAACAACATCTGACACTAAGTTTTCATACATTTATGTTGAAATATCATAAGGAATTAGTGTGTGTAGCTATGATTACCTCACATTTATATTGTGGTATGCCAAGTTTTTGAACGGAACAATAATCATGTATGTCTAATCAACAAAAATAAGTCGTCAGTAAAGTACTTTTTGTATGTACGGATAAATAAGTTGTGTGTGATGTAATTTAAACGAATAGGAGTTATAGCGATGAAAAATCAATTTCAGCTTCTTGTGACTTTTGATAGATGTTGTTGACTGTCTTCTGTGAGGAATAATTGTGCAATAAGTTTGGGAAAAGGTACAGTTATAAATATATTCTATTAAAACGATGCCGTTCTGTCATGACGGAAACTAATGTAAAAACAAGATGTTGACTGAATGTTTTATTTTGGCAATAATTGGATTATCATACAGTGTAAGCATGAATGCAGAAAATCGTCTTCATCACGAACTTTTACATATTCGTTCTTACAGTAAACTGATTCGACCCACTGGAAATGATTCTCTTAAACTGACAGTCAAAATTGGTTTACGTTTGTCTCAGCTGCTCGACATTGTAAGTATATACTAGTTATCGTTAAAACTTTGGGGTTAAAGCAGAACATTGACATCTTTTTTTTAAATTTTACATTTATCATAATTTTTATCATAACGAGTATGTTATTTTTAGATCTTATTGACAGAATATCCCGCTATGTTAATGAGTATACTGTTACATGTATTCATGCTGTGGTTTCAAACAAATACAAAACATGGAAATTTAAAATCCTGATATGTTTTTTTCAATATTAGATTTAATCACAATTTTTTTCCTATTGAGTTCTAGTATAGATTATTATTATCTTTAGACCATAGTTGACAGCATCATTAATATCCCGCTATGTTAATGAGTATATTAGTGTTATTCATGCTGTGGTTAAGAACAAATACAAAACATGCAAAATTAAAATCATGATATGTTTTTTTGAAATGTTTGTGGAGCGTTTACCATAACCAAAGGAAACATTAACACTTTTGTTTTGGCTTGGACACATTGAACCGTTTTAAAAAGTAGGTAGAAACTTTACCGCTGTTTAGTAGCGTTTATCTAAAAGTGTCTTTGTAAGATGATTACACATATGACTTTTGAATTGTATGATGGTTGTTGCTAAGCATGCCTTATCTACGCACAAGGTCCCAATTCGTTTCAGTTCATACGATTTCGAATTGATCTTCAGCTGTTCGATTCTTCACACCCGGACTTCATATATAAACGTGTATCGTTGAGCTACATGTAGCTTCGTACTTTGTTTTGGGTTATAGTGCTTTTTATTTTGAAAGTTCAGGTCTTAAGAAAATATAATTTGTCTGTGTCTAATTTATACCACAGAGGGCAATATCATGACATTATCGCATGTCTAATAGTTGGATTTATACCTTAAGGCAATATCATGACATCATAACATATCTATCGGTTGGATATACATCAGAAGACAAAATCATGAAATGTTATCATTTCTATGGATTATATGTAAAGCGAAAGAAATTATCATGACATCACCACATTTCTATTTATTTGAGATATTAGATGATGATATCATGACAATGGCATAATTACTAGTATAATTACAATGCCATGGGTTTAGTTTATAACAGAAGGCAATATTATGACATCATCACATTTCTATGGGTTGTATCAGAAATCCTTGTCTAGGGCCTAGGAATAGACTTCTCGTTCTATGTATATCAGATGACAATATCATGACATCATGTTATTTCTTAGGCTTTTAGTTTGGGTTAGTAGACTATCCCAAAATCAGGTCTTAGTAGACTTTTCAAAAACATGTCTAAATTGTCCTTTTTAAAATTTGTTTGACAGCGTCAAAGTTACTTTATATTTAATTTATAGAAAAAAAAATGTCAAGAATTCAAAGGAAATTTTCATATGTTATACTTATAATCTCAAAAATGTCCCAAAATAAGTACCTTTAATACTATTAGTCCAATTTCAAACTTTGATTCGATTTCAGTTAGTTTTATATGGTCTATATGTTGTAATAAATTGAGTTTTTTAGCTTAAAGCTCAAAAAGACGGCATAGTGATGCTCCAAAAATTGATGCGTCTGGTGACTGAAAATAAGAGGGAATGTCTCATATAATTTTAAAATAATCCTCACAATACACTGGTTAAGGGTGGTTTTGACTTCACAAACATGTTGTGCCCATATCATTTTGAAGTTTACATCAAAATGAACGCGGCTCTAAGTTTCAAGCTGATTGGACTACATCTACGTGATAAACTACATTAACCAAATAAAAACTTAAGCCTGACGGGACGGACAAGACATCATCATGGTCCTATATCATCTAAGGCGGGGCAAAACAATTGTATTGGTCTAAATAAGTGTAAGTGATTGAGTAATTAAACTGAACACAGGACAGCAAGAGTAGGTGGTTTTTATATTCTAAATCATCTAATTCTCTGTACTGTGCAATCTGCTATGTGTTTCTCTAGAACTATGTAACTGCTATTGTCTTTAAATCGTCAGATTGATGTTCTGTGAAGTGGTGTCTTCAATTAACTTTTATCTTTTTTTACCATACATAGTAAGAAGTTCAAGACAAAAACGTGTAAACAAAACGATTTTGTGTGTGAAAAACATGTACCTTTAAAAGGCTGATTGGTACCTTTCTTTGTCGCGTTTCATTTCTCTAACCACTACATCACACGGTAAAACAGAAGGCAGAATTGTTTGCCAATAATGATATCGATGTTTCGTGAGCACCTGCTTTCTTCTGATATACTCTAAATCAAAAGATTATCTCCTATAGTGTTACAGTTATAACATAATTGATCTATAACAACTATGCGCCCCTAGACAAGATGTACTAAAACTGGAATGACATTGTTTAAGAGGCACCAGTAGCTTAACATATTTGATATTTCATTAATTCATTTTGAATACATAAATAAAAAACAAACCACTAGTAGAATAGCATGAACTCCAAATGGAGCGATACCAGATTACTTCTTTTGCCATCCTTGCGAATCCAGTAAAATGTTACCACAGGGAATAGGACCAAATCTGTATTCACATAGATCACATGACTTTGTATGCTTTTTTTTACATTGTTGCTGCAGTTAGTAAGTAATTACACGACGATGTGTCGTTAACAATGAAGATACAGCCACTCCTTTCGTCCTCCGATCCTCTGTATTTCTGAGGATGCGTATGCATAAACATAATCGAAGCAGGTGCTAAAGGCATCTTATGGTAGATCTACACTCATTGAAATTTAATAACATGATTTTCTATATGATTTACCGCAACTTTGCACCGGTTTCAAGAAACCAATCGTATTGGAAACAAAATTAAGAACAGTTTACTGTAATTTAACTAAAAAAACTATCGTTAATTAATATATTTTATAGCTAACAAGGATAGATTTTAGCGTATTTCTCCAAATTATCTGTTGGTACCCATTCCAATGTACAAATTTACAGGGAAAACAGTAAGCCGGCTGTCTCAATCTTCAAAACCTAAAAGATGCAAATATGATTTATAAATAAATTTGCAGATCGTTGACTCAGATAATATGTCAAAGAAAAATGGAAAATTAATCAGAAATATTCAATTCATATTGAAAATATTGACGTTAGATTAATAGGTCATATGTATGTATAATGAAGGACGGTTCCATAGATCTAACATTGTGCATGAATAATATACAAGAAGCTCATTATACTACATCGATATGGTTACGAACAGCAGAATGAAAAAAAATGATATCTTGCTTGATGGATTCTGTATATAACTTATCATCAGTCGAACATTTATCATAGGCAGCCACTGCGTTTGATTTATAGTCGATTTACAATAGAAAAGAAGCAAGTAGTTGGCAATCATATCGCATCACACATAATTTGTTAAAAAGATATAACTTTAGTGAACATTAGGGATTGAATATTTCACTCTTTTTCCACCCCATTGTGTTGCCTTCCCTCCCTTAGACACTCAGGCAAACATATTATATACGCCCCTACTCAAGGCATCGTATGCCAATTTAAAATTAATTCTAATGAAAATAAATTTAATACCATTGCGGACTGTTTAAGAGAATTGTATGGTCTCAAAAACCTGCACACAATACTTTCACTTTGAAAAATAAACCGGAGACAATTTAGACTTTGCAGATTTAAAAAAAAACACATTGTTGAAGACAGTTGTTGCTCTCGGGATGTTATTGATTGCCTTTGTCGTTGAGTTGCTGTCTAAATGACGTATATCCCTATCTCATGCTACACTTGTATCAAACATCATAGGTTGACTTGGTGTTAGAAATATGCATGTTCCATATTACCGTTAACCAACTCGTGATAGCGTCCAAACAAATACCAGTGGGTGAATTCAACCTCACCACTTGGACCTATTGGTTTAATAGCTTCCTTGTGAGCAGCTACTCCCAAGAAGGAAATCATGATATGAAATATATGCCCTTAACAATTGTATCAACAGGGAGATATATACTCAATATGCAGACGCATACATTTTGTGCGTTGATTAAACATCATCAGAACACAAAGCAGGTATAAATGTCCTAAATATAACAAAAACCGTGAGGATCTATGTAAAATATGTATTAGATCATACTGTGCAATCTTGATGTCTTCATTCTCCGTTGTGTCTTGAAATAAAAGGTCCAGCAAGCGCACAAAACTCAAATGTAGACATTTAGTCGCAGTCAAAATAGTTTTGTTCAACTTGATAGATTAATGACGCAAACATTTTGTAAACCCTTAATCGACCCGGTTATAACATTTTTTAAATTGCTTTCACAAGAGGGGCAACGATCGATTGATTGTTGTTTGCCTAACGCCCAGTATATTTGTTTTGTGCATTACAAGCCTATTCAGGAGGTCATAACGCGGCTGTGTCTTTATACATCCAAAGCCATAAGTACCTCCCCTCAAAATCGATTAAAAATTAAACGGTAAATTCAAATGTGTAAAAGGAAAACGATAGACATGTATGAGGGGGTGACACGCTTTCGGATTGTTTGATATAGGTATTAAAAAAGTGAACATGTGAGATATACAATGTAGTTGTTAAAAAACGGAGATTTGGGATATAGGAGATAAAAAATGGGATCTGGGAAAAAAAGTGGGAGGTGAGAACAAATTATAAAAAAGCCTGATTTGAGAAGTCAACACTCCCGTGTCACCTCCTGATTAATACCACTTATTCCAATTTTGAGGAGATCATATCACACAATGAATGGACGGAAATTTACAATCCAATTCAGCATAGCATGCTTTTTGTACCTGGAACAAAGTGAATGTATTTCATTATTTAATAATGAATTTATTTCTTCCACATCCCAATATCCATAACTTGACCTCACAATAAATGAAGTACTAACTCAGTCATATGTAGAGCTAGAAAAAACAAGAAAGATGTAAGCCTGCAACGCTTTCATTAGAAAATGTTTATGACCGAAAATTAACGATATGAAGATCTAACAATAGTCTTAGTAATTATATTTATTTTTGCCAACAACCTTATACCACAATGAAGCAGTACAAAAATATCTAAAGCACTTTTTTCCCTTTGATATCTAAAATACAATAAATCCTTGGAGTAGAAGTTTTTCTTTATTCTATTGTTCTATATTGCTGCTTTAAATGTCCTAAACAAACATATTCTCACTTCAGTGTATACATATCACCAATACAATTACACAATATGTAACAATGTAAAATCTAATGAAGAAAGAAGCAAATATTATCATGGCAATTGAAAAACCAAAGGAATAAAGAAGCAAATATTATCGCAATTTAAATCTGACGAAGAAAAAACAAATATCATCGCAATTCAAATCTCACGAAGAAAAGGCAAATATCATCGCGATTAAAAATCTAATAATTTACAGAAGAAGCAAATATCATTGGAATTTAACACTTTTGAAACTGCGTTAGTTTGATGCGCTTAACCTTAAAAGTACAATTTCACATATTTTGTCGCCTTGACATGAAACAATATCTTGAAGTTATTATGTTAATTTATTATACTAAATTGCAACTTGTCTTTAAAATGCTTCTGTTATAACATACTGTTTTGGATGTGATCATACATTTTAGTAAAACGGAGCAATACAAATAAATTAATGTTTGTTAACCAAATTTATTCTGTATGGTAGAATAACTATATGTAGTTTTCTATGCAGATGTGTGATATGAGCGTTTATGGAACATAATTGTCACGATTCTTTATTGCAAAGGAAGCTAAAATCCAGACACGTCCGTCATTTAATAACAAACTTAGTTTATTATCGCCAAAGCTTCATATTGTACTGTATTGCTACAGAACATTAACCTGCTTTTAAGGGAAAAAATATAGACATCACCGACGAAATTGATGGTAAAAATGCTTCAATCTATAATACCATAAGTAGTGGAGGAACAAAACAACAAAGATGAGATTAAACATCCTGCTTTTACCTTGGCTTTTTATCTTAGTCGGATATTTTCGTTTGTGTTTTAAAGTTCATCATCATCTTTAATGTTCTTATCATGTTAAAATTGACAAAATAGGGAAATTAAAAATTTGGAAAACGCATTGATCTTGGTATTTTAACCATCCTTTCCCCTGTTTTTATACATGTACGTAAATTGTACTGTTACACAACTGTCCCAGGTTAGGGAAGGGGTTGATGTACGTAGAATAGTTCAACATTCTGTGTGTGCCTGTCCCAAGTCAGAAGCTTGTGATTCAGCGCTTGTCAATTGGTGCTGTATATCATACTAGCATTTGTTTTTGGACTTAAATCAGGCCGTTAGTTCTCTTGTTTGAATTGTTTTACATTTGTCATTTCTGGCCCTTGTAAACGTGACTATGTGGTATGAAATTAGCTCATGTTGAAGGCCGTACGGTGACCTTTAGTTGTTAACTTTTATGTCATTTGGTCTCTCGATGAGTTTGGTCTCGTTTGTATTTGGCACAACTTTTTGGAATTTCGGATCCTCAATACTCTTCAACTTTGTACTTGTTTGGCTTTATAACTATTTTGATCTGAGCGTCACTGATGAGTCTTTATGTAGACGAAACGCGCGTCTCGCGTACATTATAATCCTGGTACCTTTGTTTGGTAACTATTGTAAGCATACCTCATCTCACATTATTGCTCGGGACTTTACCATACAACCAACAACGACAGGCCACTTAGTATTTAAATAAGATGGCAATGTATACGTAAACAACTTATTTACTAAAAGAAGGGCTATACAAGACAATTGGCGAAAAGAAGACGTCAATCAGTACAATGCTTTCCGATTTTTTTTTTTAGAAACTGTTGCCATGACTATCTTACACCCAAAGTAAAAACGTTGTTGTTAAAGCTTATAACCTCCTGTCGATAATGTATTTATCTGAAAAACAAGTAGAGAGTTATATTAGCTATTCATATAACATAAGGGTTATTTCCAAGTAGGAGAAATTTGTAAATCAAAAGCATGTATTGTTTTTTTTTTTACATTTCCTTCGGAGACAGATATGATGACTCAAACCCATTTATCTAATTAACAAAAGTATTACTGTCGAATACAAGACGTTCGGAAGTCAATTTAAACATTGTATAGCGTTATTGTGATTGTTGGCGTTAATTTTGTCGCAAATGTTAGAACTGCAAATTAATAATTCGATGACTATTGCCAGGCTTAAGTTTTTTGTTTACCAAAAACCATATCTTCTCCAAAAGCATTAACCCCCCCCCCCCCCCCAAATATCTCTTTTCTCTTAGTTATTCATGTGAATACGTACGTTGAATACAAGAAGTATTCGTTCAATTATATCTGGTATTGATCGTTTTATTTTTATTGATTGTCACAGCTTATGAGTGCATTCTCCTTCACTGACATTTGATAAAATAAGTGGTATCATCTTTGCTGTAAATTGAAATTTTTTGAATCCCTTGTTAACCCAATTCTCATATTTAACTCTTAAATTGATAGAAATATGATAATGATATTTAGATTTTAAGGAACATATGATAAAAGCTGATAGCTGAGCAAAGTAAGTTTAATCTTTTTTGCAATGATTAATATTAGCCAAGTAAAGAAAACTCATTTAAAAATTTGGTAGAATAACTGGACTTTGTAAACAATCTGTCAATATAGCTACAATAGCAGAACTAGCCCAGTATCCCATATATGTTTTTATTTTAGCGCAATCATTGAAATGCTAAGCAACAACAATTAGAACTAATAAAAATATCCCTTTATTTTACGATTCTTCCTATTATCTGAATTGATCAGCATAAACGGTACAATTTCCATGCTTATCATAAGTAGAAAAATAATTAACACAAATAAAATAGACATAAATAAAATACAAAATATTATCAAAAAGAAAAGAATTATTGATTGTATTTTTTTAAACTGAAATACAGATATGATGAATATATAGTCTTTGAAAAATTTAAACTACAAACTGTGAAAACCGCAAAATTCTCCTTTTCAGTAAAATTAAGACAAAATATAAAATTGACAAATATATTTGTTTTGAATTTTGAAAATTAAAAAAATAAAATAAAATAAGTAAAGCACAAGAAATGCACTTCGTGGAAAAAGAGAGGGGAAGATGTAGAAGAGTTCACATAGAAAATAAATAGAAATAGAATTTGTAAACATATAAATATAAAAACAAGGTTGAAGCTAAAACCCATTGAATCTCACCCTGTGTATTTTTTTCTTAAACAGTTTGAAAAGAAATAAATAATATTTATCTAGAATGGACAGAGTCATTGAAAAAGGACAGATTGCAATTAATATTATCATCGTGTAATTTTAAGCAGCTTTTGGTTTCATTTATTGAAATGTCGTTCACATTTAGGAGGATGGACACCACACATGTTTAAGTATTATTAAATATATAAGAAGAAGCGCCAATGAGACAACTCTTCATCCAAGTCACACTTTGTATAGGTAAAAGTACGGCTTACAACATGGAGCCATGGCTCACAACGAACAAAAGCTATAAAAAGCCCCAAAAATTACTAGTGTCACCCTTTTTACTATATATATATATATCTGATAATGCCTTAATATTATTAATATTTAATGTTGGTGTTATTTGTAATTGATGCCATTAACCACTCTGGGTATACATGTGTTTTAATTTTATTAAACAAATATTACAATATTTTTATTGTAGGATGAGAAGAACCAGATAATGACTACAAGTGTATGGCTTAGACAGGTACTTGCTTGCTTAATTCCTTTAACTAGTTCCCTCGTTGGTTGTTATGGCGGGTCGATATCCAAACGTCAAAAGATTATTTTGTTGTAGCGTGTGGATATATTTAATCGGGTCTTCAATTTAATATTTGAAATGAACTGTTTCAAATTTGTCATCGTAATTAAAAATATTTTTATGCAAGAAAACTTTGTCAATAGAGTTTACTTAGTCCGGTAGATAGATCCACGAGCAGCCAGATACCTACAATTTGATACGAGCGTTGTGTACATCAGTTGCACTCGAATCGAAGCAGTTGAAAGGCAAATCAAATACGAAGTTGAACGTCCCTTTGGTATCTTTAGCCTCTCTTTTGAAGAGCATACAAAACGAAAATTTGTGCAAAGTACGGCTTATGTAACCTTCGACTGAGGGTATAGAAAACTTTAGTGATTTAAATAATTTAACGTTATAACAGTAAGTGGTTTTTTTTGGTTAAATGTCATGTGAAATAGTTCGCATTCGTTTTTTAATTTCATTACTGAGAGCGTTCTTTGATACGGATTTATTACTTCTTATATGTGTTGCTATTCTACAATACCAATACCCATAATTCAAGTACTTTTTCTATCATTATTTCTTTATGAGTCTGCAAGTGATCCTTTTGTTCTTCCATTCAAAGGGATGAAAAATGTTTATCGCTCAATTACAGCGGGAAACGTGTCAGTACTTGCGCTCTATCTCTATTACTTTTGTTTATCTTCTTTGAAAATATGATGTAGGCTTAAAGCATGATTTACATATGCTACTTGATTAAAAGTAACAAATCTGAACTTGTAACCTACACATACAAATGTACCAACTGTACCCTTAAAATACATTGTTCATATTATAAATACGAATGTAGTGCATGTCTTAAAAATAATTCATCTTGCGTCATATAACCTGTATATAGCTTTTAACAAGAAATAACTGTGCGATAGTATCTTTTATTTACCACATGTACTTATTTTAATCATGTTACACGTGTTTCTGAAATTAACATCCTCAAGTAGGCTTTAGGTAACAACTGGAATGGTAACTTGAAACAGTAGGAGAAACCTTGACATAAGGAGAACAAAACCTAGGTGGTAATGAAAAAAATAACTCAATCGAAAAAAACAAACAAAATTGACAACAAAACAATATGGTAAACGAAATAATGATACCAAGAACGTATGTGCTCCGGGAAGGAAACCCTGCATGAGTATATTGATCTAACAAAAACCTGAAAATAATTGGTTGATTGGTTGTTGTACGCTTTGCATCCAGTGGCAAATATGTCATGGATATACAGGACAAGAACACATAAACAATAAATAAAAAAAGTAGGGTATGTAATATGTATCGACTGGGATGAATGTTGAGAACTTCTGGATATCTATTGAACAAAACAAGGGTATATTGGATAGGGACATGAATTTTATTCAAACCACCTATTGACCCATGAAAGAGTTGTTGCGAGGGCCTTTAACGAAACAGATATAGCACACACTCATGTTGATGTTTATAAATCTTTAATTTTCAGGAATGGACAGATCCTCGATTACAATGGGATCCCAAGGAATACCAAGGAATTAAAATGACGCATATGCCATCTGACCATCTCTGGCGTCCAGATATCGTTCTTTATAACAAGTATTTATTATAATGATATTATTATTAAATCAATAGAAACTAATTTCAAAGATTTGTCGATGTTTTATCTCGTATACACTAGCAATTTTTGTAACATACATGTAGTGACCATATCATCTGAATCTTTAAACATATACTCAGATGGCAACGTACAGGCGAATCTTAAAGTTATTAAATCCCAGGTATGTTGATTGGTACTCGAAATTTTTGACTTGTGTTTTGATTTTCCCAAAGTGACAAACAAGGTTCATTGTAAATAAATACAAACATAACTTTATAGATTTCATGCGTCCGAAGCGCTTTTTATAACCATCAACCGGTCAAATTATGGATAGCCAAGAATGTATAAGAACCGGAACTGTTGAAGAGCTACATTGTATATGACAAAAACGGACCTAGTATTTTACATTTAGGATCTTATGCTTGTGAGAGATAACATTGAGAATGAACATGGGGAGTGTGTCAAAGAGACAGCAAAACGAGAGAGTCTATTTATGTTATTATGTTAATTGTCTTTTGTTGAGAGTTTACTTTTTTCTTTGGCAATAATACCACATCTTCTTATTTTTATATAGTTAACTTATATCCAAATTATAAATAAGCAATGGAGTAAGTTATTTTTAACTTAAATATTAATACTAAAGTAATAGATATAATAGATCAATACAAGGTGAACAATGTGCATAATAAATAGCAAGTTTGTTTTTAATGCCTTTATGATATTTCAACATTTTTACTTACAGTGCTGATGGTGATTTTGTTATTACTTTGCTAACCAAAGCCAAAGTATATTTCGATGGAATGATAATCTGGGAACCTCCTGTCATCTATAAGAGTTCCTGTCCGATCGACGTGGAATATTTCCCCTTTGATATGCAGGAATGTTTCATGAAATTCTCATCGTGGACATATGATGGACAGGAGCTTGACTTACAACATGTGTGTGATGCTCAATCAATAATACTACAAACTGCACCAAATAAACCAAAAGAAAAGTTGATTATCGGAGGAGTAGATATTCATGATTACCATCAAAATGTTGAATGGGATATTATAAATGTAACTGCTAAGCGAAAGGAAAAGTTGTATCCATGTTGTCCGAACGCACCGTATCCTTATCTTTTATTTAATATTACTCTTCGAAGACGTACTTTATTTTACTCGCTCAATTTAATCATGCCATGTGTGTCTATATCATGTTTAACCGTCTTGGTATTTTATCTTCCGTCAGACAGTGGAGAAAAGATCACGTTATCAATATCAATATTGCTGGCGTTGACTGTGTTTTTCTTGCTACTTTCAGACATCAATCCTCCAACTTCATTTGTAATACCTCTAATAGGCAAATATTTACTTTTTACTATGATAGTAGTGACTATGTCTATATTTTTAACTGTTTATACATTAGGAATCCATTTCCGTCGACCAGCAACACATACAATGAGTCCATGGGTAAGACGTGTGTTTACGGAAATTTTACCAAGAGTTTTATTAATGCGCAGACCGGATATGGAACATATGCGTAAAAGAGTGCCTTTAAGAACTTGTAACGGTATAGAAATGCGTGATGTCAGGGATATACTTTCCGCTTCGCAAGCTTCAGAAAGTACATATGAAAATATTCGTCCTAACAAGGAACTAAAACAGTATCCAAAAGAAATCAAAGAGGCTTTTGAAGGAGTTATTTCAATAGCTGATCACCTGAAGACGGAAGATCAGGAGAATTCTGTAAGTAAACTGATCGGAAACATAAATTTCAAGGGAAATACAATTTACATTTATGAAACCATCCGACTAACATACATGTATGTGCAGAAACGATATATGCTGTTTTAGCTACCTGAATTTTTGTGCGAATTCCAGTTGCCCAACTTCATTTTTCAATTCATTAGTCACTTTAAATAAAAAAGGGTCGTTGTGAAATACATGTACCCCAAAGAGACAGTAAATCAACAATACAAAAAATATACAGAAGTCGACATAGTTTCGTCACCGGGCGGTTATGCCTGTTATTGCTTAAGAAAATCGCTCCGAGTTAAAACAGAAAAAATGTACTAACAACGCCATCAACACCAAATTATTTAAATTAAAATAAAATAAAATATATATGACATTAGAAAACCACGGTCAAAGATCCATGCTTCAGATAAGCCAATGTACTTATGCGGTATCAAGCTGTTTTCTCAATCCGCAGTATGTCTATGTTAAAGACACAAAATCATTTTTTTAAATTCCAAATGAGATACTAGTATACACTTCATAAAGCGCATGTGCATCTTCATTAGGAACACTCACGAGTTGAAACCTTAGTTTCTTAGTTATTTAACGATTTATGAAAGGTGTATTTTGAATAAGTATTTGTAACAAAACATGTCTGTACCAACGCACTGAATACTGTACTGAAGGTACCGTAGGTGACTAAAAGCCCACCATCAGCGGTATCGACCTAGTGCTACTAAATCTAATATACACAATCTATAATAGATTTCGTGCGTCCGAAGATCTTCCTCAATTTTCATTACCATGAAAACTAAAACCTAAACATTTAAAAGCCAGGGTGAGTCAATACGAAAAAAAACCCAGATAACACATTAACATTAGTGATGTCATTATTAATGACAAGATCTTAAAATGAGCCGCTATTTTTGGCATTGATAAGACTATGTTTTTTTAGCACAAGTTTCTATAAATAATACCATTAATATTGTTTTACTTTTTAGGAAGCACGTGACTGGAAGTATATTGCCATGGTGATGGACCGTTTGTTTCTATACATTTTTACAACTGCCTGTGTATGTGGAACACTCAGTATATTTTTATATGCACCGTCCCTTTATGATTCACGCCCACCTTTAAGCTCTAACATACGGGCAGACGGGGCATGCAAATATTAAGGTCAAGTACAGAGATTTCAATTTATATATTTGTTCTTTTTCATTGTTTTCGCAAATTAATTAAACCGTTAAGAGGCAATACATATGCTTTGATAGCATTTTTTGATAATTTACCAGCGTCAAATATTTGTAACAGCTACTTCATCCTACTTTAGACGAGGAACTTAATAACAAAATAATTTATATTCTTCTGTTCATTTGAGCTACTGCTAAATGCAATCGTTTTTTAAATTAACTTGCAAAACAATAAAGTTAGGACTGCATTCTCATCAGTATACACACCCTGATTAATCAGAAATAATTTAACAATCAAAAATGTATATGCTATCTTGTCTTTGCTTCTATGTGATCCTTGCATGAAACTGAGCTTTATTTTGATATTACATTGAAAGAATTCGACTTGGCCTTTTACAAAAAATCTACATATGTCTTTCATTGTAAAGTTACTATGTATATATGTCATATGATTTCAATGAACTGCAGTGCCTTATTCATTAAAATGCCGTTAATAGTATTAAAATCATTCAGGAACATTATTATATACCTTTATAATCAATCGTCGTATTCAGTCCAACAGTCTATCATCATTTGTCGACTGCAACGCATCCAAAAACTCAGCATATATAGATGGCTTATACATGTAACTAAGTATGTCCACTTGAGATTCATCAGTGGCACCAGAATCAAAATGGCAAAAAAGATTTTTATCAAGCTGAAGAGCATTGAAAAAAAATATCTGAGAGAATGTTTCAAATCTATTGAAAGACGTCTGCTGTTATAAAAACTTATTTTGTGAAGATATCAAAATTTCACATAAAAAATGGAAATGGAATTCATTGAAACTTTCACTAATGCTTTATCAATCTGCACTCGGACAGAATGCTTTTATCATGTAATCCTAGTTATTTGGGACTTTTCAATTGCAATATGGAATTAAAATGTCTTTCATATTTAGAAATAATAGAAATGATTATTTTCCTATTTTTACCCATAGTATCCTCTAAAAAAAAAGGATTTCAGTGAATTTGAAGCCCCTGTAGTGTAGTATTCATATGTTTTGTTTCTTGTCTCAATACATAATCACATTGACGACTACACATCTCCATTTGAACCTTTCATAAAAATTACGTTCTAGTAATTATCATAGTCATATTACTTCCATCTACCCATTTATAAAACAAAATTAACTCATTCATTTCATCTTGTGTGTGTGTGTGTGTTAAAGGATATCATTTTAGTGAAAAGGAATACTTTTATAATGCTTCGGTAAGTACTGGATTCAAACATACGAATCGTATGTTTTTAACTTATTTCTATCATATTTCTTTCCCAATTAATCTATCGTATGTCGACCCGTTTACTTTCTAAAAAGTTTCATTTTTTACTCGTTGCAAGTTGCATGTAGACTTGTTTACTCATGTTGTAGACCCCCAGATTTTTTTTTTATTGAATCTTCTTTTGCAAATTAATTCTCAACTTGACTATCAGTCCCCGAGGGTATCACCAGCCCAGTAGCCAGTACTTCGGTACTGGCATGAACATACGGATTTTTTGTGTTATTAAAATTTGCTGCTACAAAGTATTAGAAATTATTATAAATTAAGGAATGTATCTCCCTCATGCAAAGCTCTGATTCCTTTCACGGATTTGGCTATACTTTTTTGACCTTTTAGATTATAGCTCTTCCTCTTTTATATAAGCTTTGGATTTCAAATATTTTGGCCACGAGCATCACTGAAGAGACATGTATTGTCGAAATGCGCATCTGGTGCAAGAAAATTGGTATCGTTAATTTTATTACCTTTATTCTTGTTTATGTGTGGTTTGGTTGCCGGTTCGTTTTCACTACCAACCCGTCTATAAGTAACGTGTAGACATGTTTGGAATTCTTGTTTGGAGTATGAAGTTTTCTTCGATGGTAATATGTAATGCTTTGAAATTATTTGTGATTGCGTATACTACTCTTCCCATGTATGAACTAACTTGGTTTGACAATCTATACACTTTGTATATTTATATTCGTATCAATATATTTTGAGTGCCATGCAACTTCCTTACAGAGTCATATCATATACATTTAGTATAGCATATTTGATTGGACGTTTTATTATAACTGTTTTTGTAGATCATGTTAGACTAGTAACACATACATAATGTTTATGAACTGAATGTACTTACTTGTAAACAAAGGAAACACAAAAGTAAAAATGTTATCAAATAATCCTGTCTTATTATTTGACATATTACCTTTTTAGTATTATGACCTGGTTTTGTTTTGTCTGAGTTTTTAACTGCCCCCCCCCCCCCCCCCCCCCCTTTGATATATTTTGCTTCTTCAAAACACTACATACATATTTCTTTGAGTTGTACAAGTTTTCAAAATATAGGTTTTAGTTTTGTTTTTTTAATAAAATAAGACTTTTGCACCTCTGAATGATGTAGTTAGGTGGTTTCAAATTTGGAACTCCTTCATAACCAGTGCATTGTTTAGATTGTTATGATTTCTGCACGTTACGTAATTTTTGCAAAAACTCTTTGAGGGATCAGTAGGTGACTTGTAACGTGGCATCATTTTATTTGCCGGTGATAGTCCAAATCCTATATCTATCTTTCTTTCTTACAAGCAAACCCCTTTGCAGAACCTGTCTAATCGAGTTACTGTTAATAAGATCTCGCCCTGAATATGCATGCACTATTTGTCATTTACCGTGAAGCAAAAATCAATCAATCGATTGAAATCACTGCTTTTTTTGTATTTTATTAAGAAACTAGGACACTAGCAAAATCACAATGATTCAAACAAAAAGTACTGAATTACTGTGACATTATATGAATAACGGCAACAGTAGAATACCGCTGTTCGAAGTCATAAATCGATTGAGATAATACAAATCCGGGTCACAAACTAAAACTGAGGGACAAATATATGTAATGAGGGAAAAAAAGAAACAACAGAAACACTGAAGTGCAACAAAAAACAAACTACAATGCAACACACAGAAACGAACTATAAGATAACAACTGCCATTTTCCTGACTTGGTACAAAAAATTTTAAGAAAAAAATGGTGAGTTGAACCTGGTTTTGTTGCTAGCTAAACCTCGCGCTTTATTGGCAATATTAAATATAACACTTCAAGGACAATATAATATGACAGGAGTACAGTACAAATGGATCATTCGGGAAAGAGAAATACACAAATAAACAATACAAAAGTACATTTCCACATTCTCACCACAGAATAATACAACCATGAACTGCACACAAAAATAGCGCTTTAGAACCACGATTGTCCCATTATTCGAGTCAAATGTTTTTACGGTATGAAAAGCAGATATTAGAATAATCTGTTACCTATCGGATGTTAAATTCAGAAAATGCTATATAAATAAGTATTTTTTTCTAACATTTAACTTGTCATCAAGATTCAACATTCAAATTTTGAAGATTTAGTTAGAGTCGATATCCAAAACATAAACACAACCTCTAGTGAGCTTTTCAAATCGACTCAATAACAAAATAAAATACACACATACAAAAGTCATGAACAAAACACAGTTTTAAACAAATAGTGCACAGTAAGATGCCATAGAAGACATATTATGTAAGTTAAAAGCTTAGTACACTTAAAACATAGCACAAGTTAATAATAAAATTGCTCAAATCAAATAGTCACACAAAAATAAAAAAATGAAATAATGTAGACCTTTAAACCAATCCTTTCAGATTCAAAAGAAAAAAAATCAAGACCTCCTATATTGTAACCATTCAATATAATAATAATTTTAATACAAAAGAATTGACGATTCATAATTGTATTATACCGAATGTAAGGTTTCTTTGGATCTTATTATAAAGTCTTCACAATCCTCCGTCATATATTGTACAGTGCACTTTCAATTTCTATATCGATTGGAGAGACTGGGTTTGAATTTATTATTGTATAATTTAGTATGTTAAATTAATGCTATTAACAGTACTACTGGTTCTGATTCTTAAGATAGAATTATTAGACAAAAAATACGTTTTTTATTTCACGTTATATTTGACTTTGTATAGCTGTAATTTTTCGAAACATCTTTCACATTGACAAATTTTACGTTAAGTTTCCACTTTAATTCAGTACAGAAAGGATGATACCAATGTTAGGAAACTTCGATTTGATCTTCGACTATAAAGATGGTACTGGTATATACTGAACTTTTTCAGTTACAGAATAACCAACGTCAATAAATATAAGTTTCGAACTATTTCTAGGTGAAGGTCAAGATAAAGAGCAGACTACACTGTCTCTGTAGCATCTTTTATTTCAAGTTCGATAAAATATTTGCGATCAAGATAGTCGCCACCAAACCTTTATTTATTTAGTTTTTTGACATCATCTATATATAGTTTAACGTAAAGCATGATGTAGCTTCGTTTGATTCTTTTTGAAAAATCATGATTGAAGCCTGTCTCGAATGAATAAATGCACAACTCGACAGGAACAGGAGTGCAGTTGGTTTCTATGGAAATGCCGATTGTTAAAAGACAGTTAAAAATAATTGTTTAATACAAGGTATCTATATACATATACGCTGTTATTGATATAATGAAGTAAGTTTAGGATTTGTGTGATTGTTATTGGTTGTAAAAAGAAAGAATGCTGTAGAATGGTAGTATAGGGACTCTATGTTTTCTGTGATAATATGTAAAATTTGTTGTAAATAATAGAATTGAGGTTTAATAAATATAAAGATAAAAAAAAAAAAAAAGGAAATGCCGATTGTCTGCTGTAACACACGTCGTTCAAACGTAGCAAAAAGTAGAATAACAAAAATACCGAACTCGAAAAAAAAAATCAAATTGAATGTCCCTTTTTAAATGGCAAGACCAAAATCACACACAAAAAAAGAATGGAAAACAATTGTTTAAAACGGTTATACCAAATCAGACAACAGCATAACCAGAAAACGTATGTATAATTATTATTCAACAAGAGGCGACAATGTTAAACAAACTCACCAATGTTAACCGACATATTATTCAAATAACGTGAGAGTAATTTCATTTCAAAGCTTTACCATGACTAGTGCTGAAAAATTCAACATACCTTTAATTGCATATTAGAGCGAACTTGTTCCCGGAAGTTAAGTAGTACAAAAACTTGTACTTTTGATCTGAAAAACAGGGCAAATATGACCTCATATCTTAACTTCATATATCTTTTTATTATTGATAGAATTATCTTATATAAGGGTTCTACAGTAATCCCAAGTCCTTATATAAGCTTTCAATTAATACCAAAATTGCCCAAATATTTACTTATTGAAAACATTAATACGGATTGTATACCTCCCAGTTGATACAATACTCAAGGACTAGTATGCTCTTTAAAGGAAGTTATCAAATAATGAGTTTCAATTGGTGAAGTTGAAATTTTCCCTTCGTAAATTTAACGGATGCCATTACAAGTTGGCTAACTGTTTTGAAATATCTGTTTCACAGATGGCGACTGATATGTTCCAATTGTGGTTAGTACAATCCCGACCTGTTTTCCTCGAATGTGTAATACCAAATCAGACTAATCACTGGATTTGTATATATACATGACCAACATAACGGATGCCACATGTTTAACAGGATCTCCTTACACATCCTGATCACCTGAGATCAACTCCAGCTTTTGGAGGGCGGTGAGTGTTGGTCGTTCTCTTTTTTACAGCTTTGCGTTGGAATTATTTTGTTTAAATATGTACTTATTTCTTGTATGTTCTTTCAGACGGGTTCCGAAGAAGTGGTTCTATACCACACGAAGGTTTTTTTTATATTAAATTCTTTTAATGCTTTCATTTTACTCTGTCCTTAGATCTTCGTTTTATGAAAATATGCATAGTACATATTCCTTGCAACCATTAACATGTATCGATACTACAAGACACACTTTGGGAAATATTGTATGGGTCATGAACCAGAGTACCAAGGTTTGGAATGTTGAAAAAAACTCGGATAGCATTGTTTTTTTTGGAAGATTGTATAAAGATAATATCAAACATTGCAGGAATTGAGATATAATTTGAAGTTTAGAAACATCATGATTGCTTAAAAAGAAAAGTGTTAAGTAGTTATAACATCAATGCCAAAAACAAAATACATAATAATCAATGTGAAGTTGTTTTACGGATAAAAAAGAGGCAAAAGATACTAAAGGGATTTTTAAATTAATAGTCGAAAACGACCTGACTATATGCCAGCAACTGAGAGTTTTTAACGTATCAACCTTCAGCTTCAACGAGAATAAGGCCAACAAAACCTTAGATGTATAAATACAAAAGAAGCTATATTAAGACAATTTGCATAAATTATGCTTGATTGAAGTAGAATCTTGGTTTCTGAAATAAAAATGCAAATTCAGTCATCGCGTTATTGATAAGGTCAAATGTAACAGTCTATTTGACAAGATACCTTATTACATCAAGTAAAAGATAAACAATATTTGACAATCACCAGACATTGTTTGGCAGTGAATGTATTATGAAGACTCTGCTGAACAATAATTGACAAGTAATTAAAAAATCCCATATGGAATTTATAACGTTCGAAGTGTTTGACAGTTACAACTTGGAAACAGGTTGAACATAGAAATATTGGATTCAGTGAAACAAAAAGGTTTCAAAACTTTAATTCTGAAGTAATGGAAAAAAAGAGCAACAACAGATTTTTTTTCCAAAAATATATGCTATACGTCATGTAAAGGGATTGTCCGAGTGGAGTCTTTTGATTAAGAATAACCTGACCTGGTGAAAGCTGAAAATGAATACCTGAAGAAAAAAACTTGATGAAAATGAATATTCTGCAACACAAAATGCAGGAAGCAGTCGTGTAAAAAAATGAAAATACCTTTTTGCGCTTCCAAGCAGGAAGGAAGAATAATGCATGCTAAGAAACAAATGAAAATAAATGGTCACTCTCCAAGAATATCAAATTGTCGTTCCCTAGTGCCGTAACTTGGCTACTCATAGATGACACAAAGTTAACACTGCACTTGCAGTAAAATCGATCCAGCAGATGCAATTAAAATCCCTGTCTGGTTATATCAATTGATAAATGACAGGATAATGGGAAAAATTGAAGTTAACAAGATGGTCAACTAGAATTGGTAAATCGATGATGGTCAAACATAAAAACAAAACAAAAAGTCTGCAATACAAGTCGTTCGTTCTTCAACTTCGTACTTGTTTGGCTTTATAAATATTTTGATATGAGCGTCACTGATGAGTCTTATGTAGACAAAACGCGCGTCTGGCGTGCTAAATTATAATCCTGGTACCTTTGATAACTATTTACACCACTGGGTCGATGCCACTGCTGGTGGACGTTTCGTCCCCGAGGGTATTACCAGCCCAGTAGTCAGCATTTCGGTGTTGACATGAATATCAATTACAATGTATGTGGTCATTTTTATAAATTTCCTGTTAACAAAACTTTGAATTTTTCGAAAAACTAAAGATTTTCTTATCCCAGGAATGGATTACCTTAGTCGTATTTGGCACAACTTTTTGGAATTTTGGATCCTCAATGCTCTTCAACTTCGTACTTGTTTGGCTTTATAAATATTTTGATATGAGCGTCACTGATGAGTCTTATGTAGACGAAAAAGCATCATTTTAGTTTGTCAAAACAGAGGGTTAGAAGCGTCACTTTTTTAAATTGAATAATTAAATTGTTAATGTTTAAATTAACAATTATCATCACTGCAATAACAGAAAAGTTATATTCAAAAATGTAAAATCGCCTAGTTTTGTATATTATAACTTATATTCAAACTTTTGACAGTCATTCCAAGAAAAGGGTACTCAACTAAGCATCAATCAAATGACAAATTTAAAAGCGCAAACACATGGATAACGTCTGTTCTATTCCTGACTTGGTACATGCATTTTCTTGTATAAACCTGGTTTTTTTTAACTAGCTAAACCTCTCACTTGTAAAATATTCGCATACAATTCCATTATATTGACAACGGTATGTTAACAAAACAAACAAACTTTATTGGTAAAAATGTCAAAATAGGGGTACTACAGACATTGAAAAGAAAAAAAACCATCAAATATGTAACAAAGAAACATAAATTTTCTGAAGTCATTAAAAACATCCCAGTCGGTATGCGTATATGCATGGACTTGCCCAGTTTATAAATCCCTGAGGATTCTTGATAGTTACGTTGTGATGTTGTAATATTATCCATAAGATGAACGACTTTTTTTGTCTTGTCCCTCCACCACGTCCTTCTGAAATACTTGTATTCATCTGTTATTTTTCTAACAATAACACCACCTTATTTTCTATTTGTTTTTATATCTTATCGTATTCCTAGCCAATGACATTCCACATCGGTCTATCTTTCACTGGTCGTTTTACTGGTCGTGACACTCCACTTTCGCCGTTGCCTTGTCGTGACCTTTCCAACACTGTCCTTCAAATACAATCGGCAGAATTTTCCTGGACGTAAAACTCCACTATCGTTCATTTGACATAATCAATGGTAAATTTCCTTTCCTTAAAATTCCACTATCGTCTAGCTTACATGATATAAAAGAAGAAATTGTTTTTGTATTACCTAACTCTCGAAAACAGTGCGCAATAATATGCAATAAAAAGGAGTGTTTAATTCTCGAGCGAAAGCCAGAATATGGTGTATTTTTACATGGATGACTGTCATTTTATTCAAATTTATGCAGAAAAATTATCTATAAGTTCTTGTAGCTACATATTTTAGCAAAGAAACAAACCCAGGGCCATGAATAAGTGGGTTTATGATTTAAAGTACTTCCACAAACTTTATTGTAAAATATAAGTTGATACTATGCGTTAGTTATAAGTAAGCTTCTAGCTGATTATACCAACTGGTTTCATTACCGTGTTTATTTGTTTATTATACGAGGCTTCATGACTTTTTATCTGACGTCGGTAAACATCCTTCATATTTTTATGATAGACTGTATACTATTTATGATCAAGTATAGGAATGTTTGATTATCTTTCTTGTATCGGTTGAATGGGTAATCTTAAAACTTATATACATTGTCTAATACGCATCATTGTTAATTGATTAATGGTTTTCTGAATATTTTAAAATCCTTTTCCACTGCTTCCACTATTAACAAATTCCATGTTTAGATCTCCGTGGACTTAAGTTAATTATATTGTGGGAGTTTGATCAGCTGATACATCAAGTACCCTTTTCGTTTATTTTTACTTTTCAATAACGTATTTCCTTTCATATACTTTTGACAACCAATTGTTGACCTATAGATGAATTAAGCTATTTCATGGACCATTAATCTAGATTTCATTCTATATAGTCTACTTTTTCGGCCTTATATATTACAAAGCTTGAAATAAGGCCATGTTAAACATCTCACCTTACTCCCTCCCTCTCCCTAGATTTGCGTGATAAATTACAGTCAATATAAAGAGCTTGTTCGCTCAATGAAGTATACATTGTATAACAGGTGGATTTTTATCAACATTTTTATCAGTTGAGAAAAAGTAAATAAAAATAAGTCAGTGCTTCGGTTTTGATAAAGCACTTTAAGCAAAACATTTTCATTATAAAGTTTTAATTTCCAAATGTTAATGATAGTTTTTCTTTTAAGCTTTATGACTGATGTGTGGTCTAAAATTTATTTGATCGAGCGTCCATGTTGAACCAGACTGAGTAATGCTTACCGTGTGAAGAGAATTGATATTGTAGCAAGTTGTTCCACATATACTGTAAAGGAGTCTGGAGAACTGATGCTTTTATAGTTTATATTGGCAATGAAATAGTCGCGGTTTGTACGAAATTTACTACGTAGCGGTCAGGAATATGACAGTTGTTATCCATTCGTTTGATGAGTTTTAGGTTTTGATTTTGCAATTTGATTAAGGATTTTCCGTTTTGAATTTTCCCGAGTTCTGTATTTTTGTTACTACATTTGCTATTATTATCCTTTATACTGTCAATGGTTTGGTTAGTTTAGACAGTATTTATTACTCAAAAATTATAACAATAAAGTCAAATATGAGATTTTTTTTATAAATTCGTCTCTAGTATGGCAATGGGATGTTGACGTCTTTGCTGTTTTAAGGGTCGGGATCTCTGCTGCCATCCTCTCTATGATTTACAATTGGGCCGGTGTTTTTGAAATTCTATTCCATATAATGCAAATGAGTTGACAAAGTTTTAAGAACCAATATACTAGTACTACATCGGATCGTCATGACCGATTTGTTTTATCGCGGTATGTATTTTACTATTGCGTCAGCAAATTATGGAAATAATTGAGTATTCGACGATCAGTTAAATTTTTTTAAGGTGTCCATACATGTACTATACATAAAACAAAACGAAATTGATTTCAAGTATAACAGTTCTAGGACTAATCTGCTAGTCAATAACTGACTAATAATTGATTGAATATATAAATAACATTTATATTATTTACATATTGGATTAATATTACATAAAAAGTTATAAAAATAAAGTAATAACATTTTATACATCAATGCATTTGTTTATAGTTATATAAGATGCTAAATCAACGTGTCCCTAATACTGTATAATAATGTTTCCTTTACAATATAACTTTTATAAATCATACTTTCAATCTTCAGGTGGCGTTTTTAGAAGCATTTACATCTATTAGAATAAATGATAACGTAACAGGCGTTGTCCATTTGACTTTAACTATTGCAACATATTTTTGCATATTTGTTTTACGAGCAACTTAATGCGCTAATGTAGAAGAAAAATCATGGTGATTAAAAATTAAGCACGAACAGAAACTTAATTTTTGTTGTCTTTGAAATACAGCTGTGTGAGCTTCTCTTTTAAATACAGACAACAAAGAGAACACGTGTTGCAGGTCCTTTGTGGTACAGATTTCTATGTCTTTCACTGCATTATAATCATGTACATGCTGATCCATAATTTCTTAGTGAAAAAAATTACTTGTGTTCAACATATGTTTGTCATATATCTCCAATGCAATTTGCATTCATTAAACAACACTTATCTTGACTTTGTTTAATTTTCGCAGCATGCATTTATGTCTATGTTAATTAGTAAATAAAGTTACCTATGTAAACAATTTATGCTTCTTTTTTGTTGTTGCTGCTTTAACACGTCTGCAATGGTTGTCCAAAAATGCGAGAAACGATATGCTATCTTTGTAAATTTAAGGTTTGTTTTCCTTTGCATTTAATTGCATTATAATTTCTTGCAAATAAAGGAAAAAACATACATTTTTTTTTTAAAGAATTATTACTAGAACTTATAGTCGATTATAAGAATTTTAATTAACTAAAATGGATAGATGTTATACATCAAATTTAAACAATGATATATTTGTAACTGGAACCATTTGTATTCATTACATGATAGGATGGATTTTTGTTGTCAATACTAATTTCACATCAAATAAAACAATATATATATACAATCGTTTACAGTATTGTAGTAGATATTGTAAATGAAAACCTCATTATGTTTCCGTATCACACAATATTATGTCCAACACATAAGTGTTGTAGCATATGTGCTTAACAAGTAAACTGTATTTACATTTACAATATTAAGATGCTATGAATAACAGCTGGCGCGGGGTTTCACACACTTATGTTGAAATATTATATTGTATCCGCGTGCAGCAACAATTAACGCACAATTCATCATAAGTTGAGTTTCTGACATGCCAAAGTTTATTATTTGTTTACATAGTACCCCATGTGTTAACGGAGCAGTTAGTACATGTACCGTCGCTACATTCCCCCAAAATAAAATCGTTTGACAACACATGAATGCACACTGTATTAATATGTTGAAAAAATGGATTATTTACTGTTAATTCGGAAATAATATTTACATTCTATTGTAGCAATGATAAGTATGTTTAGTGTGTTTGGTGTATTTAAACGACACGGACAATTATTTGTAAAAAAATCAATTTTTCAGTCTTAAGACTTTTTGATAAATGCTTAAAGATTATGTCGCCTGTCTTCAATAGTTAGGAATATTGAGTAATAAGTTTGGATAGTGTTTTATGGTAATTACAACAAATATTTGTCGTATTTCAAGTGATGTTTTTCTGACATGAAGGAAACTAATTTGATAGGAAAATGTTGACTGGAATTTTGAGTGTGACTATTATAGGATTGTGTTATTGCATACAAAAAGCTCCAGAACCGGTAGAAAATCGTCTTCATCACGATCTCTTGCACGTTCGTTTCTACAGTAAACTCATCCGACCTGTTGATAGTAATCTACAAAGGCTTACTGTTAAAGTAGGCTTACGTCTATCCCAGCTTCTAGATATGGTAAGTCACTGTCAAACATAGTTAATGATTATGAATGGATAAAAAAAAAAGGGGGGGAGATTTGTGACTAAGTTTGATTTAGTGTCCAGTTAAGTTTATTACAATAAAAGAGACACTCCTTTCTCTGTATTTTTCGCCTTTATACTAGAATCTGAGTAAGTTTGTATTTACAATTTTACATTATATTTATATGTTATTTATAGTTTGAATGTTGTTGTGTCATTTTGGTTGAAGTGTTGACTTGAAACTTTTATTTCAGTAAAACCATTAAAGTGATGATGGCATAAAGTTAAAAAAAATAATGAGTACCCTCTTTTCAATATAAAGAGAAAATGATGCTGAAAACGCATCATTTTCAAACTAAATTTTAAATACAACAAGCATCATCGGTCATTTCATTTTGTAACGTTCAGCTCATCTTTGTATGAATAAGATTGATGTCAGAAGACATTCTCCACATTGACACATAGCAGTCGTGCCAGTTCAGGGTCAACCACAATTGTGTATAACAATTATAGTGTAAAATGGTCAGAATGAAACAATCAGAATCTTGCAAATATCCTTTTCGCCATTCGCTCAATGTGTGCACCATTTTTTTTACAAACTTTACAGACATAAATTGTAAATATTAAAGAAATGTTAGATCGTCATATTAAAATTGGATTTTAAAGTGAGCTTCAAATAAAATAAAATTCAACACAATACGTAAGCGTAAATTATTTTGCATTAATAATATTTATTGAAATGCTTATTTTATATATATATCATATTATACATGTTATATACAGAAACAATCCAAGGTCGGCAATTAGCATTAAATTCGAAGCAAAATGACATGACTTAATTATGACAAAGTTTCTGACTTGGGATTGCACACACAGGAAAAATCTATGGTATAAAGTACAATGTATTTAATTTTTCTAAAATATTAAACTCCCTCCTTTTAAAACTCAATCATTAGAATCATAAACAAAAGAACACCAAATAACAATTAGAATTGGAAAAATAGTTAACTTTGAAATAAAAGGTCAATAAGTATAATACAATGACGTATGAAAGAATCCTCTCAAGTACTGGAAGCTAAGAGCACTTTTATTTAAAACCTGCTGATAAAAAGTCATGCTGTAAATACACTTAGAATATGCCTATGTCCTGTGTGTCTCAGTTTCTATAATAATGTAACTAAGTCATTGTAGAGATGCTTTAATATGATCTTTCAACGGGGTAGATAAATTAATTAAAACCCTGTTTTTATCTAGTTTTTACACAACATACATGATGTGTACGTCTATCAAGTTCTGTTTTTTGAATGATACCCCCAGTGTTGTAGTCTTTTAATATAAGCATTATGTTTTTAAACATGACTTAGACTTTTAAGTAGAAGCTCAAGCTCATTTTCTCATGAGCTCGAACCAAATTGCTCTAACCATGCTGACTATACCAAACTTTAAGGTTGAGTAAATATATTTTGATGAACTACATGTTGATATTTTTTGCATTTTGATATTGCCCAAATGATATTGGAATGTATTGACTGTTTGTTAATTATATTGCCTGTTTTTGATTTAAATATTTTTTTGTATTATTCTCTTCTTTTTTTCCTAAAACGTTTCCGATGAAAGCAACACAACAAATTTTGTAAATAATTTACTCTTAAATGTCATACCAATTTAGAATTAGAAACTGAATTGATTACTGAATGCGATATGTCAACATTTTGTTTCTTGTAGATTTAAATTCTTTTTGATGTCATTTACAATTATGATACAGTATTGAGTAGAAAAATAATCTATTTTTTCAAAATACTTCTTTATTATAATTGTTCGAAACAACCTTTATCATAGTTGTTATATCTTTTGATATTCACAATTAGGCTATGAGTGTGACAATTTTGTTATAGAATTGTCGAGAGATCATTTGATTACAATTCTTTTAAACATAGGTTATTCACTTTTTTATTTTGCGAAAAGAACACATCCGAAAAGGACATCTGATTACACATGACGCATGGTATTGAATATTTGATACAATCGTACAATTTGCCTCTTTTTTATTTCAAATTGAATGCATGTCGAAAGACTATGCTGCATGAACGCTAAAACATCGAATAAAAGAAACTAACATGTTGTCTGATTAATCGTGCAAAATAACCGTAATAAAAAAGAGGCGGAAAATGCCACAGAAACATCCACCCAGAGCTTATTATAGACGAACCGGTACCGACACAACCATGGCGAAAAAAGACAAAAGGACGAACACACTACAGTCTGCAAAACACTACACAGTAAAGATCGAGCAACACCAACTCAACCTAACAAAAAAGAGACGATGTAAGTGGCTTCAGACGGGTAGCAGGTCTTGCTTCAGATTTGCTTTCGTTGTGTTGCTTATGAAAGTTGAAATAAGATGTTTAAATAAATCTCATTTGTTGATGTCTCAAAAGATGAAACGGTTTCATCCCTTTCCTTATTTGTAATGTTAGAGAACATACAACTCTAAAAAGTGCAAACTATTTTCTGATTATATAAAAGATAGCGTTCATGAAAAATTATGATGCTGCTGTTATTTAAAAGCACATTTAACATTCATAGTTCATAATTTAAAGTATAGGGCAATTTGTTGGGGTCATATTAGGATTTTATTTGGCATGCTCATGTGTCATTAAATAAGCAGTTCGAATACATTAGGTCTGTACGAGATGGAAAAAAGAAACATCCGAATATTTTTGTCGTCTACATAGTCTTGGAAACTATATTTCTTAAGTCGTCGACGCCTGCTTTCTTACGCTGACATATAAATGGATCGTCTGCTCAAGAGGTTATCCTTTTGGTTACAAAGTAAATGATAACAAATTCAGACATACAATGACCTATAGCATATTTGCAATTCCTCATCCATGGGTAACAAGACATCTAGTATTGATCTTTGTAAATATCTGATCAAGAGTCTACTCATTTAATTCATTTGATTTTAGATGTAAATACAAGTTAGATTGAGATAGAGGAAATCATTATTACAAACTTCATTTACCCGCTGAATACCAATAATGAATCAACCTAAAAACGGCACCAATCCCGGATAAGGCTTAAACGATATTGAATCTTTTGTAATCGTTCTGAAATACCTCCTTCAAGAGATAAAATGCTTTACAATTATTCAAGAAAATGTTTTATTTCATTAGATATGTCATTTCATCAGTGTCTTAAAAGAACTGTCGAGTTGGCAATCGAAAAGATTTCAATTCATACAATTACAGCGCGTTCTAAGTCTGAAGTTTCATTCCTTGGAGCTATTCAAACTTAACAATCTGGTAGTTAATACAGATCTTAATTGCACTGACTTTTACTTCGTCAACACATGAAAAAATTATTTAGAATAAAGTTATGCTGTTAAGTTACAAGCAAGTAAAAATGGGAAGATAGAATTCTATAATAAACATATTTTGATAACATCGTTACTCCTATAGACATATAAGATCTAGCAAACAAAAAGACTTACAAATTTCTGTGTGTGTTACGTTTCGGTGTTATGTCGTTGTTCTCCTCTTATATTTAATGCGTTTCCCTCGGTTTTAGTTTGTTACCTCGATTTTGTTTTTTGTCCCTGGATTTATGAGTTTTGAACAGCGGTATACTACTGTTGCCTTTATTTACTATAGTAAAAAGACAACCCAAAAGACGCTTTTTGAACCCATAAAATAAAAACGCAATGTTTAATTTAATTCAAAGATCTTTCGACTTCTTAACTCTTTAAATGTATATTATTTTGAAACCACTGTATTATATATAAATTTTTGTGAATAAATGCATATTCCTTTATATATTTTGTACTCTTTCTGCACCTTCATGTATGTATCTGTAATTGTTATGACAATACATCTTTTGTATTGAAACAGCATACACAAGAACATACATAAGTTTTACTTGCTTGGTAACTAATAAATCAAAATAACATTTCAGAATAAGCAGTTCTTGTATAAACGATGCTTCATGCAAGTAACAAAAAAAATATATAAAGAGCGTTGCCAAATAAGGGACCACAGAAATGCCGCTGTCGTTTTTTTTTCTTTCGAAACCTTCATCGAATTGAAGAATTCAAAAAAAAAATTATCCAAACAAAGATCGTTAAAAGCAAACATGTTTCCCGTTTCTCGTTTTTATATAGATTATACGGTTGTTTTTCCCATTTGAATGGAGTTTACACTAGTCATTTTTGGGGTCCTTTATAGCTTGTTGTTCTGCGCGAGTCGTGTTGAAGAACGTACTTCGACCTATAATAGTTTACTTTTACAAATTGTGACTTGGATGGTGAGTTGTCTCATTGGCACTGATACCACATCTTCTTATATCAATATGTTATGCATGATGGATACCAACTTGTCAACGATGAAATGCAGGTCTGTAATGTTGATATTCCATCAAGCAGTTTAAATAACATATAAACTTCAATATACGCCATATCCACTTCATTTACCACAATGTTAAATACATCTTTGAACGAAACATCAGCTTAGGTGACCGTACTTGACCCAAACGACGTCATGCACGAATTTGCGTCAACGGGTCACCAAGCTGTGCAGTATAACTAATACATGTATTTACTGATTTGATTGGTCAATAACTGTGTTAACACATAACAATGGATTACATAATTTTACATGCGTAAGACGGCTGATGCGAAAGTTCTCTTATGCCGCTAAGACGTTGAAGGTTGTTTACCTATAGATTATTAACTTTTCTTAATCAGTTTCAGTCTCTCTCCTTGATGGTCACTTATTTAGAAAAATGGAAGAAGTTTTCTTATTTCTATTAAATTTATTCACAATTGTTCATATAGTCGGAGCTTGGCATTGCGTAGACACATGTCAATATATGAAATAATGTTGCCTTTCAGATGTCCTCTTGCCATTTTTGTTGTGGGATTACTGTCTCGTTGACAAATACACCACGTTTTCGTTTATTCATACATCAAAATCGGTTCGTGACAAATCATAACTGAAAGGGTAATTTGTTTGTCTTTTTTCAAGAACGTGTGAAGATCAATATTGACTAACGAGAGGTGTGCTTAAATTTATTGTACAAAACATCATAGAAGGTTTATACGTCTATGGACAAACTAAAGTGAAAATGAAAAGAAAATTGTATGACACCTATCCATTGACGAAGACTGTGTTTTGCCGAATATATGTCGTCTGTTGTTTTTTGTTGTTCGTTTGTTGTCTCATTGATAAATAACTTCTACACCGTTAAAGCATTTATTCTTCATATACTGATTAATGAGGTGGTTAGATGATTGATATACCGTCAATGCGTGATTTGAACCCTGTCTTGAATAGTTAGAAATTTACCAATTATACTTGTATTATTTTACAACCGTATTTTTATATATATAGATTAGTAAATCTGAATGCAGCAGTCAACGATGAAAGATTTGAACTTGTTTGACTTCTTTTTTCGCATTTAGAAAAAAAAAACGTAATTTGAAAATAAAAATAGTTTTTTAGTAAGGAGTCAGTAACATTTTATGCCGTGATTGTAGCTTTTAATATGTACACATATGAATATCTTGTCCTTAATTGTTTCCGCAATCTGTTTTCAGCTGACATTGCCACAAGTTTTAAGCTATTTATCTGATTTATAAGTCTAGCAAATTGTTTTAAACTCGCCAAACAAAATAAAAAGGTCTTTAACATATGAATTGACTAATTGCACCTTTTTTCGTTTTTTGTACTCGAAATAACCCGGACAGATAAGTAAACAATCACGTTACAGATCTTTAATTTAATATCACTAAAAGTGAGTGAAACGTTGATAAGAGATTTTATTTGCTTTGACAATGTGGTATAAATACGTGCTTCTACATGTACGTGAGAATATACACAATTTAAAAAAAAAATCTATTTAAATAGTGTTCAGTGACAGCTAAAAAAATCCTATCGTAATGAAATAAAAAGTGTTGATTATAGACAAAATGCATACACTTAAAATGTAATTTTGAACATGTTGAAGGAGAACGTATATACCATTCTTCGTAGGTGTGTTTGTCAGGTATTGACAATGTTTTAAAAATTACATGTAGATTCAAAAATGCTTAACCAAATAGAGGTCGGATATTTCATGCTCCAATGGGAGAATGGCGAATTAAACTTTCAGAAGACAAGATCACCCTCCCCCCCCCCCCCCCCCCCAAAAAAAAAGAAGAAGAAAAGAACAACAACAAAACAAGGAAATACCTGCTTTATTATTGAAAAAAAATTGAAGTTAACAAACATTCATACTGTTGCATATCATTGCTTACATCCACTCCATTTTAACAAACCACATCTCCTTATTTGTATATTTCATAAGTATATCATGATATTGTTAGATATTTTGAAGGTACTTCTTTTGAGTATGTTAACTATATATATATATGTTTATTTTTTGGTATTGTTCCAAAAAGAAAAAAGGGATTCAAAGTGATTCGGTATATGTGATATACCACCGATTAAGCCATGGTTGCATTTCTCAAGATTGTAAGATATTAAGGTATAAGAAATATATACGAAATGAATGCTAAAGGATAAGAATGTCAGGGATATTTAAAACATCAGGGAAAATCATTAACTTGGAGTACGAAAATCATTGTCTTAAATGAGACAAAAAGGTTATCAAACGTATGGATAGAAAGAAAGAAGATAACTATCTCTGGATCTAACAAATACCTTAGCTTCAAAAGGAAGTAATAAAGCAGTGTATTTAAATTAATATAATAAAACAAAGCTGCAAATTAATACAATTACAACACCGACACCCCGAACTATGCTCATATGATAGCTTCCGTTAAAGGAACATAACATGTTTTAATTTAACTTTATTCCCCAATGTATCTTATACAATTGGTATGCTCTTGCCGGTTAAATGTTATGATATTTGATCATTATTCAAAGGAACTACGCGTCAAAAATTATCGTCATTTGTCCTTTCCTGTCTGATTTTATTGTTATCATTCCTAACCCATGGTTTTCTTTTTGTTCAGATTATTACCAAACATTAAAATGCTTTCAAGGAAAAAAGATTTATTACTACTGAATTCTTATAACTGACAGTTGCGATAAGTAGCTTATAACATCAATTTATGGAAACCCAAGTGGAAACACATTTTCTTTATTTTTTAACTACGACAGTTTTCTTCCTGCAAATAGAATTTTACAGATTGGAAACAATTAATTGTTTGGCTGCGAATAATATGACAGAGTTTGAGTGTCTGGGACAGATGGTCAATTGATAGCATGACATTGTAATTGATTTGTGCTTTCAGTGTAACATTGCATAATTCTGTAGTCAGAAACAGCAATTCTTCTTACGGTACTTGTAATAACAATGTTAACGGGATGATACCGAAGACATATTTAGAATTCTACAACCTAGGTAGCAATAAAAGGAAAGGATTGTCAAAAAACACCAATGAAAATCATGGCCAAAACAGTTGTTACATGACACCGAAGATGTTTCCAGAACTGAATACATAACACAGATATTTATAGATTGTAGTGATAGATACACATTATACAAAATAATTCGGTGAGTTGGAGTCTACAAACTTTATGAAACCTCAAACCCCTTTAAAAATTCGAAAGTGTAAATTATTGAACAATGCTTTTAAGATAAATATATTACAAATCGGCTAAAGATGTATGTCTTTCACTTTTTTCAAATTCAATATAACACCGAAAGACAAGAAGAAAATTAGACATTACATAATTCTACTAAACTTTAATTTTAGACAATGTCCTCAAACTTGTTTTGTGAGTTATTGTATTTATATGTCTATTTATCTTATATAGTTATTTGAACTTAAGATTTACTATTTTACAGAGACAGGTTACTTAATATCCATAAATGTATTGATATGTAAACTCAAGGACACCTCGGAATATTGCTGTTTTCCTATTGTTAACTTTAAAATTCAAGATTGCTGTATCAGCAACTGGTGTATTCGTAACTGAAGTTGTACGATATGCAATATGTTAAATTGTGTTCTCATAATAAACAATTTACAAACAGAGGCATATTCCACTAAGAATCTACCTCAACAAGTTTAAAAGGAATTACGACTGGAATAAACGCTACTGTTCTACAGTGTCCTAGTTTATCAAATAAGTTGGCATTGCCTCGGTGTCCACATAGACACGTTATTGTCTCAAATTCGACAGGCCGAGGGTTTACACACGGATTCAAGTTGTATTTGCTGTCTTTCCCGCTTGGCTCGAAGCAAAAATTAAACTTGTCGGCTCAGAATCAGGAGAATGTGTACGGATAAGATGTCACGTTTCCCTTTGAACTATGCCATTAAATTTCTACTAAGATTTTCGGTCTTGCACAAACCAGGGTTCCTCACCATATATCTTATCATCATATTCTCGTCCTGATATGGACTAATATTTGCCAATGAAAGTTTAACACCAATCGATCCATCCTTAAACTCAATTAAGTTATGTTAACTCTTATAAATATATGAAACATGTCGATCATTATCGTATATATTAAAGCGGTAAGTTATTCCTTTTTTTTTATGAATATCACAGTCATTTTGATTGTGAAATTGAATTTTTAAACAATGAATTTGGGTCTTATTAGGTAACTTTACCATGCTACTTTTTTCTATTGGCATTTCAAATTTCGATCCTTCTTTAAGGTCGAACCACTTTACAGAACCTACCTAATTTCAGAAATTAGATAATTTGTTTTCGTCCATGCACTGTTCGTGAAATATTTAGTCGATGGTTTGATCTTTTACACTGTGATTTAAGTTGGGTTTTTTTTGCCGACGCAGTAATTGCTAATGTCCTTTTTTGAAAACTATTTCATCCGAAGCACCTGAGATCATCCCAAGCTTTTGCTGGCGTTCGTGTTTCTTAGTCTTTGGTTTTCGATGTTGTGTTCTGCTTACTATTGTTTTTAATTTCCCTTACGTCTTTTTTCGTTTTTGTTTAACACGGCGTATGCAGTTTGGTTTCGACTTATGATTCTGAATATTCCTTCGGTATCTTTTGCTTGTTTTCCGACGGTTTATTTGTTCAAAGTTATACAAATCAATGAACAAACGGTTGTAGCATTACACGCAATTAAATCAAATTCAAATAAATAATTTCATTATTCTACAATTTAAAACGATACAGTTTTATAGATCTTATAATGTTTCCTACATTGAAGCAACCCCAGATGTGTTAGTTGAATTTAGATCATTAAGAATAAATTGCACGGAAACAAGATTGACGCCTACCCATTAACTGGGCAGCTTCACGTCTGATCAGGATGCGCTAATGAATAGGAGATACGGTATTTATTGTTAACGGCCTTCAGGGTGTTGAAAGAACTATAATTCAAGAAAGAGAACATTGCTATGGGGTACTGTCTGATTCAGTGAAGAAGTAATTATAATTACAATTTATAATAATTTCAATGATATATATAATTGAATTATACCAGAATACTGCACATTTCGAAATTATTTCCGGATAAAATGACTTTTGCAGGGCAATGGTTTTGGAACTATTCTACCTGCTGAATTCGCTTGGCCGACAATGTCGCTGGTCATGCCATTGATATAGTGACTTTTGGTAAAAGTTCTCAATTTCTCAGAACACAAAAGAAGATACAAACAAAACAAATCAAATTGAACAACATACAAAAGCAAAGACAATTATGCTGCCATTAGTTATATCACAATAAAGATTGATGTAATGTAGACGTGATTAACGCTAAATATACTAAGAAAACTTCAACGCTAAGCAATTAAAATGTTCTAATTTTGCTAGCACGAAATACTGTCACAATCTCTCTATTACAAAATGACCATGTGAAACTGTATTTTTATGATGTTAAAGTTAAAAAGCAATGTTTTGTTGAGGTTTTACATTTTTACATAATGAAAACACACTAGGGTTAAACACAAAATACAAACAAAAACCAATTAACTAGATATCGTTTGGTTTTTGTTTTTTTTGCTTGTGAACTGACTAAGTATTATTAAAAAAACAGAAGGAGTGTCGTTTTAGCCCACAGCTTTGCTCGCGCACGAGAAAATCGATCCAGTTGGGGACACGGCACATCAGACTTCAATCTAATTAAAAACCGATCTCTCATCGCTCCTGTTTCTGATATGTCGCGTGGGAGATCTAACGAAACCGGCTTTGAGGTCACATGTGAGTGAACTAAAAGTCATGAATTTATAAAGATATGCAAATGAGTTGACGACCTATTAATAAGCCAATCAAAAAAGTTTATGAATTATTTTGACTGACGATTTCGTCGTAAATAAAATGAGTTACATCCCTTTTCCTTACGTTAAACTTCCAAGATCGTGGAAGACTCAATTTCATTGGTCGAAAAAGACACACCTACGAGGTCACTCACATGTGACCTCAAAGCGGGTTTCGTTAGATCTCCCACGCGACATATCAGAAACAGGAGCGGTTTTTAATTAGATTGATCAGACTTGTATGTCAAAAAGTTATTTTTCTGAATTAAACGACTCGGGCTCCTCTAAGGCACATACCATTTGATTTTTTTCGGGGTCTTCGAATTTTTGGAACAAAATATTCCGGCTCTTTTTTGTTATAAAAAAATATTCAGAAAAAAAATATTTTCCCAAATGAAATTTATGAAGTCAGTGACGGAATTCCATGTAAGTAGAAATCCTATTGTAAAACAAACGAAATCCTTGTGTTCGTGCATTCACTAAACAGTCCAAGCTCCGTCTATCTACATGAAGTTGTAAGAACAAAGTACATCATGATTCTTTTTAATGGAATGACATATCAATCTTTATATCAAACCATGATTTTTAAGAAACCGAACTATTAAGCAGATTATCACGTAAAAACTTCTAAGGAAAAATGCCGTATTATGTTACAACTATTTTTAAAGTGTGTGCAAGGTGTAATGTTTATTTAAAAGTGAGCTCTAAATCACATTCTGGCTTAACGTTATGAGTTCACCAAAAAGGACACCCACAAAATACTTGCCGAAAAATTGACAAGGACTTGATAAGCAATTGACATATGGCGATGTTTAAGAAATTTCTTAGGAACTCAACCAACTACCCCTATTGATCTTGAAGAATAGATTAAAGCATAATAAAGAAAACTATACAACAATCAGTGCAAAGAGAGTTGTTTACTCTTTAATAACAGCAGTTTTACAGACGTCAAAACAAAAAGAATGAGTAAAATAATACCAAGTAATTGCTAAGTATTGTATATTACAAAGCAAATTCAGGCATTTGCAAAAATTCTTGGATTGTATCATACTGAAGATGCCTGTTAGATAACTAGACAACATCCGCTATGAAACATGTGGTTATCGGGAATAAGTTGTAAATGGTCTGTTGCTTATTGCATCAGTGCCATTTTTTCACTGATCTGCAACTTTTTATAATGAAACTAAAATTAAAATAATTGCCTTGATTATGTGGTGACGGCTTTTAATAATTTTTGGACATTAACGTACTAGACAAAAACATATTTCGATTATTAATAAACTTGTCCATAGTAACTTAACAATTGTCATTCTAGTATGTTCTTTATGTTTTTGTTTTTCTTATTAAACAATCAAAGGGTTTTAAAAAATATACCAGATTTCAATATCAATGCTTTGCCTTTGCAACCATTAAAACATGGCATTTGAATACAACATTTTATTTGCGATAATACTTAATAGATATATTTTGAGCAAGACTCTTAATAATTTTAAACATGACAACATAGTTCTGATTGCATATTAGTACTTATTGATTTTGTCGTATTAGTAAATACAATACGTGTGACAAATACAAAGGATAATTAAACAACAACATCAACAATCTTATTTGAAAACAGTCATATGCATGGTTTCGTGGTAAATAAAGGCAACAGTAGTATACCGGTGTCAAAAGTCATAGATCGATTGAGAGAAAACAAGTTCGGGTTACAAACTATAGGAGCAAAACAAAGGAACAATATGAACAATATGAACACTGATAAACAACAAAAAAACAAACGCCAACATACTTAAAAACCAACTATCCGATAACAACTGCCATATTCCTGACTTGTTACAGAACATTTGATGAAAAATGTGGTTGGTTGAATCTGGTTTTGTGGCTAGCCAAACCTCCCGCTTATATGAAAATGTTAAAAAAAAATATCGCTAAAATGATTATACTACGTGACAGAAACACAGCACAGGCACACACAAGTACACTCATCACAGAGAAACGCGCAAACAATTAAACTGTGTCCTTTCAATTGTGATAAAAAAAATATAATTGTTTTGCTCTTCAAATCTGTTGTTATGCTGGCTATTCATTATTTAATGGTATATATATACGACTGTATACTGTTTTCAATACATTGATTATCTTATGTGTGGTCGTTAAAAAATATAAAAAAATATTTCTGATTGTCTCCAAATTAATTGTGTTCATTTTGCCATTTTAAAAATGAGTGTGAACCCAGTGGGATACACTATAAAGTTTCCTATACAAGCCTCGTATTCATGATCCACATATTAAAAAACGTTACAATTAAATGTATGATATTGTAATCCCAGTACCTAATGTTGACCACCTTTAATTTGGTGGCTATATTGGATTATTTTTTTTTGTGGCTCCATATCCAAAAATGTGCTTAGCCTCAGAACAAAGTTTAACACTGTGCAAAGTTTCATAATTCACTATACAGTGACCATATAGTGACCATAATGTTAATGTATATGACTTAGCTACTGCACTATTATAGTTTACCTGTAAATTGGCGCAAAAGCAGCATTCATGTTTGGTTATATTGTGGCACAATTGATATTACCAGATTATTACATGACAGTTTTCAAATCTGATGGATTTTCAGCCCTAAGTCAAGATATCAGCTCATGAGCTGAAGTCTCAAGGGCTGATATCGACTGAGGGGTGATAATGCATATATGCTATGTAATATGTCATGTTATAATCTTTATATCATATGCTTCTAATATTTTATACATTGAAAACGTACCATTTAGATAAATTTCCCGGAATTAGCCGACGGCGACAAATTGCAATGCAAAAACGTTACGGACAGGCATGCGATAATAACCGGAAGCATTCAACATTTTTCATGTCAGCCCACTCAGCACCATTAGAAAAAAACGGAATTTAAACAAATGTAATTCTATTATCATTCTGTAAATCTTACACGTTATTTACTCTATATGATACACAAAAAAAAAAAACCAATATGACTGTTGATACTGTTTGTTTTATTATTAATTTTTTTTTATGGAGACGGATTTATTTTTCTTCCGAATCCCATATTTAACCGCTATGTTAAAGTGTACTTATTGTTTTAACTTTACAATAATAAATAATGATTAAATTAAATAAAACTGCATTTTCTTTTAAATTTGCGCAAATGCAATGCGCACGTTTATATATACACATGTACAGGTTTACATAAATATTATATGATAAGAACATTACATACTATAATAACTAAAAGAGTTAATTTGCAATCTTAAAGTCAATTCCAGGTTTAATTTGCTATGATTCCTAAATTTTGATTTTAAAGATAAATTCTAAAAATATTTAGTACATGCAATTTATCAAAATTTAAATTTGATTCTTGAGTTCAATTAGCCTTACTAATTTATCAAATTGTCCATTTGCATGAAATACCATTGCAAGAGAAACAAATATAAAGAGTTTAACATTACCCTTTAAGTGTTTATAAACAACACTTTTTTTGTTTCACTTAAATCTGCGACGCGTCCTGCCAGAAAAAAAGGCGACATTAGACATACACAAAGGCCTTAACAGAAAACATACCTCCAATACTTCAAAACGCGACGCGCCCTGCCAGAAAAAAAAGCCGACATAAGACATACACATGTAGGCCTTAACAGAAAACATACCTGCAATCCGAGAACGACATTCCTTAAGAATGAGAGGTTTCTTTTAATGATATTCTGGTTTTGTTTTCAGGATGAGAAGAATCAGATTATGACAACAAGTGTTTGGCTTCGGCAGGTATACTATTACTTTTAAAAAAGGTTTGAATCATAATTATATATGTATAGCGATTGGTTTTTTAAGGATGAGAAACAAATATTAAAGAAACAGTATAAGGTCGAACAAATACCAATATCAAATGACACAGAAGCCAAGACCAATCATTTTTTGTGTTGATAAAGAAAAATGAAAAAAAAGATAAAGTTCAAAGCAATACATTAATTGTGAATGCTGAAAATTAAGCATCAATTTATAGAACGTGGAAAGAAAACGCCAGTCAGAAAAAAAACAGATCTTGAAAGCCAATGTAAACTCTGCACCAGAAAATGTATATCCTTCTTGAATGCTTCCCTTTATTACAACCCCTCCCCCTCCCTTTATAAAAAGAGAGAAAAACAGACAATAGAAACATGCAATGTACCGTGAAAAATACACTGGCGTAGTTCAGTTTACTGTACGTAGGAGTTGGTACTATGCGACAGTTTCCTTTTCTAACAAATGTTGTAGAAGACGTCACTTTTGTTGTAAAACTTGTGTCTAATCCATTTGTCATTTTGAACAATAAGTAGTTTAAACTAACAAATGTTTTCGTCAAAGTCATATTTTTCACAGGTACAACTGACAAGAAAGACTATTATATTTGGTCAGCAAATTGACAGTTCTTTTCCAACCTGTCAAACGCCGATTTCCTTTTTGCCGATACTTCGATTCTTTTAAAATGTTTTTGTTCAAACGTATTTTCTTCGCAGTCACATATGGCTATTATAAAACCGAATGATTTCGTATTTGGTCAGAATATTGACAGTGATATATTGCATTTTTTGAGCGAGTTTCTGATATGACATCCTTCTGTTTTTCGATACTTTCAATTACGAGTTGCTTTATGCTAGGCACCACAACAATTTTGTGTTTGTTGCGTGTGCGTTTTTTCTTATAGAAATACTAGTCGTAATATGACAGAGATTACAGTGAATCAATTGGTTAACAAGATGACAGTTGTCTATCAACATTACTTACAGCAAAACCAAACTGATGTGAGATTTTTCGGGAGTTTTCAGTACAACGGAACACAGTCCCAGTTATTTCCCTCTCATTCTATAAAATATGCAGAACATGTAGAACTGGATAGTTACTGAATCGTAGATCTTTTATTCCTACATTGAACTTTGAAATTGATATTACAATTTAATTTGTGTACAACCCCTGCCAGGGTTGTTGGATGATCCCAATAATATTATTGATCTGCGTTTCAGATATCATTTCACAGTCTGTTTTGCTTTTGATAAGGAGACGTTAGTGAAATAAAATTGAACCAATTTGCAGATATATACATTCTGAATTCATACGAAATTTCAATTAAATTAATGTTTGATAATCTCAATTTGAAAGCAGAACAAACCCAAGCATATTTTTTTAAATGTAAAAATACAACAGCATGTTTTACCATAAAGGGACTTCATTCTTGGCCTAGAAATGTCATTAAAGGCATGTTTTGTATACTACACATTACATAGGCTTTGGTGATATATCTGTTGGAGTCGATTGGAAACAAAGGAAATATCTATTTTGTATTTTAACAGGAATGGTTTGATCAACGTTTAAAATGGAATCCAAGTGAATACGGGGGAATTAAAATGACACATATTCCGTCTGATCATCTTTGGCGTCCTGATATTTTACTTTACAACAAGTAAGTATAAGTGTGGATTCATTAATTTTCGTGGATTTTGTGGATGCAGGAAAACCACGAATTTAAATGTTTAACAAATTAAGATTTTTTTAAAGAAATATATGCAGACTTTGCCAAAACCAAGAAATTAAATTTCCAAGAAAATGCAAGTTTTCATTAATCCACGAATATTGATATCCACTATAGTAAATGAATTCACAGTAAGCGGTAAACGGTTCGTGGTTGTCTTATGTACTTTAAACTTATTGTTCCTGTAAACGTAATCCATTAATTGTGTTACTGCAATTGTCTGGATGAGACCGACTTACTGTCATCATTGCATTACACAAAAAAGAAGGCTTAATGTCAAACTTAATTGTATACCAAAATGCAAAATGGTAATCAGATATAGTATAATCTCAATTTGATATAATGTTAGGGTGACATTAATTAAAAGTCAGAATTAAAAATATAAAATCGTAAACACAATGGTTAAAATTTCCAAATTGTCTTCCTTTTATTAAAACTACTAAACGGATCAGAGATAGATAAGAGGATTTGAGAGTCAGAGAGGGAGAGGCAGAGGCAGAGGGAGAAGAATAAGAAGATTTTAAGAGAGTGAAAGCAAAGGGTAAGAAGTCTTTGAGAGAAAGACAAAAGGATAAGAGGAGAGAGAGAGGGAAAAAAGTTGTTGAACATGTACAGTCATTTTGTTCCAGGCTTGTTTAGAATAATTAGTAACACAAACCTGAAAACCTATAAATGTCTGACAGCAATTGAAGCACAACCTCCGTCTTCACTAATGATCTAAAGCTACAATGAAGTTATGGTGTAATATTTTGTTTCCGTGTGAAATGAAGAAATTTGTATGGAATTCCCAAGTTTTACATGACATTTTCTATCATCCCGTGTAATTAAGTCTGTGCAATTTGGTTCGGCTTTGTTAGAGCATAGTAGTAATCGTGTTAGCTAGAAATGGCGTCCAAATAAATACAACAGTTTATTAGAAAGAGCAACATCAAATTACAATACATTTTAGTAAACTTTCTTGTCATGTAAATCGATTGAACAATATATTTTTGATGATAAAATATGGTTAAGTGTGACCCCTCATTTTACTGTCTTCTTCATCAATTTGGAAATCACTGCTCAGACTGATTAAATTGATTCTGACCAAATCATATTATAAAATCTTGGTTTTCGTCAGCACCATAACAGTAAACTACGGAAAGCAACTGTTCTAATAAATCAAAGTTGATTTCTTTCAAGAAATTAGTGTGCATCACTGGGCAAGTGAAGTATAAAGGATACAATTTTGTCATTTTCTTTTTCCGCATGAAATAAGACTTCTCTCGGATAATCACTAAAACTTCCTGTATTAAATTACTCTTACAAAAAAAGAAGTTCAACATTTTTCTATTAAAATGATTAAAGTGCATTTAAATTGCTGCCCCACTCAAAATTAAAGTGAACGTAAAATTATGAACGTGGACAAATATCAATAAATGGATATGTGTGGGGCCTACGCAAATGAGACGTCAACGAATGACAGCAAAAATAAAAGGACATCTTAAAGTTTTCAAGCATTTCTCAATATATGCCATGCTCTAAATCATCCCAAGTCTAAAGAAAAGTTATAAATAAAAAAAAAATATATTTTTTTGTTTTTTTTGTATGTTTGAGCTTTTGATTTTGCCATTTGATTAGGGACTTTCCTTTTTGAATTTTCCTCGGAGTTCAGTATTTTTGTGATTTTACTTTTTACATCAAATTCTCCCAAAACTAAAAGGAAAGTAGTGTAAAATGAGTTTTTCTCTAAATCTAAGTTGGAAGAAAGTTGAGGACTTTGAATCAGTGCAATTTTCTCTACTTAATATATGTCCTATTATGTTAGAAGATACTTTCAATCAGTCAAATAACTCTGGTAATAAAAGTATCTCTGTCAGATTTCTTTTAATTTTAACAAGCTTACTAAAGTTTTTTTTTTATTATTATTATTCAAATGAATGAGTTAACTTTATTCCCAGTTTTCATTTTTTGTTATACTAATTGATAGTCATATTTAACAAATGTTTAAATAACATGTAAATTCAGTGTCAACAACCAATTTTCCATTCTTTCAGCGCTGATGGTGATTTTGTTGTTACTTTGCTTACAAAAGCTACCGTACATTTTGATGGGAAGATTATTTGGGAACCGCCTGTGATATACAAGAGTTATTGTCCAATTGATGTGGAATATTTCCCTTTTGACATGCAGGAATGTTTTATGAAATTTGGATCTTGGACATATGATGGGCACGAACTGGACTTACAACATATCTGTGATGCACAAGCTGTATATAATGAAGAAACAAAAGAAAAAGTTATAACATGGGGAATTGATATAAAAGATTTTTACCCAAACGTTGAATGGGATATAATAAACGTAACAGCTAGACGGAAAGAAAAATTTTACCCGTGCTGCCCAGAACCGTATCCTGATATTACATTCAATATTACACTGAGGAGACGTACCTTATTCTATTCCTTAAATTTAATCATGCCATGTGTATCTATATCATGTTTAACCGTGTTGGTGTTTTATCTTCCATCAGACAGTGGAGAAAAAATCACGTTATCAATATCAATATTGCTGGCGTTGACTGTGTTTTTCTTGCTGCTTTCTGACATAAATCCTCCAACTTCATTTGTGATACCTCTAATAGGCAAATATTTACTTTTTACTATGATAGTTGTGACTATGTCTATATTTTTAGCTGTGTATACATTAGGAATTAATTTTCGTCGGCCTGCGACTCATAGAATGAGTCCATGGGTGAGACGTGTGTTCACAGAGATATTACCCAGAATTCTTTTAATGCGTAGGCCGGATATGGAACGGACAACAAGAGTGCCTATTCGGACTTGTAATGGGATAGAAATGCGTGATGTTAGAGACATTTATTCCAGTTCACAAGCGTCTTCTCATAGCAAAGAGTGGACGACAGAGTGTGCATATGATAACACGCAACAAAACAGTGATTTAACAAAATATCCAAGAGAAATTAAAGAGGCGTTTCAAGGAGTTATATCTATAGCAGATCATCTAAAAACGGAGGATGAAGAGAACTCTGTAAGTTTTAGTTTCAACGAATTTTATTTATCCATAGAGTTGCTATCTTTCAAAATTTCCAACAATCAAAAATGACCGAAACAGGATTTTAAAAACTATTAAAGTAAAAGCGAACTGTTGAGAAATCAGATCAGATGCAAACAGTGAAAAAATGGTATTGTTTAAAGTCGCTCCTATTCTAAAGTGACGAGGGACAATTTATACGCTAAAACACATAACCTAACATTTATGAATGATATTGCCGGTATAAAAATCGTTTTAAATTAATCCAGCCTATGGTTCAAATTATTGACGGTAATCAAAATCAATATTTCGGAAATGTTTTACAAGATATACAAACAAAAATATGTTTTGTAAATTTTTCTTGTTGGTTGGTCACTTAATAATGTTTTCTCCGCATCTCCTTGATCTCATATTGAGTAAGTTAAATGAAGCATATGTATTTTCATGATTAAAGCAGCTTCTTAAGAATGCATAGATCATGTAGATCAAAAGATACTTTTTTGTATCCATGACGTTTTACCGATTAGAATATCCTTCATGATTTTCGTGTACCATCCGTCTAATTGACCGGTAGTGAAAGCAAATAGTATAATATATTCAGTAATGGCCTGGTTCTGTAAAAGATTGTTAAGGATATTGTTTTTGACACATAATGGTTGCCTAATTGATTATGATATCAGATTATAGTATAGGTCACTGAGAAATTATTAATAAGAACAAGAATTTCAGTTACATTAAGCAATTTTCATCTGAAAACTTTTTCTCTTATCCGTACAAACTGTTTTCGATGTTTTTAATTTGTATAAAAAGATTGATGTAGGGCATAGGTCAGTGTTACAGTAACCAACCAAAACTAATAACCAAAAGACTCCAAGACGTCAATATACTGAAAAAATGTCAACATACTATTAGTCTTCATGAATACAAAACTTTCCATTCAGGATGTATTCCCAAGTTGTCAATGAAAGAATTGTTGAAATGAATTCAGTCATGATCTAGTGTCATGGTAAGGGTTAGAAAATTGTCATGTTCTGATGTTATTCATAAAAGATAAACAAATGACATCATTCGGCAAATCCGATGTGTTCCCCGAATGCTACTCATAAGAATAAGAAGATATGGTATGATTGCCATTGAGAGAACTCTCCACAAGGGACCAAATGACACATGTAACATTCATTCATACATTAACTGTCGTGTAGTACTTATCCACGATTTTTTCTTTTTATTTTAGGAAGCACGTGACTGGAAGTATATTGCCATGGTGATGGACCGTTTGTTTCTGTATATTTTTACAACTGCATGTGTATGCGGAACACTCAGTATATTTTTATATGCCCCCTCACTTTATGATTCACGCCCACCTTTAAGTTCTGATAAAAGGTATGGAAACTGCACTTACTAAAGGCATTTGGTTTGGTCATATTTATTTATTTTTTGCTTCAAAAGTTGCTGTTTTTTACTGAACAAATTAAGCTTTACAAGTTTTGATAATCAAAATATCCAAATACATTCATTAGAAAGTCCATGGCATTTTATACTTAGAACGTTGTACCAAATGGAATTCAATTACTATTTACTATTGCGGTAATGACTTAAATATCAGTGCAATTTTTTCATGATTATTCTGTAAAAAATCAAACTGTCAAAAACATCTTCATCATAAAATTAAAATCGCAAATAATATTATAGTTCTATAAGCAGAGAATTTATCACCAAAATACTTAAACAAAACAAACTTTCTTTGATAAGGATCATATTTAACGATGTGTTGCACTTTTTATATCCATTTCTTTGAAGTATATTATCAACAGATATAAGATTGATTATTTTTCTATATTTCTCATAACATGGGTGCGTTCGTTAAATCATCTATCGTATTGACACAACTTAATCTGTTTATTTTCCTATGATACGTCATAAGAAAATTTGTACAACGAAATATTACTTGAACATAATATATTAAAGATGATATTTTGTAAGAATTTGTATGTGTCTTCTTGCCTTTATGTGTATAATATGTAGTTGTCTCCAAGGTTTGTAGCGTTGCTGTATATTTGATATTTCCTTCAAATTTCCCTTAAATTATAATGACAAACTGCAACACGACGGGTGCCACATGTGGAACAGGTTCTGCTTACCCTTCCGGAGCACTTGAGATCACCCCTAGTTTTTTGGTGGGGTTCGTGTTGTTTTTTTCTTTAGTTTTCTATGTTGTGTCGTGTGTGCTGTTGTTTGTTTGTCCTTTTCATGTTTAGCCATGGCGTTGTCAGTTTGTTTTAGATTTATGAGTTTAACTGTCCCTTTGGTATCTTTCGTCCCTCTTTTCTAAGGTAATATCAGTATATATATATATATGTTTATCATGATAATATATGAGTTAAAAAGTAAAATAAGCCATAACTATTTCAAATAGTTAAAAAATGTACATTATCAGAAGAAAAGTTGCTTATAAGCTTAGTTTGTAACAATACTGTATCCTGAAGGCTCATTAAAAACATGCATTCCCAAAGGACTATTATTTTTTTCGTGTTACTCTTGATAAAAAAAACTGGTGATCACGCTTCTCCTGTTCATCGAGGAACAATTAACACAGATCCATATATGGGTAGTACCAACAAGATATTATAAACTATAGCGGGGGAAACACTCAAACAAATACTTTCATATTTTGAGATACCAAGGAACAACACATGAATAAGTAAGGCAATTAATTCGAATGGGCTGCAGAGTAATTTTGATAAACAAATTCTGAAAAAGATCAACCAAGAAAAATTGAATTCAGATTTAGTACTCATAAGATAAGTGATGTTCTGAGTAAGTAATGTATACCTCAAGCATATGGCAAACTATTGTGTCCGCAAGATACACGTTCTGTCAGTGTAGTTATGATAAAGAAGAGATATGGGGTATTAAATTCAACACGATTTGTTTAATAACCCTGGATTAAACCCCAAATCAGAGAAGGGAACAGATAAACATATGCCATAACACACCTCTAAAAATAAAAGCTGTTCTTGTGCCATAACAAACCTCTAAAAATAAAAGCTGTTCTTGTAAAATTCAAATCAAATAATCTATTATAGAATAAAACAGCTTTCATAATATTATTTATAGTTGGGTACACTATTTACCTTAATTTTTTTATGGTCATTGCTTACATATTCGTACCGATTAAGAAATTAAGAAAAGGTAAACATGACAAATTGACAATACAAGAATAAAAAGCGACGGAAACAAGAACACTAAATTTAAGTTTCTGTTTAAAAGAGGGGCGAAAGATACCAGAGGAACTGTCAGTCAAACTCATAAATCGAAAATAAACTGACAACGCCATGGCTAAAAATGAAAAAGACAGACAAATGATAGTACACAGAAACAACATGAAAAACTAAGGACTGAGCAACATGAACCCCACTAAAAACTGGGGGTGATCTCAGATGATCTGAAAGGGTAAGCAGATCCTGCTCCATGTGTGGCACCCTTTGTGTTGCTCATGTTATAACAACCCCGGTAAATTATAGTCTAATTCAGTAGGTCACATTCATGAAAATGGAAGGCGATTGTAGTTACGACGTAAGAAACATATGGCCACAGACCACAATTAATTCCTCTATTAGTTCTTTATAACTTTTTATCACATTAAAAAATTTGCACCATGCACTTTTGTCCAATCTTTTGTTAGTGTAATGTGTAGTACCTGTCCAAAAGTATATCCAAAATTCAGAAAGATTGAAGCAATCACTTTTACAAAATTAGCCAATACACATCCCTACCCCTATTGACAAGTCAAGAGATGTTCCGAAAACTGTAAATATCACCTTGTTGCACTTAGCCTAATCACTCTTTCCATATCAAAATAAGTTAAAATACAACATCCAAAAGTTTATTTCACCTATCTTCTTTCATTTCCAACTCATAAAAACTAAATAATCAATGAGAAAGGCAAAGAAAAAAAATAAAGAAAGAATACACCTTAATTAAAGGGAACTATATTCGAAAAGTAGGGTCATTAATTGTGGTCTTGGGCCATATCCGATATCATCTGTGAAACGGATATTCCATAACGTTCACAACCAACTCTTGATTGCGTCCGTAAAATTTACGAAGGGATGATTTCCACTTCACTATTTGGAACTCTTGGTTTAATAGATTCCTTGTGAGTAACAACCCTCTATTAAGGAAATCGTGATAGGACATACCCATTGAGTTACTGATTACGCAGCCTAGACCTAGTGAAAGAATTCGTTTATTTAAGAAGACAAGGCGACTTTCGAAATAAACCACCGATCTTGGGAAACACTGCCGATATTCATTTTCATATTTTGTTGCACTCTTCAACTTGCATCTTTTTAACTCCGTCTTTTTTCCCGAAAATATATAACATCCATATAAGCAATTAAAAGTGTATTTCTTTGCAAACATTTGCACAACGTCGGTTTCTTATATAGCCTTGCTACAGTTCTTGTTTATTATCTTCTTATGAACTGTCATAATACCGATTGTCCCAAAACACACATATCCTTGTCTTTGCGTGTATCAATACAATAAAAAACACTTGCTATAGTAGTAAATTTATTAAAGGGGTTAAATTAGTAGTAAATTTATTAAAGGGGTTAAATTAGAAGTAAAAATGATTAGTTAGGACATGAATAAATAAGGCGCATTGGCAATCATACCACATCTTCTTTTTTTATATGCAGCAAGTCTATTTCTCTTCTTACTGAAAAATATTTATATCATAACTACGACGAAATGTATTGCATAAAATGCCAAGTTTCTTTCTTAACGATGCAGTAATGTTTTACCAGACCTAAACAATCTAGGGTTAAAACAAATAAATCAGATACCGTAAAACAAGAGCATCGTTCTATTAAGCAAGCCTCAAGTAGCGTCTCTTGAGATTTGTCCAAACATCGTCTTCCATCGATACAGTACTGATTGCTCTTATCAATACAACCGTACAAGATGTTTACACGCAAATACATCAGTGGTGGTACAAAACATCTGTTTATACAAAAATACAATATTACAAACATTTGATAATTGTTATAAGCCGTATGTTCTTTGATATGTCGAGGGAATAATAAAAAAATACTTTTTACAGAGATTGAAGAAATAACAGTTGCAATTAAAGCGCCGCTTGTTTCTCTGTGATAGAACTTTAACCAAAATACTTTGACCTCAGTTTCTTTCATTCTTTTATAAAAAAAAATCCCGAATTAGTTTTGCCAGAACATTAAACTCTTCTATTTTTGATAATAATCTATTTTAGGTCAACTAATCTTTTTTTAAATCCCATAATTTAATTTAAAATAAACACATTTTGTGATGTTTTTGTAACTCAGCCCCTATGAACGCGTAATAAGGGAAATAAGAAACAAGCAAATAAAAAAACTTTCAATCTTTTAAAATTAAGTAGCAGTAAGCAGTATCTTAGGTTGTGCTCTTAAAAAACTCTAAAAACAAGTTTTATATCTATAGGGACAATACTAACGTGCAAATATAATTTACAGAAATAGGACTTACGTCTCCTCTCTGGTTGCTGCTTACAAGGAAGTTGTTGAACTAATGTATCCAAATGGTAAAGTTTAATATAAAAAAAGAAGATGTGGTATGATTGACAACTCTCCACAAAAGACGAAATGACACAGAAATTAACAACTTAAAATCCGTCGAAAATTTCAGATTCCATAACGGTTTGGTTGTCCGTTACAGTATATCTGATGAACATGCATAATTATTATGTTCAAACGTTCGTAGCCACTTTAGTTCTATGTTCCTCGATTATGACAGTACAGAATACGACATACATGTATCATCGACTTTTTGTTTTGCTTGAAATGAGTATTATACAACATCAGTTCATTCCCGTTATTAAATGGGGTTCGTGTGGCTCAGTTATTTATGTTCTGTATAGTTTTTTTGGCTGTTGTGTGTCTTTTCGTCGTTTTTTTTTTTGGTAAAAATATTATGAAAACAGTAGCTGTGAGGAATAATACCGTTTTTTATTTTTATTTTTATTGGATTTAAGGTATTTGATAACCCATTTGATATCTTCTCGCGCTTTTTTTGGACAGACTAGTTTCATGATTTGATATATACATCGTGATAACATATTTTTTTGTGTTTTAATCCTGGTTTTATCATAGCATCCTTGACAGACGACATCTTTGTTGATCAGATATTGGTCTACCACACGACATAACTGTTGTATAACCAATATATTTAAAAAAGAAGATGTGGTATGATTGCCAAAATCTCCTAAAGAGACAAAATGACACAGAAATTAACAACTATAGGTGACCGCACGGCCTTCAACAATGAGCAAAGCCCATACCGCATAGTCAGCTATAAAAGGCCCTGAAATGGCAAATGTAAAACAATTCAAACGCGAAAACTTAGATCTATAGTACATTAACGACATCATGGTTAAAAAGTGCTTACATATATTAATAAGTTGTGAAAAAATACAACATGTATATACGACGTTTTTTAAGTAACCACTTGAATTTCAGATATAAGTTAATAAGAAAAAATACCTGCTTCTGTTAGTACAAGGTAACACGGTAAATACAATTTAAAATTGGTTTGAATGTCATACACAAAGTAGGACTTGAAATATTCGATAGAAAATAAATGACAGAAGTGTCAAGTGAACCTAATTTTCTTTTATGTATTTATATTTGAAGAGGTAGGGGCATTTTTACTCTTTGATTTTTCAGTCTCGAGGTCAAAAATAAAACTATTTAAAACTGACGGAAACTAAAATATTTTTCAACAACTAAACATAAATCATATGCTTAAATCAAAATTTCTTTCAGTGCAACAAATATCTATTAAATACACTTTGATTCAAAATCGACGAACCTCTAACCCAATTGAATTAATTTGTATCCACAAAAATAACCAACTATAGAGCAATTTAGATTTTAGATAACAATGTCTTTCCTATACAGGTCGGGATCAAATAATTCAGACATGCTACAATCCGTCAACATTGGGATTAATTGGGGCGTTTATATTAATTGTGTGATTTGTTTAGAAATAAGCGTTATTGTTAGAACCTCAACGCGAACACATTTACTTTAAAATGAAGCAAAGATTACAAAACTTTTTAAAATTCCTTGGTATGATTAGAAAGGAATTTGGACATACCTTTTTATAAAGGAACTTTTATATCTGATTTGCGAAACTCCTAAAATACTAACAAAAAACTGACTACGTATATGAAAAATAAACCACATGGTTTTCAATGTGTATTATACTTTTAACCAATGATATTCCTAGAAGTGTAAAGAAGATACTAATATAAATATTATTAGTTTTTTTGGCATTTGTTTTTGTATACATCAATGTAAGTAGGTTCTTAATATTGAAGACTTGTTCAGGTGTGTGTGCTATTGACCAATACGATAAATACGGTGCTTTGTTCGCTCTCTCCTAATGTGGAGTTTTCTTACATCACACATGTTTGTTTTCAAGAAGTAATATTGATTTAATTACCATTTTTCCAGACATGACTTCAAGACTAGTTAGGACATACACTAGTTATAGATTTCTTATTCTCTATTACTAAATTTTATATGTTTTAGTCAATAGAAAAAAAACTGTCATAGTATTAAAGCTGATCTTTTCAAAATACATTTTTTTTTGTATCAGAAACTTGAACTTATAATGACAAAATTTTTTAACGAATGTGTTTATGATGAATATTTCATTACCAATTACCATCTATAGATTTTTAAGATATTTCTTATTAGTTACCAAATGCAGCATATTTATTTTCTTCTGAAGTTGTTCAAGTATGCCAGAAATCTTTGTCTAATATGTAATTATTGTACAATCGATGAATCTACTCGCTTAATGATACTTGACTTTTCAATCAATCTTTTTAGAAACCTATATTAAGCTGACCAATTATGCCAGACATATTGACATGAAGAAATTTTGGACTAATACGTCAATAAAGCAGTTGCCCAACACCACGTGTTCACTAAATGTTATTCTATGGTGGCCGGATGCGGCCATTTCGCCTCGGTATATTATTCAGAGATTACGTCACCGTCTTCGATGATTGACTAAAGCAATCTTTACAAATCCACCAAAGTCTGCATATGCAGTGAATGAATAAACCATAATATCTGCCAATATTTAAAACCGACATTAAAACCCAGACAAACACCACAGACTCTAGATGTCATGTTTATGACAGGTACATACGAATGTAAAGATTCATTATTTTTACATCAGCATACTATGAACTACTTTGAACTTTCTTTCAGTAACTACAATCATCCTTTTATTCCGTATTGTTTAGTTTTGTTTAAGTATTCATTTGTGATGTGTTTTGTTGTTGTCTGCTATACAAATTAGATCGTGTTCAGCGTTTGTCTAAACTAATTATTGTTGTTCTCTGAATTGTTTGTTATTCAACTTGAGAGATAAAATAGACAGAGATGACTGTCCGTCAACCAATTGTTTTTGTAATGGTTTCACCATAAAAATACAATTGAGAATGGAAATGGGAAATGTGTCAAAGAGACAACATTCCGACCAAAAAGCAGAAAACAGCAGAAAGCCACCGATGGCTCTCAGAGTCGACAAAGCGAGAAAATTACGCACTCGGAGGAGGGCCTCAGCTGGCCTCAAAACAAAATGTGTACTAGTTCAATAAAGATGGACGTCACACCAAACTTCAAAACATATAAATGAAATCAAACTAAAAAAACAAAACATACAAGACTAACAGTCTAGATGCTCATGACTTGATACAGGCACTACAATGCGGAGGATAAAACATGTCATGTGAGATCTCAATCCTCCCTCTATACCTCTAGCTAATGTAGAATAAAGAAGCACACACCAATACGTACAGTAATTACTCAGTTTAAACAAGTCCGTGTCATGAATTCAAAATAGCCCCCAAGGGTGACTGGGGAATAGAAATATGGTCACTTGGTCTTCTTCCGACCGGCAGTAAAACGCTTGCCGAAGTGGGGCGTCCGTTTGGCTGTGCGGGATGTATACAGTTCGCAGTCACGTCCGGTCAGATTGGGGACGTTAAATCCGATGCCTCGTGTAAAGAGAGTGCCACGCTCTTTGCACGTTAAGAACCCTTGCAACAACTCTTTGAAGGGCCCGTAGGTGGCCTGTTGCAAGGCAAAATTGCTGTCCCTATCCAATATACCCTCATTTTCCAGTGGCAGTCCACATTTCCCCGACCATCATCCCAGATGGCCTCTATTATTTCAAGACCTACCTATAGCATTTATTGTGAACTTGTTCTCGTCCTGAATATGCATGAAACATTTGCCACTGGACGTTAAGCAACCAACAATCAATCAATCAATGAATTCAAAATAGGTAATAAGAGAAACTACGCAACTTTACAACGATACATAAATTAAAACTTTAGACTACTAGCATTATAGCTTTCCTTTTAGTTAACCCAGACATGTACAAGTATTATTAATAAACTCTCTCTACGTTATTTCAGATTTTTTTTGTTGGATTGCTACATCTAATTATTGTATTTTTATTACATCGTCAACACAGTTGTTAATATGCACTATGCAGGCAACAATCAATTGTGTATTTGTTTAATATAATAATAATAAAAATTCTAACTTCGCGAGCTGAACTGGAGATCTTGAATATTCAAATTTCAATTTTTATTGTTTATATTGTTTATCTTTTCTATCAATCCCATGCACAAACACAAGCAATATTTCATTATACAATGTCATCCTGTTTATTTTTTTAACTCAAAATTGAAGAACACTGTCAATTTTCTTTTTATAATAAAATGTTTTAAATTGATAATTTTTTCTTTTTCACAAAATTTCATAAAACAACTAGTGTTAAACCAAATGTGGTATATTTGTTTTCTAATTGAATATTTTCCAAAACACAGGAAAGTTTATCTTTGTCATATATACATGTACATGTATCTGTATTATATATAATTATGTATCATTAAATATTGAATCTGATAGGTAAATGATATAACATGATATTCTGTTTTCATAAATTCAAAAGAAACATTCTCAAAGATTAGTTATTGATGTCTTGTAAATGACTTTATGCTTGCAGTTTTTCGCCAAATTCTGTTTTAAGTTGAGACATGGTAAGAATTTCTATTTAATACGATATAGACATTATATGAATAATATACGATATCCATTATATAGAAATTATACTGGCACCATATTTCATTTCATTAAACTATAGAATTTCAAAATTGTTTTACGGTTTCGATTTTGTGAATAAACGGTGAAGATGAATTGGCAACTTCAATAAAAAGAAGGCCTTAAACGTTACTTTAATATCCTTTCAAGAGAGGTTTCTTATAGGAAAAATAAAAATCGTTATCTGTTGAATACAGACAACATTTATACAACATTATAGTTGACACAGAAGCAATTTGCATGAAAATGGCTTCACTATTCAAATTGAAAGATCGGTTATATGCTGAGGTAAAACAAAACCAATTTGTTATCGTTTATCAAATACTGCACATGTTTATGGATAGAAAAGAGATAAAATTAATGATTTCTGTTCACAGATGGCTACACTGTTTAACAATTTTAGTGTTTTGCTGTATACAACATGTAGTTCTAATTGTATAAAGTCTTAGAAGAAGTGTACTACTTGAAAACAGTTTGTTGGCATAAACCAAGTAGAAGTACCTCGCGTAATAAGTATGCCGAAATTCCATAGAAAACAATTGAACTGATTGACGTTGCTACAGCACAATAAAAATATTTTGCAACGAGTTGAATATATGTGTGTTTATATTTTTTTTCAATGTTCAAATTATTCGAATGCATTAATTTGGGAGATAGAATGGATAATTGAAACGGGGAATGTGTCAAAGAGACAACCACCAAACAAAATAGCAGAAAACACCACAAAACTGGCAATTCGTCTTCAACGCAGTCAGTAACCCGCATCAGGAGGTTCGCTTCAAATAGCCCCTAAACAAGACTGTATACTAGTTCAGGATTATGGACGCCACACTAAACTCCGAAATACGTAAACAAACCAAAATGTAACCAAAAACAGTTGTATCTACGTTGTTCATTTTTATAAAACAATGGGCTAATTATTTTACTCGGTCTGTAAGCATGAGTTGATGATGAGAAATACTGCGAAAAGGATGAATAATTAAAAAAATGTTCCAGTTTCACTCTAGATGTATACAGTATGGAACACACGTTGTACATGTTATCCATATTTTATGTCGACTCGTGGTAAAAATTTGGTGAGGCAGTTGAATCTAAATCACAGTCGACGAACTTGTAAACGTTATGATATTGTTATAGAATGCTAATCATTGATTGATATCGACTAAAATATCTCGTTATTTTATCATAAGGAATCGTATTGTATGGTTTTATCCAATTTATTTGTTGGATGCAAAACAAATCTCCTCTGATTAGAGTTTTGATGCACTTCCAACAATATAAAGACTTTTAAATCCACCCCTTCTTCATAAGATTTCTTTCTTTGTAATTATTTATCTAATCAACAGGTTAATTAGGTTATTAACATTCCCCTATGAGATTTTTATTAAGTAGAATTTCATGACTTTGAAGACTTGCGTAATAATTTGTTTTGTTCCAAAATGCTTAAGATGTATGGGATCTTTCTTTTATTCTTTTTAGTTATCTTTGTCGTGGTGCGATGTTGACCAACATATATACATCGAACATATACGATCAAAATTGAAGGCAAATAATAATTTTAACTTTGAACCTTTCTTACATCACTATGTTATGCAAAAGGAGGCTATATGTCTGCATCCCGTTCGTCCCAAGTCGGTCAGTTATTCACGCTATTTTAAAGGAGTGGGGAAGTGTTGGTCCTCTTTGATCTTCAGAAACAATTAATAGATTAACAATACATGTAGATACAAATATACATTTACATATCTGATATATAAACGTTCCTCATGAGAGGTAACAGTTGAATTTTGCATATTCCCCTGGCTCTTTACTCCTCAGATATTCATTTGAATTTTACGGTTTTTCAGTTGTTTTCCAAATCTTTTTGCGTTATCAGTGATCCATGTCTTTGTTTGCTTTTAACCTATCGTTTAGTTTTGTTGCGAGGATTTACATTTCAAATTGGTGTTAATATCCCGTCAAATAAGTTTTCTTAGGGTAAATGTCTTTGAAATAAAAAAACAAATCTCTTCTTTTCGAACTTAAAATTTTTCCCTGCAATTATCCCCGGAGCCTCAGAGATAACATCAGGTGGGATCGGTCGGTCGGTGCCGGTCAGTTTTTGTTTCATGTGTAGTGTTTTATAGGCTTGTTTGTGTTTCAATCATTGTTCTTGTTTTCTCACTGCGTAATCAGTTTCTTTTCGACTTGTGTGCTTTCAATATCTTTTGAGATCTTCGTCCTCTTAATTCTATGCATCAACCTTCGTTTCACAAATACTACATGCAAAGTTGAAATTTAAGTAAAGCTATGATATTTGATGTCCAAAGATTTCCACAGAGATATTGTCCTGCAATTTAAATATTACTTGAATCGTCAAAATTTTACTGGTTTTATGACTTTTAAATATGTTGTTTAATTTTAAAAAAAATTTACATGGGGTATACACATTTGAGTACCTGATGGTTTTTTTCATATTCCAAGTTAATATACATATTTTTCCATTCTGATTTTTTTGTCAGAACGACTAAACCAATTCAACCTAATATCTTTATTTTGTATAATGTCTTTTCAAAATGACTGAAACTGCAATATTTATCAGTGTTGACTTAAACTTTTCATTTTTGAAAATAGTGGTTTCAAAATTATTTACAGCGAAGAAACGGACTTCTTTTCCCACACATATTTTCTTGTTACAGGTACCAAACATACCTGTTGGTACGCGTCTATTTTGAATACTATTGTTTGAGGGGTCGAATCGACACCAATCCTTATCATTAATTAATAAAGCATTACCAATTCACACTCGATCCAAGGCAATTAAAACACACCAACATAAGTACATGCATGTTATGATTTTGATATTAAATAAATTATAAATTTCCCACGACCAATTTCTATACTTTAAAACATTTGATATGTCTTATTTACTTTGCTTTTGATACTTAAAAAAAGTTTATACAATACCGTGAAGTACTAAATGAATTAACTATTTAAAGTAATAGATCACATGCGTTTGTGAATGCTGTCATAACATTCATTACATTCATACATTGTCAATGAAATCTTAGTACTTCATATAATTTCTTCAGAAGAATGTTATAGTATACTCGACAAATATCCCACCATATTTATACAACATGTCATTGAGACCTGAATGACATCCAATCTAAAGTACTGATTCTATATTTACACGATTTAAGGTGTCGTCTGCCTGGAGTACCATGTCTGAATTGTTACGATAATAAGCAGAATGGTACTCCAACCACTCAACTGAAAATAAGGGTACTTCAAATCCGATTAGGAAATATACGCTATGTATCTATTATTGTGTTAAAAAGTATTCGTATGGCTCAGGGTCTACAGAAATACCACACGCTAAGTAAGCAAAAACTCCCCATTGTATTTTTCAATATTAGAAATATCATCTTTTAAATGAAATAAACAGTGATTGTAAACATTAGTAATCTAAATTAAAAATATAAAGATATAAAAATCAAATTAAATTCGTGGTATATCCATGGTACATGGACAATGACACCTGCCTCATATTTTTTCAAAACATCGCATTTTCTAACCTGTACATATTTATTTTGTTGTATTGGGTACATAGGATGTAAAGAATTTAAATAAAACATTATAATAATTTCAATACCACAAGATGTTTTCTGTGTCCATTTTTAGGTCAAGTATAATAAATATAATTTGACCTAATATGTTGTATAATTAATTCGTAGCAAATATCAGTAAACCTGACGTAAAACTCAGTTTACATATATAATTTCCTCTTAATCTAACGACCATTAATGTATCAAAGGTCAATACTATGATTAATCATTCCGATATTTTTTAAATAATAAAGTGTACATCTGAATATGAAATCATAGAATTGATGTACATGTATATATCTAACTGTAGTATAATATTTCATTTTATAATGGATTAATATCACTGATGAGGTTCATTTGTTTTCCAAATAATTTTATTTCAATACGACTTGTTTGACATCTACACGTATATCTGTTATATCTTTTATCACTGACAATATCGTTGCACAACTGATTATACATTTATATTTTTTTTCTGTTAAGTTTGTTGGTTGATTGACATCTCTTTACTCAAATCTGTGATCAAAAATACATATTAAAGAGAAGCAAAAGATAGGAAAGGGACATTCAAACTCATAAGTCTGAATGAACCGACAATGCCAAGGCCAAAATAGAAAAATGTCAGACAGACAAACAACATACAAACAACAGTACACAAAACACAACATAGAAAATAAAGACTGAACATGACACATCTCACCAAAAACTTGGTAAGCAGATCCTGCTCCACATGTACGATCCGTCGTGTTTCTCATGTTTAATATTACGCAACAATATACAAATATAACCTTAAAATTATTAAGCATCTGGTTGTCAATTTTATATTTCTTCCCATTAGTATCTTCAATCTCTTTCTAACAAAATCACTGAATCATGTACAAATAGGAATCGCAAACCATAAACCAGTACGGGATTATATATTTTTCCTTTGTCTCAAAATCGGTAACAATTGATCCTCTAACGGATTTGTTTTAGAACTTGAATTAAGGAATAACAGTACTGTAGTTGAAGAGTTGACACCGTCAATTGTAGATTTGACGGTCGCAAATGCAGTTTTACTGGCGACGCGTAGCGGAGACAGTAAAACGGAGATTTGCGACCGTCAAATCAAAATTGACGGTGGCAACTCTTCAACTACAGTACTGTTAATCCGATTCTAATGCATTACAAAAAGAAATAAGACGATAAAACTTGAAAAAAGGTCTAAATTTGACATATAAAAAAAATCCACGAAACTTTATGAATGATTTTGGCGCAAAGACGTCATGGCTAAACGTGACGTCATACAAATGAAAACTTACAAACTGGAGATTTTTACGTTACCTGTACGATTCAAATTCGGATAAAATTACATTAAAACGGCGAATTCGAGGTAGGTGTTGTTTTATTATCGATTATATAGTAGTAATCGAACATTTGTTGATTCAACAATTCAAAATGGCGGGTCCATCCTTAGTTGCGACTGGTCAACTGTGGATTTGACGGCAACTTTTAGCCAATGAAAAAAATTGTTACATACAAATTGCATTAGAATGTTGATTTTACTCGTTTGTTCTAGAACTAACTGACAAAATGTGCTGTTTCCAAACAGTTATTCACCAGAAACCCTAAATGAGAATGAAATGACCTATAAGTCACTGTACAGCTTTGTAGTGTTGGCGAAGCCATGTATATCAGGGTTATTCTTATAAATATGTAGGATAACCATAACTACTACAAGAAAAAAATTCATTCCCTGCCAAACATAGCCTTCGCATAGCCTCTTTTCCAGTGCAAGTTCAAATTAATGTCTTTCATTCACGTGGATCGACGAGTTAAACATTGCCGAGTTATTGCATTACCGTTTATCCTAATGAACATCTTTGGTGACCCCTTTTGGTTTTATTCAAATTCAATGTAACCAATCTAGTTGCATAGTTGACCTGGGTATTTCACTTCAGTATAATGTTTAGATATATACATAATTGTACTAGGTTAACTTTATGAATTTGGTTTTTTCCAATTTTCAATACATTTCAAAGCAATGTACGGTTTTGGTGGGGATCGTGTTACTTTATCTTTAGCCTACTTGTGTATCTTATTTGTCTTTTCGTTTTCCGTGTTTTATATATTTTTGCAATGACGTCGGATCTCTCGACTTTTTAGTTTTTAGAGTCCCCTTGGTTTCCTCTGCCTATTTTGTGTCCCTTCTTAAATTACTTGTATATTACAATCTGCAAAAACTTTCAGGCTGTACATTATCTTTATCTCTATTGCATTATCTGCAATGTTAAAGATTGGAATTAGGACATTAGTTGATATTAACTTCTAGTAAAACAAATATCGTGCAGCAAACTACCGACTTGAGGTGCCGAGAAAAGTTATATGAATATTTAAATACGGCGTTTTCGAGAAGCAGCTGTGTGATTGTCTCTTTATTGTGCATATTATTAAAACAAAACTCTATGTAGCCTCCTATACTCACCCTTTTAAAAAGTCGAAGACATGGGAAATTAGGAACAATATGTCTGTGTTGACCATGATGAATTGATTAAAACATGTGTTTTGCGAACAACAAATAACTAGACAAGTTTTTCACTCTTTCTGCACTACGACTTCTGCTAATCAGCTTCATCTCTACAAAGGTCGTTGAACAAATGAATTGAGAAATGAACACACATACAATTCCATCACATTTTGTTTAATGCCATGGCTCTGAAGGAAGACTTTAATTAATATCGTGTTACTTCACTTGTAGCACTTTCTTATTAAAGATAGTGTAACCACCTGAGTTTGTCAAGACATCAAAGATACAACGTTTCTACTGACAGCATACAATACAATGATATATCTGACATATGTGGTATCTTTAACAAATATAGGAATTAGATAATTGGAATTTGCTGTAATTTAGATTACAATGATAAATCAAAATCACATGATCACGAAATGTACATTTCATATATTTCTACAAAAAAAAAGGAAAAGATAAAACTAGAAATATTATAGGATCAAGCAACTCAATGTATACAAAGTACCATCACAATCATATAGAACACCGAGGAAAATTCAAAAAGGAAAGTCCTTAAAAAAATGGCAAAAACACTAGTAATTAAAATTGGCATTGTAAGCAATATCATATGTCGCTCCGACTACCAAAGTCAAAATTAATGGCAAATCTTTTAAGTACATGCCAATTTACGTTACCCAAATTTAATTACAGGAACTTGTTATGCCTGTATCAACATTGTGCAATGAATATCTACGTGTAGTCCTGTTTCTTCTATTTTGAAATCAAAGAATAAGACTAGTCATTAAATTTGAATTTACAACGAGTAGCATTGCATTTGAAACTCGTGGTGCAGGATCTGCTTACCCTTTCGAAGCATTCCTGCATTTAGGTGGGTTTATGTTGCTCAGTCCGCAGGTTATTATTAAGTGTGTTGTATACGTTTTTGTCCTTTCGTCGTCTTTCGTTTCTGCTCTTTTCGATGGATTTTTATCAGTTTCTCTCGACTCAAGAGTTTTGAATGGTATTTGGAACAACCGTTATGCCGTTTTTGCAATGTTATTTAAGATCCTGTTTCCATTATTCACAAAATAACACATCATTGCATTTTGAAACCTAATAGTCAAATGCGTTTTGTTAAAATATACTTTTTCACTCTTTTAGTCTTTTGGAAAATTTTGTGTGTGCTGTATTTAGACCCTTCTTCAACGAAATTTGTTTACACGCACACGTATAAAAACTGCGGTTTTTATCCAACGCAATCATAGGTTTGGACGTTGTTTTCAATTTAAACACTAATGAGTGTTATAAAATTAGTTGTTACATTTTGTATATTATTCACGCAATATTTCTCTAAACAAATTAGCTTCTACGGGCGTGTGCATCTATCTAGGTGAAATCGGATGCATGACGAAAAATATCTTTGTAGCTTGAGCTACACAAAATTCGTGTTAAGTTTAACATATAGATTGATGGTTTATATAAAACATATTTTTGCCGTTTATTGTACATAACAATTTTTAAATCTAAACAAATAATTGTTTTAGTTAAATAGAATGGAATTCATGATTTATTCCTTTGGCTTTGGGTAGAACTGTTTTTCATCCCTCTCATTAAGTCCATCAGATTCAAGAGTACGTAGCTGATGCATCCAGAACCTTTCTCTCTGTTTTCTCCTTTCGGAGTCCCAATTTTGGTTTACCTCAATTATTTGAAAGGTGATATTATCAAAAGTATGTCCTGTTCTTAAGAGGTGTATCGTAATTGGACAGTTTCTTCCTTTTCCGGTGATTGTTAAGTCTGATGTCGAATTTAGTTTCTGTTTCACCAACATACTGCAGCTTGCAAGTTCCACAAGTAAGAATATAAATACTATTTTCCGTTTTGCAATTAGATGTAACATAGATGTTGTATCGCTGCTTTGTTACTGTGCTGCTGAAAGGAGAAAACAGAGAGAAAGGTTCTGGATGCATCAGCTACGTACTCTTAAATCTGATGGACTTAATGAGAGGGATGAAAAACAGTTCTACCCAAAACAATTATGCTTCCCTCGCATTTATATATATACAACTCGTCTAAACATCAACCCAACAATGTTAGATCTGTAAAATTTGCCTTTGCATATTTTTTGTTCTTCCCTCGCCAGGATTCGAATCCATGCTACTGAGATATCGTGACACCAAATCGCCTGCACTGTAACCGGCGCGCTAGACCACACGACCACCTGGGATTCAAAATGAAAAGCTATAATAACATCTTCATGCCTTATATATAATGTTCTGTAGTACGACGCTATATTAAAACTGACGTGGAAAGGTAACACCCGGCCACCGAAAGCTTCATTTTGAAGCAAAGGTCGTCGTGTGGTCTAGCGCGCCGGTTACAGTGCAGGCGATTTGGTGTCACGATATCTCAGTAGCATGATTTGGAATCCCGGCGAGGGAAGAACAGGCAATTTGCAAAAGCAAATTTACAGATCTAACATTGTTGGGTTGATGTTTAGACGAGTCGTATATACAGAATGTACACAGCCATGTATCACCATCACTGCTGGTGATCCGATGGATAAATCTGTTGTAGAGTGGTCACTGGTTCAGACGTACTTATAAATATAATTATTTCTGTGACTGTATCTTACATTACGTTGTAGGATCCTTTACTATAGATAATTAAGCTGATCAATAAAAATAACATCTTCATGCCTTATATATCGACGCTAGATTAAAACCGACGTGGAAATGTAACACCCGGTCACCGAAATCTTCATTTTGAAGCAAAGGTCGTCGTGTGGTCTAGCGCGCCGGCTACAGTGCAGGCAGTTTGGTGTCACGATATTTCAGTAGCATGGGTTCGAATCCCGGCGAGGGAAGAAAAACAAATTTGCGAAAGCAAATTTACAGATCTAACATTGTCGGGTTGATGTTTAGACGATTTGTTTATATATATATATGCGAGGGAAGAATAAAATATTTGCGAAAGCAAATTTACAGATCTAACATTGTCGGGTTGATGTTTTGACGAGTTGATATATCATAATGAATAATAAATGTAATAGAAATATACATCATTAAGGTGCAATTCCTTTGTTACACCCAATCATAAACAATCGAAGAATGAATCTATGGACAGGGGAATTGCGAAATGACATAAATTATCGTTATATTTGATCTGTCTTTGAAGCAGTTAATATAAATGTACATATAAATATTTCACTATAAACCATCATACAATATATCTTCTTTACAAGTTATGATTTATATTAATCTTGAAAGAATGGTCTACAGATAATAAACTGACTAATAATTAATTTGTATTGAATGGTAAAATATTGTGATCTGATAAACTGTCAGTTCTACAATAATGCTATTTATCTCAATTTATCCATCAATTGTCTTCATCGCAGATCAGTGGAGATAACTGTGATATCATCAATTTATATGAACAATGTAACTATTCATGTCGATATATTCATGTTTACTAGAAACAGATTATCAATACAGATTTACAGCAGTAATAGAGTTGATAAAGGATATTAGTCTGTATTAACTAATAACTTGTCCAAATGGGATCTTGACCCGGCAAACATCTGTCGTAGATCCAATCCTAGTTGTTTTACAGTAGATAGATTAATATAAACAATTAAATAGAACAAAAGGGGGGGGGGATCGAACAAACATGCAACACTCTATAAAAAGTAAAATAACAATAATAACAAACTCCAAGGAAAATTCAAAACGGAAATTCTGTATCAAATGAAAAGCTCCAACATATGAAACAAATGCAAACAATTGACATATTTCTGATTTGGTACAGACATTTTCTTATTTAGAATTTGGTGGATTGAACCTGGTTGTACAGCTATAGCGAAATAAAGGCAACAATCGTGTATCGCTGTTCAATAGTCGTAAATCGAATAAGCGAAAACAAAACCGGGTCTGAAACTAAAAACGAGGGAAACACATCAACTATAAGAGGAAAATAAAGAAAGAGACATAAGTATGGCCAAGGAAAGAAAAACACACGCTAAGCCATCTGCGACATTGGCATTTAACAAAAGTCCACCAAGGGCATGATGGTTTTTCTTATTCTTTGAAGTCAAAATCAAGGAAAGAAGGACATGATTGTGGGCAAGAAATAAAAACACACGCTAAGCCATTTGCGACATAGAAATTTCACTAAAGTCTACTAAAGTCAAGTCAAGTCAAGAACGGAAGGATATGGTTCAAGATAAGAAAACAAGAATATATCATAAAGTCATCTGCGACATAGCCATTTTCCAAAGTTCCACCAAAGACATGATGGTGTCCGTATTCTGTGAACTTGAACCCAAGGAAAGAAGGATATGAATCAAGCTAAGAAAAGAAGAATACATCATAAAGATATTTGCAACATAGATGTTTTACAAAGGTCCACAAAAGGCATGATGGTTTCACTAATACGTTTGAAAAGACGACTCCAACTTTACTATTTAGAAACCTTCATGTACGGCAACTCAATTTTCACAATCGGCATTTAAAACAAATGTGCTGGTTACCACTACTTTGTTTGTGTTGTATCTTATTAATTATTATTGTAAATGTTCAAATGTACCTTTCTGGATGATAAATTTAACAAGAAGTACTACACGTGCCATTTGTATATAAAATTAATGTATCCATCAAGTTACGTCAACACTTAGTCGTCGTGTTTCTTTTCGTTTACATTACTAACAATTGTTTAAAAAAGAAAATGTTTTCCCAGCATCTCCTCATTAATTTTTAGACAGGTATTTTGTGTAATAACTTTTAATAATATTCTGCGATTTTTTACTATGATTTTGTGTCCTAATTATGGATGTTGGTTCTCTCTCTCATCATGTATGTAATATTTTGTGAGAAGAAATCTATAATTAAGAGGGATTGTTTATTATTTCTGCCACCGCACGCTACATTGCATGATATGCACATTGGATAATATTCACTAATAGGGTTTCCTTTGAATTCATAAATGAAATATTGCTCCAATATATAAATGCACGGAGTCCCTCTAAACTGAACAATATTACAGTGATTTGATACTAACTATTTGGACATTGATATTTAGATTAAATATGTGCAACGTTCCACTAATAAAGGGACTAAAATCTTCAGGCAACCTTAATCTTTGTAATTCTTTTGTTTGGCTTCTTTGAACAGCATCTTGGAATTTTATATAAGATTGTTCAGTATTATGTACATTGTAGATAGGGGTTTGTAGAAAGAGTCGAAGCTTCTGCATGGTCAGTTGAAAGACATTACATTGAAATGTTTACACAATATGATGAATAAAAACGGACGATGACCTTGTATGTATACGGAGTTTTAATTAGAGGACATAAATGAAATTTTTGACAACAGATACAAACCAGAATACTGTTCATCTTGATTTGTTGTCGTTTTAATCCTCTTGTTAAGTACATGCTGTGTAATACAATTACAATCTGTGACCAATTTAGGCTAAGTTCCAGATCGATGGCTCTGTGTTATTTATGAAGGCATTCATTTTATTGTGAAGGTTCAGATCAGATGTTCTTTATAGAGTTATTGAATCTCGTTTGTCTTCGTTTGTTGTCATACTGAAGAAAGACAAATTATACGAGACGTCAAATAGAAAACTGTCTGTATAGTAGAATGCAACAAGATTGTTGTTTTTATGAGAATTCATAACATATCATACATTGAACCCATATAACCTTGTTTTTGGTCTTTTCAATGTAAACACATAAACTGATTGTTGACTGAATTGGAAAGTGATGTTTGTTAACGATCTACAATATCTGAATCAGATGTAGAATCATGAAGACATGTTCGCATTGTAAGTTGCTACAAACAATGCGGTATTAAACGCATGCTTAAAGATCTAGTATTATAACATATTACGACTTTAACGTTCTTTTGAGAATGCAACTAGTTGTAGCATTTTTTGCGAGAAGAAACACTACGAAGAAAAACAATCAAAATTTACCCAATTTTCTTTCGTTGTTTACTTGTTTATTCCAAGAAAAAAAGATGATATCATAGTTATACAATATCCGAAAATAATAATATCATATTTAAATACAGACCAACCCATTGTTTTCTTTTTCCGTCAAAAGGATTGGTATATTGTTACAGCGAGCGTCACTGTCAGTATTTTGTAGACGAAACGCGCGTCTACAGTAGAAAATTATAACTCTGGTGTCTTAAACGAGTTTTTTGATATGTAGTCTAGACAATATTCAAACAAAAGTAAAATAACAAAAAAAATACGAATTGCAAGTGAAATTCAAAACGGAAAGTCCTTAGTTAAATGGCAAAATCAAAAGTTCAAACACATCAAACGAATAGAAAACGATTGTCATATTCCTGACTTGGTGTGTAGAAAATGGTGGATTAAACCTGGTTTTGTAGCTTAAAACCTTAATACAATATCATCTACGATACTGTTCACCTAGTTTTTTTTAAGATAAAATTGAGAATGGAAATGGGGAATGTGTCAAAGAGACAACAACCCGACCAAATAAAAAACAACAGCAGAGGGTCACCAACAGGTCTTCAATGTAGCGAGAAATTCCCGCACCCGGAGGCGTTATTTGTTTTCTTGTGTTATGGGCAGATACGGAATATATCCTTTAAATCAATCTTAAAATAAAAGACAAGTGTTTTGCAGAAAATAAAAATTTACGGTCATATAAGTTTTAATCTGTCTTTCGGTAAAAAAAAAATCTATACATTATCCTTCAACATCTAAATGTCCCACTGCACATTATAACGCGTCCAGTAATTTTATTTGACATCGTAATTTCAAAGTTGACTTATTTCTATGAATCTTAAGTCGTTAGCCTGTAATCAGAAAATGATTTCTTAAATAAAGAAATTTGTATGCAAATACAAACGGACATTTCCATTCCTTATTCCTGACAACAGAATTATATAGTGAATAAAGTGTATAGTAAATAACAAAACCAACTGAACTCGACTTTGTAATTATATTTTGATTAGAACCCTGATAATTGCATATCAATATTTCAGATTCCACTGTGCCTTGTCAGTTACTTCTTATTACAGATTTGTCAGACCTCGGACATTTGTTGCCAGATCTACTGGGCATAGTATTTAAATTGAACATGAATAATAAAGACACATTAATTAGACAACGGGTGACTATATAATTTATACAGTTAGGTCTTCGGAATCTACAGTGCAAGTATATCGAGACAATAGACGCTTCAAATGTAAAATCAGTTTTAAAGGCAATTTCAAAGGATGAAAAGGGTAAAGATATCAATGGGAATTTAAATCATAAATCGAATAAAGACCACAGCATTGCCAACAGATAAAACTTTTAGAAATATATAACAATCTTCAAAGCCCTACACAGAAAACCAAAGATTGAAAAACAATAACCCCACAAAAAACTCTAGGAAGTCGAACTCAGTTACTCCGGAAGGGTTAGTTGATCGAGCTACACTATAATGACTTCGTGTAACTAGATGAAAACCTTGGTCCAATTCAGGGACTTTCCGTTTTGAATTTTCTTCGGATTTCAATATTTTTGTAATTTTACTTTTTCAGGATAATCTTTGATAATATCAGCCGAAGGTTATTTCGAGGCGAGGTCTGAGATATGTTCTACAATATTCATAAGAATACCATTATCTATGTCCTAAGATATATCGTATGCGAGGTCTTTGCATGGATATATAAAAGTTATATCCATTGAATTCTGGTTTTAGTCAAATTGCTGTTAACATATATTTGTATATTGCTTATTGATAAAATTAATCCACAAATGGGATGATTTAATGAACGCATGCATTTTTACAATCTATCAAATTGATAACTCCCAATACTTTTTACTTTGATGTATTTATTAATTTATACTCGTGAGTTGTTTTACACAATATGGTATAATCACTCTTTATTAATAGTTATGTGTGCAATTTTTATTTAAAAGTATCCTTTGGGAATAGCATATACATTAATAAATGTCGCATAAAACACATTAAACAAATGAACAAACAATTGAATTCAGCACAATTGCTCATCAATCAAAATTATTTGTTATTAGATATAAGAAGATGTGGTATGAGTGCCAATGAGACAACTCTCCGTCCAAGTAACACTTTGTAAAAGTAACCCATTATAGGTCAAAGTACGGTATTTTTTGTTTTCCTTTAAAAATTCGTACCCATCAATAAAACATGCTGCAACTACCAAAGATACTCATTAGACAATTATCGTTTTTTTCTAGGCAATTACAATAGGAAAAAATACAATTTAAATTATTTAAGAACAAAGGGAACATACTTGCAGTATTGTATTGCTTTTTTGTTAGTAATAGTTATCAAAGGTACCAGGATTATAATTTAGTACGCCAGACGAGCGGTTCGTCTACATAAGACTCATCAGTGACGCTCATATCAAAATATTTATTAAGACAAACAAGTACGAAGATGAAGAGTAACATCGGAAGCTTTAAAGCTGTAATTTAACTTTCTGCAAATTTCAATACCGTGTGACATATCGCCCTCAATATAGACAGAACTGTCAAAACATGCACTGAAAAACATCTGAATGTATTTAGATGCTACGTCTTGCAAAGAAACTATATCTTTTATTTCATAGCATTTATTATCTTGAGGATAGAAATATATATAGTAATTTTGGGAGGGGTGAATGTACATTCATTCAATTACATCTCCATAAGGTTCTGTGTACTAAACTCAAAACTGACATGTCTGAGGATCTTTCGGGGAGATTTCATCATAATTTTGAAATGCAATATCCATTCCACATATATGTGACAACTGACAGTTTTCATCGTATAACATGTGATTATTCAAGGCTAACGCCATACTTTTTAAGTTGTTTCGTCTTAAATCAAAATCTACAATGTTAGATCTGAAAATTTGCGCTTACAAATTTTAGTTTTTTCCTCAGCGGGATCTGATACATCATGGCAGCACCACTTGCACTTTGTCCAGCACCATATACCACTCGAAGAATTATAGGTTTTGCAGATCAGCTGTTTTTTCTGTCGTAAAGGTTGATTATATGGCCACACAAGGTTGTCAATATAATTGATTTTTACCCGACTGTCATACAAGTGAGAGTTTTCGCTAGCTTTTAAACCAGGTTACAAAGTATATTCACGAATTCTAATTTTCCCTATAAATGAATGCTGAGTCTAGAATATGACAGTTGCTTTCAATCCGTTTGGTGTGTTTGAGCTTTGGATTCTATCAGTTTTTTAAGGACTTCCGAGTTGAATTTCCCTTGAGTTCGGTATTATTGTAATTTAATATTTTGTTACACATATTCTGTATCTGATTGAGGTTTATTTTCTTTGAATAGCAGATCGAATGAAAATCTTGACAAACAGATTGAAAAATTCTTTTTTAGTTTCAAAACGATGGAAAAACCATGGGAAAAGAATTTCATTTTAAGTACGGTGTTATATATATACATCGTGAATAATCTGGAAAAAAATATAAAAATGTGAAAATATAACAGATTATGACAACAAATCGTACGTCTCAATTATATGGTCATTTGGTTTTTTTTAATTTCGAGTTACAAAACTTTCAATTTTTCGAAAAACTAAGGATTTTCTAATCCCAGGAATAGACTACCTTAGCCGTATTTGGCACACCTTTTTGGAATTTTTGGTCCTCAATACTCTTCAACTTTGTACTTGTTTGGCTTTATAACTATTTTGATCTGAGCGTCACTGATGAGTCTTATGTAGACGAAACGCACGTATGGCGTATTAAATTATAACCCTGGTACCTTTGACCACTACAATCGATCACATCTGAATTCTAATATATAAACGTGGGAGGATAGGACACTTCTTTCGTTCTCTTTCAGATAAGCTTTCGATATATTTTGTTATTATACTATCTACAATTCCGTTTTGTCAAAGTAGTAAAAAAAGTATTTCTCGAAAAAAATGGGTATATTTTGCATATCAAATTACATTGAGTTATTTTTCTTTTGCCTTATGTTTGCAAAACACGTATTAGTTTAAATCAGTTGTAAATAGATATATAGATAGAGCAGTATTTTCATTTACTTCCGTTAATAATAAAATCTTTCTACAAATTCTGAAATTTGTTCACAAGGTATTTAAATAACATCGCTCCTTATTTAATTTAGAGGAGTCTTATTGCCAAAGACGACATAGAAATTTATTCTCTATTTCCGGCGTTATTTAGTCTTAGATTAATAATTATTAGCTTTATTGACAGTCACGGATGTAAATAGCACCTTGTTATTTACGCTTGTTTCTCAATCATGTACGTTTGAATAAGTTTCCCGTAGAAAACAACACGTACCGTAAACAAAAAGCACATGTTGAAATTGACAAATAGCTATGAAAGATCGATTTATCGCCAGAAGAACCAATTAGAATGATCAGTATTACTTTACGCCATCTGCAAATCAATTGACTTTCATGAGCAAGTGATGAAACGGTGTTATAAAGCAGCTTTGAAATACAAGCGCGTTGTTTCGACTCAAAATTAACAAAATGTTAGCTTATTGATATTCTAATGTCAAACAATCTTAACGAATTTCTCATTTTGTTGCAATCTAATGACTGATCGTGTTAAAGGGCTTAATCCATAAAAAGCAATAGAAAATTATAACATGCCAGACTGAAAAATAGCTTATTTAAATACGTATCAACTTTTAAATAAATAATGATTTCTTATCGACAGTGCCGTTACATATCTCGGAAAATGTCAATTTTAGTATAACCCTATATAATCATGTATAAATTTAAGGAGAATAGTAATTTAAAGAAACTTTTTATTGAATATTCAAAATATTATGAATTTAATAATAAGCAATGAGTTATACATGTATGTTTATATAATCGTTATGTTTTTATAATTGTAAGAGATATATTACTTGATATGTTATAATGCTCTTTTACTATGATAGTTCATATAATTTATATAAAAGTTCTGTAAATCTTTCTTTAAAATTCTTTTTTCTTCACTTCTCATAGCAAGTATCAATCATCATATCTTATGTAGCAGATGAAATAAATACTGCAAACAAAAAGTGGAAAGGGAGGCAATTCATGTAACCACAACCATTTGAACGTTTTACCGGGCACCCTTTTGATTCTCAACTTCTGAAACTTTGCAACGGATTAACAAATTTTATTCGTAAATAACGAATTAATATTGAATTATGGGCCACTTTGGTTCATCTAGTTATACATGATTTGCATTTTAAAACATGAAATTTACTTAAAACGGAAACTAAATTGTGTGTATGTAGCATTGGTCTAAGTTGTATAATAACTATAAAGATTTATTGTGAATTGTGTTACATTTGCAGGAATAAACACTTGTTGTGAAATCGTTGAAGGTTTTATTTTTAGGATGAGTTACACTTACATATTTGAAGTTTGATCACCGCTACTTATCTATACTTGTCTTTGAGTAAAGTCGTATTCATTCTCTGGATGAATTTTCACGTGATATATGGAGTGTTAATTTGTTTTTTTGTGACGGCTATTTTTTTTAGCAGTAGCGCAAATTAAATGCCAGGAAATTCTGTTCCTTCTTCTCGTCTGTTTAGGTTTGATTGGTATTAAAGTAGAGATCAACTAAGGAATACTATACAGAACTTTAAAAATCTTACTCTATTTTCTTACTTTTAAAAATTATTTTGAAACATCTTATTTGAAAATTGAGGTAATGTTAATATTTCTGCGCTAAAATTCCAAAATATCATTGTAAATATAACGGAATTTGATGTTGTTAAGGGAATATTAAGCTTTTAAATGATCAAAATTAATGTTTGTCAAACTGCTATATAACCAGTGTAATTTTTCTGATAAAATGGTTGGTTCAAATTGTTGAAATTTTTATATTTTTGTCAAAGGGTCAAAGTAAATTCTTTGTCAACATTTTATGAAAATTAAACGAGCCAAATTAATTTTAGTGAGGGTGTTGGGTACCACCTTAAGCCAGTTATGAAAATATTTCGTTTAACAATTTAAAACGCATAAAATTATGTTACTGTGCTTAGATTAATTTCCACTTCCTAGAGCAAAGTTGACCTACAGTTACTATTTTTTACTTTATTCGGCCTTTTTAACTTTATTGGATTCCAGCGTCACTGATGAGTCTTTTGTAGACGAAACGCGCGTCTGGCGTATATACAAAAATTAGTCCTGGTATCTATGATGAGTTTATTGTCTCATTTGGTTTTAATAATCTCAAACTAAAACTAAGTGTGGCTTTCGCACCTACGTAACTTGATAGTTAAGCTATTTTATATAAGCTCGAATTGTGATCACGGAAATGTTATCTTTGGTTGCTTGTTATTTTTTATTAAGAAATAGTTATAACATCTTTGCTAGCCAAGGGTTACGATCCACTCCCGTTCTCTCCACCCTTGGCGGATTGAGATAAAATTTCGGAGACATAAGGTAAGGATTTTTATTGGTTGCAGTCGAAACTCGCTACATCCAATCAAAAAGCGCATATAACATGATCACGTGTAAATATAGAAAGTGTTTGTAAACAATTGCCACGTGTTTATTGTGCAACAAGTCTTTCCATCCCTAAACATACGACTATATTTAGTGACAATTTGAATGTTTTTAATCAACCAATAGAAGTTTCTGTGTATGTTTCATGCACAAATGCATGCATTTTGACGTATATTTTCGTTTCCGGCTTTACCAAGTGTGTAGCATCTAGACGCTACCGTATTTTTACCTCCAAATAGAAGAGTTCGACTGCTACCATTGGTCAAGAATAATATATTCGGAATGGGCGTAACTTTAATTTTCCGATAGATGGCGCAACATTGTTTTCACATATGTTGGCTTAATCTGCCAAGAACGGGAGTGGATCGTAACCTTTGGATAGCGAAGATGTAGTTATAATTGATGGACTCTATATCATTTTTTTACTAGTTTTTTCCTTGTGTGAGCTGTTTTGAAATATGAAATCAGATATCCCCTCATTTCCTTGGGTATTCATTGTACTTTTTATAATCATTATCTAACGATCAGGCAGACTTAATTCACACCTTATTTCTAATTTGCCATATATAGTTGTGTTATTGTCCTGTCTTTCTGCCCTGATTAATTGAGTTTCTCAACATCTTCCTCCTCTTATCCGAATTTTTACATACTGATGTCGCACGAATCATCAGGGAGGCACAAAGTGAAGTTTGATAAATCATTGCCATCTTCCATATGAAGCATCGGTGGGTAATTGGTTTATCTTGTTTAAGTTGAAGACTTGACATATTCTGTAGTCTTATTTTTCTAATACTTTGACTTAACCATACTAAACAGATTTTTCATTGAAAAGTAAATTGTTCAACGTTTGATTATCTTTTCACTATGTCAGATGAATTTCAAATTGCAACACTTCACTTATAAGCGAAGGATTACTATTTATCAATTTTGACAGTAAACGGAAAAGATAAAGGCAGATTTTAAGAGGAAAGGCGATTTTTCTGTCACTCTTTTGGTTTACACAAAAGATCACACGTATGCTTAAAACTATAATATAGTCTGTACTTTTTACAAATCACATTCAGATTCATGACGATTCAAAGTCTTAACAATATCAAACTGCTTGATTTTTAAAACACTGATGTTTTCACACAAAACATGTTATCCAGTGTAGGATTGGTTTTGTAGAGGCAAGTATCAGCGACCCTTTTGCCGGAATCGCTTGAACTTGATGCGACTGTTATACAAGTGAGAGGTTTAGCTAGCTATATAACCAGGTTTAATCCATCATTTTCTACATAAGAAAATGCCTGTACCAAGCCAGGAGTATGACAGTTGTTAATAATTCGTTTGATGTGTTTGAGTTTTGATTTTGTCATTTAATTGGGGATTTTCCGTTTTGATTTTACTAGGAGTTCAGTATTTTTGTGACTTTTCTTTGTTGTAAGTCATGAATAATTCATTATAATTTTCGACCCATTTCAATTTTCATTCGCTAAAAAAGCTGCATTGTTTTTACGAGGTTGTGAAAAAAATCCCTCTTTGTTTTCAATATCAATATCCAATATTCAGTGTAAGAAAACATATACATGCCCCACTTTATTATTGCAACACCTTGATTTTTTAAACTTGAAAAATCAGCCTCTTATTTTTGATGGAATATGATAAAATAATTGTAAAATCATATTGAAACATAGTTACAATGTAATGTTAACATTTGAATCAAAACGAACAAAAAATGTATGAAAAAAATGTTATATCTAACCACAAGTTTCATAACAAAATGAAGTGTTTTTTGTACAAAAAACAGCATTTTACAACTTTTACTGCAGTTGAACTTTACAGTGTCAGATATTTCAAAATTAAGCTTAAGATGATTGTTCACACCATGGTTGATCGTTATACGCCAAAGAATTAGTACTTTGTGCGCAGCCTCCATTCAAACGGATAACCGCCTCTTAACGTCTTCTGATTCCTGCTAAAAGTCGACTTAATTGTTGCTAAGGGAGCAGAAACCATTCCTTAGGTAGGACATTGTTTATCTCATGACGTGCTTGAATTGGGTGTACTTTCGCGCACTGTACGCCCAATTGTGTCCCATATATGCACGATATGATTCAAATCAGGGCTACGATCGAGCCAAGGAAGATAAACAGAATTTCATTGGAACAATAGATCTTCCTCAACGATGCTTATTTCCAACTTTGGCGAGCTCTGCACGACATTGGATACGGGCAACTGTGTGTCTATTCGTAAGCAAATGTCCCCAAAATGGTCGTATCGCACGATAACTAGAAGCGATGAGTCGATCTAGAACAGTGTTTGTTTAAAGGCTCCTGTATTGCCACCACTCTCTTTTTAGGATTGTATTGTTTGCAATGGGTTTACTTCTGACCAGCCTTCATTATGCTTGATTTTCCCTAGCAGATGTTATAGGGGGTCTTCTTGATCTCGGAAGATCTTTAACATCGTGTGTTGCCTGATTTTCATTCTCAAAATGACTTATAATGGAATGATGATGACCAACAATACGTGCAATTGTCACAGTGACATACCTGCTTCTCTCATGCTGATTATCTGCCATCTTGATGCAGTTAAGAGTTTTGGATGACCAATTACAAGTTGTCAATCACATAACTTTATAAACTTGGTTATTTAAAGTGTTGAAAACAATGAGGATAAAAACATCTGTTTTATTGTTTACGGGTACAGTTGCTGCATGTGCAGATAAGAACTTATCGAGTCGATATTTATTGATTAAACTCAGGTGAGATTTAAATAATGTTTAACTAGTTCTAATTCAATAAATTATCTCACAAAACAATAAAGAGTGTTTTTTTAATTTGATTTTCAATTTGGTGTTGCAATACTTTTTTCCATACGTTATATTTTGTGTCAGTGATTACGGACGAAATAAAAAAATGTTATTGATGCTTGATGAATTGTTACTAAGAATAACAATGTGAATTCTAAAATTATGCTCTCCATTGAACTGATGGTCCTTTATTTCTGACGTTATAAGTTTCGAGTTCGCCGTTGCAAAATTGTTAATTAGTTCAGTACCTCAACTTATCAAAGGCATGTAAAGACAACAATAGACCGTGTATTTTCGCTTTTTTTCAATTTAATATTATCATAGGTTCATGTTCATTCATTTGATACATGTCTATTGTGGTAAATACAGGAAATACTGACATACAGAAGAACTTTTCTTTACTCTTTTCGAAGAACATATAAATGAGCTCGATTTTTATTACCGTTTACTTCAGTACTTGCACGATTTATAATACTAGTTATCAAAAGTACCAGGCCTATAATTCAATACGCCAGCCGCGCGTTTCGTCTACATAAGACTCATCAGTGACGCTAAGATCAACATAGTTAAAAAGTCAAACAAGTACAAAGTTGAGGACCCTAAATTCCAAAAAAATTGTGCCAAATACGGATAAGGTAATTTATGCAATGGAAAAGAAAATCCTACGTTTTTCGAAAAAAAATCATACTTTGGTAAACAGGAAATTTATAAAAATAAACTTTTCTAAAACTATATGATGAGGAATTCACTTCCCCCAGGCAAAGTTAACCTTATATTGATTTTACTATTACCTTTTTATGTCATTTGTTTTTAAACAGTTCTTCAACTGATTCGGTTTATATACATTAGTGCTCCAATTATTCGACTTTGAACGCCCTGCAAGGTGCGTTACTTTTGATATGAAAGTAAATTCAGAAAAGCGTTTCGGACGCTCAAAATTTTAAAAAGTGTTGTTTCTAGTTATTAATTTCAAGATTTTTGTTTGAGATTTTAATTTATATGTATCAAAGGACGTTGATTTATACTACATAAAAAAAAGTTTGTACATTTTAACGAACAACACTTACCGTCAACATATGAAGCAAAACACACAGTACAAAAACACTGCACTTTGCAGCGAGAGAGAAGGAGAACATAATACTGGGAAATAACAGAAAAAAGAATTAAATAAACCAGCAAATTGTTTAAAAACATCAGTACATCAGCTAGTTGAGGTTTTGACAAATCATGCTTTCATTTTCTATGGATTAAAACTAATTCAATAATGTCTAACTTAGATTTTTCTTTGTAAAATGAACGAGCGATGTGTTGACATTCATTGTCAAAGAAAGCTCGTTACTGAAAGAAAATGTAATTACTACAATTAGGATAGACCAAAGTTTTAATTTTCACGTTATTGTCAACGTTTATTGTTTGTTTCCTTTCTCAATCAGATTGGCAGATAAGATCCATATTTAATTTTCGTTACAGATTTGTAAAAAAGCAGATTGTAAGCGTCTTATATAAATTGCAGAATAATGCTTTAAATCCTCCGAAATTGACATTAAATGTATTTTATTTATTCTTTTTTATAATCAACACATGGAGAAGCAAAACAAAGCGGAAAATCATCACTCGAGGAAAAAAAGACAAGAACAAGACCAACAAAATAAAAAAAATAATAGAATTATATCAAATCCAAAGATTGGACAACACAAACCGTATCAAAAATATTATATAGAACTTTGTGTCTACAAAAGGTTCAGTTCATGATATTATGTTAAAATGCACCATTGTTAATGTTATAGAGGAGAGACAACTGCCCCGTGTCTTACTTTAGTGCATTGACACGTTTAAAGAGGTATCAAAACGAAAATGGCGATTTGAACTCCTATTTTTTTAGAGACAATTTATAAAATTTGATTGAAGTTTCAACGCCACTTTCAGCACTATTTTTTATTCCATGGCGGTAAGTTTTGAGTGGTTCAGGAAACCACAGAGTACCATCGACCTTCATCAGGAAAACTGGCAATCCTTATCAATTATTGAAGTCAAACGCACCAGATACGTACGGGGTTCCGATTCACAATCACAGTATTGTCAGGCTAGAGATACAGTAACTGAAGTACTTAGACTACTCCATCACACAGGTTCCCAATTCAATTTTGCTGTTAATGGCTCGACTCTTGATTTAAATTCACTTGAGACCGTAGTTGTGATGATTTCTTCTTGAGCATATAGTTATTATTAAAATGATTTGTCAGTTAAATGGAATTTTAGGCGATTGTCATACAAGTAAAAGGTTTAGTTAAATATAAAACCAGGTTTAATCCCTTATTTTCTATTTAAGAAAATGTCTTTAACAAGGCAATAGTATGACGGTTGTTGTCCGTTTGTTTGATGTGTATGAGCTTCTTTTTTTTTGCCATTTGAAAAAAGGCTTTTTTTTGTGAATTTTTTCGGAGTTCAATATTTTTGGCATTTTACTTTTTATTCAGTTAGCATCAAACTTCTTTTTTTTTAATAATAAATTTTGTTTCCAGTTTATTGTTAATTGTTTACCATATTTTGGAAGACTCCTTTTACCATATTTTTGAAATTCCTTGTAATGTATTGGAAAAGTCAAACTTATAATCATATCTATGAAAGTTAATAGCTGGAATTATTTATGGATATTTTCTTCCTTGCTTATAGCAACAACAAAAAAACAAAAACAAAACCACTCACAATCTGTCCTAACTAATATTATACAATTCTTCTCCTTGTAATAATATGAACCAGCTGGTTGATACCACGATCAAAGGATAAGGTCACCTCAAGGCAATTGAATACTATATTGCTTATTGCTTCTCATATGCCTCATATTTTTTGTTGTTGTTTAATATATCAGAAAACCAGCTTTGATTATGCTTTGTTACAGCCAAATGTCAAACGTAGTATTACTGATTGTTTAAATCTGTCACTGAAAAGGATTTACCATCTAGCTTGCAGGTCCTCATGCTGCAATCTGACTGAGTAGGTCTGATGCAAATTGTACTGGGTACATAAAATAAGAATAAATGTAAGGGTGACAAAATATTACAGAATCACTTTTCGATAAAGATTTGAAAAATACGTATATTCTGAAGAATATTTCACTTATTTTTTAGGTTGTAAAACATCCCTAGCCCTGGTCTTTGACATGGTGGATCACAGAGTAAAAAGGACGAATAACTAAAATCGACACTACAAAAGTTTTACAGTCACCATCACACATATGTTTACCGAAAAGATGTGTCTGTATCTCAGCTCACAAGCGACATGTTGTCATTGTCAGCGTCATTGCTATAAGGTTGTTATCAATTCATTGATAAGTTTCAGCTTTTGATTTTGTCATTTGATTAGTGACTTTCCGTCATGAATTTTTCTCGGAGTTCAGTATTTCTGTTATTTTACATTTTAGTTACCAGTACTGTTATTGTCATTTGATCTGTAAATTTACTGATTAAGTCCTTATCCCGATTCTGGCATGCCATTTTTGACTGAGAGTGGATTCGCAAGCATAGTAGTAGACGATTATTATGTGGATGCTCCAGGTACCGTTCCTTTGGTTTGTATACCTTGACATATATTTTTATATATGTGTTTATGAGCTTTGAACTTCGATAAACGACTTTTGCATCAAATTTACACCTTCTAACTCATAACTCAGCTGTTCATGTCGTTTAATGGTTAAACTTACAACTGAATTCTTACACCAATTTGACGTTATGATATGTATAAAAGTATCTTTCGTATCTATAAGAAGATCTCTTACCTCATATGTGAAATATAATTATTTTTGATAACCGGACGCGCCAAACAAAAGTCGTTATGTTTGCAACTTCTAAAAGCAAAATTCATTTAAGGATACGAGTTTAAACTAAATGACTCGGAGTTTTACTAATGTGCTTGTCTGTTTACGGTTACAGGTCTCCATGTGGAATGCTATCTATGGAGCTGACATGTTGAAAACTAATTCAGTGAGGAATTATCTAGTACAAAACAAGATATTTTTATCTGTCATATATTTCTAACCATCAAATATTTGCAAAACCGGTTATACAGCGACTAATCAAACGAACGCCAAATGATGCCCCCAAAATAAGCGTAAACAATAGATCGTAAAAGTAACTTGACATATTTTATATGTTTTTGGCAAAAAAATAATTCTCTAGTATCGTTTAAAGTGATAAGATAAGTGGGGATTTGTCTATACAAACTTATTGAATTCATCATATGTGTTAAAATTCACTAAAAATATAGTTTTAGTGCTTTCCTCAATTTATATAGCATGTTTGTTATAAGACATCAGACAGAGAGAAAACAAATCCTCAAATTCAATTGATAAGATTAGATTATAATAGGGGTAAGTAATGTTTTAGGTAATAACATGTTTAATAACAAGTCTGGGTTTATGCTGTCATTACCTATTCCATAAGATCAAAGGGTTAGTATTACCCCATCACTTACTGTTATAAGTAGTGATCAAAAGATCGGCATGATAATAGCAACCGTTAGTTTGGACCACTTCCACTTTTGCATGGTATTTAACAACAGTCTATCATCTGTGAATGCTGACAGCAGTGATATTTATTTACTGATTTGATAAGATACAGACGAAAAAAAATGATTAAAAAAGAACAACATAATGACTCATGTTTTAATTTTTGTATATTAATTCTTTCCTTGAATTGACGCAAATGGTAAGTTTAAGCATTTTGTATGACGCCTTCTTCATGTAACCGCATCCAGACAATAACGAAATTTTCTTCTTTCTAATATCCTGGTAACTTTGAATGACACTTCTCAACAGCCTAGTATGTAAGTTTACTTCAAAACTGTGTGCAAGTTACCGCAGACAAACACATGTTGTTCAAGGAAAACATATTGACAACACAATAGTTTTTTTTCTATACTGAAGAATAAACAAGTACGAAGCAGCATCTAATAACCCTTTCAGAGCAATTGGGATGACCCTTGGGTTTGTGAAAAAATAGTTTCAGTTGGTCTTGTTTTAGGTTTTTGTGATCTTTGTGCTTTTTAATTTTTCATTTCTGTGTTGTTCAAATCGGTAACATTTTTTTATATCACTTGTAATGAAAAAAACATGTTTCTATTTTAACTTATCTATGATGATTCTAATTATTCTTAGTTCAAGTTTCACGGTAAGAATATGGGCATGCTCCATGGCTCATTAATTTGGTGATGTCTTAGGGTTTGTGTTGCTTAGTTTTTTCTATGTTTTGTTTTGTGTACTGTTTTTCATTTTGTCATATTTCTATTTTGCCTTGACATTGTCAGTTGTTATGGAATATGTTCAAATATCACTTTGGTATCTCTCTTCTCCTTTTTAGCTTTTATTAATTTGTAGCCAGGTACATGCTTGTCTGAAATCTATATATTATATAGCGTTAGTTTCATTTTGTTTTTGTTTATCCTATTTTGACGACTGGGTGTTAAAAAGAGGTGGTCCGTATTTTGAGAGCTTATTGGTTGCAAAGTACATAGTTATTTTTTCCAAACGTTCTATCAGGTCAAAACTAACTTGAAATGAACTACTCTGCAGGCATTCAATGTAAATATGACACTTAATAATTGTCTGATGAGTAATTCCTGAGAATGTTTACTTTTACGTCAGAGAATTTCTTTAAACCAATGTCAAAGGAGCACAAATGTTCTAGATATGTTATTTTAAAATGTGTCTACGATATTTGATGTTAACAAACTGCAAAATATATCCACCACTCTGTCTGTATATTACATTATTTAATAAAAACAGAAGTAATGCGAAACTGCCTGGTCAATCGTTGCTTTTGAACTTAAATATACTGTATACATTTTTGATATACATATATTTTTAATACCTGATGGCGATCGTGAAATTATATCAGATTAATGAGTTATTTATGTGTCCCACATCTATTATTTCTCAAATTAATTCTTATTTTTATTTCTTCCGAGGAGAAAGTAGCCGAAATGGTATTTCATTGCAAATATATCCGTCCCCTTAAAATAATGTTCATTTTACTTGTAAAGCAATATTGAGGTGAACAGTGTTTATGATTATTGTATGAACTCAGAAATAAGGCATTGCGGCAAAATTACGATTGAGACAAATTTCATACAGTGTACATGGCAGTACACAACTTATGTACATGGTGTTTATCTTAGTGGCTTGCACTCACAGAAATTTGATTGTACATAATTATGTACACATACTGATATAAAACACACTTAATATAAGACATTGTAGACGATTCTCTACAGAAGAAAAAGATAAAGTGTCGCTATCACTTCCTCATTTTATAAGTAAAACATACATGTATATTAGATAGAACAATTGTAAAAAAGTAAATATATTTGTATAAGAAAAAATGTGGAATGCATCCATTATCTATCAATGCATGAATTAAGATAAACCTGTTATAGAAAGTTTCTCTTTTAACGAGAGCTGAGCATTTAATATAATTGTTATCACATATAAGGTTTTCAAATCGAAAACTTGCATATTTAAAAAAGGAAAAATTAAAAACATATACTGAAAGACATTCTGAAAGACATAATATCAGCTTTGGAATACAACTGAATTGTACTTAAGTAGGATATGCACAGTAACTTCTGTTGTATAAAAATTCAGAAACTGGAATTCGAGTATCGTAAAGTGTTGGTGCTTGTGCTATAACACCAAAAAATCCAATCAAAGAAGCTACAGTGAAAATTATCAAAAACATTCGGTCAATCACCATGGCAACATATTTCCAGTCTTCTCTAATCTGAAAAAGAAATGTTTATGTAAGAACTTCAATTGATGACATGACGGAAGACGGTCAATCGGACAACTACAAACCAAAGAGATAGATATAAACAACATACTGTCATCGAAAGGACTTGAACAGTGCTCAATCTCATGCCGTACAGTCAGATATGAGACACCTCGTAAAAACAAAATGGGAAACAGCTCATTACAGAAAATCAAGGGCCTCATAATATGATATGTGATACCTCAGGAAATGCAGACATTATCACGTTCTCACAAGAGTTTATGCAAAAGGAAGTTTTATCTCCGAGATAAGGATTAATGTATATGATGGTCACAGTAGTTCCGAGACCACAGTTATTTCGTAGTGCATTTCTTTAAGAAAATAAATAAAAATTTAAAAAATGCCACCTGCTCATTCATTCTAAATAATATCTTTACAGTGTGTTGTATTACTTTTGGGACAAATTATAACAAAACTATAGTAAACTTCATCAGTTTCTAACTCAAAATACTGTCTTCAACAATAGACATTTGTCTCTATAATATATCACGGTATGAAACGTCCATACTCTATAACTGAATGTATATTAATAATACAGAAACACTACAATATTTGCAATTAAAACACTAATCTCCAAAACACAAATCTCAAAAAAACCAAAACAAAACATTATGGTATGACAAACAAAAGCTACCAAAGACGTTTCTTAATAACATGACTTTCTTTATATCCAATCAATCTATTTCATCATGGACATTGACCTAGTCTTGCTTCATTTTACGTTCTGCGTGACGTGCATGTGTTATTTATGCTTATTTTTTTGGTCCATTGTATTGCCGGTTTTTTCTTCGAAAAAATGTCTTTGATTGTTTCCTTAGTGTCTTTCCCCTCCTCTTTTTAAAAATAAATTAATCTGCTTTTTTAAAACCAAAGAACTATATACGATGTTTAGTCAGAAAAAGACTGATTCACATTAAAACAAAAGATGGTATATAAAGGCAACAGTAGTATACCTCTGTTCAAAACTCGTAAATCTATGGACAAAAAACAAAATTGGGGTAAAAACTAAAACTGAGGGAAACGCATTAAATATAAGAGGAGAATAACGACACAACATTAAAATGTAACATACACAGAAATGGACTAAGCATTAGACAAAATCCGATGAGTATGAATCACTAGTCTTATGAACCTTTGTTCCTTTTGTAGTCTGATCCTCTTTTTTTTTAATAATTGATAGAAAATATCGTGGTATGCACTATTTATTTGTCGGAATGGGCATCTGTTGCAGCAAATATTGGTACCCTTTATGTTATAATTGAAATATGCATTGACCGATTTTGATTTTAAAAGACTTGAGTTACATGCAATGCTACTTCAGTTAAATCAATTTTATATGTCTATTTATGTAAGAAATAAATGAAAACATATTAGTACACTTACAGATAGTTCTTCATCTTGTCTTTTCATATGGTCCACGATGCGATCCAGGTTACGAAGGCCAATTATTTTATAGTAGTCTAAATCCTGCGGTGGTAACGATGCATCTGTTTCTACTCCAGATTCAGCGCTGCCCTCACACGACTTCTCTTCTTCTAGAACTAGAAGTCTTGTTCTTATATTGTCCATTTCAGTGTTTTGATTTGCATAATTTGTATTATGTTCAGTTGTCATATTTGATTCTAGCTTTGGACGTTCCATAAACATTAACTTTGGTAAAAGATCTAGAAATATGTATTTCACCGATGTGGACATTTTGTGTGTCGAGGGTGAATGGAAATGTATTCTAATCGTTATAATGGTAGCTAAAATGGATAAAGTGACTGCAGTCATTGTAAACAAAAGATATTTTCCTAGTAGTGGAATCACCAAAGAAGTCGGTGGAATTATTTCTGCCAATAAAAGGAAGAAAACGGTCAGTGACAGCAAAATTGAGATAGAAAGGGTTATTTTTTCACCACTGTCTGATGGCAGATAAAACACAATTACTGTCAAAAAAGATATTGCAACACAAGGCATGATCAGATTTACTGTATGGAATAATGTTTTCCTCTTCATTGTTATCTCAAATGTCACGTCAATATATGGTTCTGGACAGCACGGATATGTTTTGAAATTTTTTATCGCTGTCCCAGACAATACATCCCACTCTACATTAGAATAGAAGTCAGCAAAATTTATACCATTGGTTAATAATACGCCTGCTATATCCTGGTTTTCAGAACATATGTGAACAAGGTCTATTTCATTCCCATCGTACGTCCATGAACCGAACTTCATCTTGCATGACTGTATATCAAACGGGAAATATTCTACGTCTATGATGCATGCACTTTTATATATTACTGGAGGTTCCCATATTATCAGTCCGGTATGATGTATTGTTGCCTTAGTCATCAGAGTAACAACGAAATTTCCATCTGCACTGAAATATCGATATCGAGGCATGATTCATATATCTTATTTTATTTTATTTTTAAATAACGACTTTTATTCTCATTTATCAATTAATGCTGTGACAGAACTAAATTTAAAAAAGAATGTAATTATTAACATTTTATTTTAAAGTTTTGACAAAATAATCAATTGTCAACATTTTTTGTATATATCTTTGGAAATATCAATAGTAATTATTATAATAAATAAGGCACTTAAAATAATAGTGAGATTCAAATTTGCAAGAACAAATACTGATCATCAGTCGTTAAATATTTAGTGAGGGCATACACACTAATTAAATACATTTTCATCTTTGCTAATTAATGTTGAATCTAAATTGAAAAGGCAACATAAACTTATACTAGTACAAAAGACAAACATAAATTTAAAGAAGTACAATGACAAGAAAAAGTAAACTTTCTACAAGGTAATAATAATAACTTTTTCAATACTCAGAATAATATTTGTGTTATCCCAGTAATTTCTTTTTTAATATTAAGAATAAAAAGCTTTGAGATGTAGAAATTTCACATTTAATGGTTAACTGAAAGGAAATTCACTATAATAATTTAAGAGGCCACATTTTGTTTTACCTAAGAATTAAATAAGTCATTCATGTTTTGTATATAAAAAAAAACTGACTGACTGGGGTATAGTAATATGTTCACACATCCAGCAACATAATTAATGCTAACAACGAAGTCCCAATGGCCGTGGCGAATAGATTAATACGAACATACGTCCGGTCAGAATTGGACGTTAAATCGTTGAAGATGGAGTTATGTCTTTCTATTTGACCGTTACAGAGCACTTTCTAAATGTATTCAAGCAACCGGTAATATGCATATTTCGAGGCAAAATATTTTGCCCTACCAAACATGCTTAAACACTCCAGTGGCAGGTTAAGTTGTCACCCTTCACCTTCATCTAAATAGACCCATTTATAGATTGATTATTAATATCTTACAAATCAACAACCAATTATAAAGAAAAATAGAAAATCAACAAGTAATGCACAAATATTTCCTGCATAACATTTTCTAATATTCAAATAGTATATTATAAGTGTTAAATCAGATTATACAACTTACATAAATATACTAAACACCTTAAATTAACTAATGACATTTCACGATCACCATCATATATTCAAATCATCACCTTCAGTTTCTTTTAAAATATGCATTTTTGTTTATTTAAAACCTACTTTTCAAATATGCCTGTTTTGAATAATGCTCTATTTTAGCAGTCCTTATATCCTATGACGGTTAAACAATGCATGGTTTTGTAAATTTAACATTTATTCAACTGTCTTTGTATCAAGTGCGTTGTGAAATTCAACTTTTAAAGAACAAAAAAAAGTGAACAAGAAATGTTTGTCATCCTAAGAATGACAGTTTCAACAAATGCAGAATTATTGTTTAGATTAAATTGTAAAACTAATGATAAAGACTTTTTTTGTTGTAGTAACATTTAAACTGCCATTCCGCTATGCTTTTTGCATTTCAACCAGTGATAACAAAGTTTAAATCAAGCAAACCACTAGTTATACGCTTAGTTCATTCCTGTAGAAGAAAAACACGCTGTTATTCTAATGTAATGTAATATCAATAAAATAAAACCAGATGATTAAATTAACATAAATATAAATAGGAACCTATACTTCACCATCTCTCTGGGAATTTGACGACCGTGATTACTAATTCAATTAGTCAAACTTGGTTGTTTTAAAAGACGTGTTTTTATGTATTTGTAGGAAAATATGCATGTATTAGATAATGAAATATTTCAGCATATTCCGTTTTTCTTTTAACTGATAGAATCAAGCATTTCGTTTTTGTAAAGTTGAGAACAAATATGCACATACAACTCTTCATGCGACTCCAGTTTAGTATCATTTGGGAATAAAGAGACATAAAACACACTATTATTTCTTATAACTACTTTCATAACGGCTACTGGATTGACGCCACTTATTCTGAACTTTCCATCTGCTAGAGTATTACAGGCCAACACATCAGTACGCACTACAGTGTTGACTAAAATAAAATTGAAACGGTCTTTCCGTTTTGAACTTTCATAAGAGTGCGGGTTTTTTTTTTTTGCCATTTTTCTGTGAAGTAAATGATTTCAAAATGTTGAAATCATATTCCAATCACTTACGTTTTTTACACTCTGATTTAATCGATTTAAACAACTTTTTAAAGTTTGATTTACAGAGTTCCTCAACTTTGCAATTAATGTTTTATTCATCTGTTTTGATTCGAGTGCCACTGTTGAATATTACGTAGAAGAAACATGAGTCTGGAGAACTAAACTATTAGACTGGTATATCAGATGAGGTTTTAAACATTTTCTATACAAGTTTATTAGTACCTCGGGAATGGATTACCATGATTGCTTATGGCAAAACTTTTAGGAACTTTTGGTCCTCAATGCTCTTCAACTTCTTACTTTGTTTTTCATTTTTAACTTTTTCGAGCGTAACTGATGAGTCTAATATTGACGAAACGCGCGTCTTGCAAAATTTCAATCCTGGTATCTATGATGAGTTTATTGCTTACCTTTACTAAAATGTCTAGTATATAGTGTTCTGAAATTAAATACAGCTAGAATATTTACAAAATGTTTACCTTATTTCATATGACGTAACCAGACGTTTACTTTCAAGACACTTGCTGTGTCAATTAATTGTACCGAAAGTAAAGTTCAATAGCTTTAATTACAAATGGAAACTTCTCAGCAAAATGTTCCGTGCGCTAGTACTAATGAATTCGCGTTAATTTCAATTATTGTATAATATTTGACACAGCTTAATTAATATTTAAAGTCATTCCATTTAAAGACATTAATTGTATAGTATTAGATAAAATATCCATTAACTGAATATCATATGTCTCGTCAATTTAAGAGGATTCTTGCAGATAGGAAAATGAGTTTATTTGACGAGCATGTAGATCTGCTAAAACCGCTTATTAGCATTCCAAATCAAAACTTGTTTAGAGTGCTCGTAGGTGAATATCCTACACAGAGAAGAAGGGAAATAGAAAAGGTTAATTAGTGATAAAAAAATGGAACAATACAGCAAATAAAAACATAAAAGAAAAGGAAACGATTAACTGCTTGACTTATAAAGCATACACTACACAAAAAATCTACCGTTTCTAAATATCAGAAAATTCATCGAAAGTGTGCACATATCTAATACCAAATAACTTTGTTAAACAGACGTTTGACGGCTTACACTACGCAATCAGGAACTATTTACTTTAAATATACAGGGGATGCCATCCATATTTTTTAACGGATTCATAATATTAAATGTTGTATTTTCCGTGTGACATAATGCAGAATGTCGTTTGTCTTTTAACTTTTGGCTATAGTGTTTTCTGTCTGTATTTCGACTTCTGATTTTTGTTGATGTTTTAAAATCATTTTACTCCTATAACAGTTGTCAGACAAGATCATGTTGTTCACAATATAGTTAATTTCACATTTTGTTTTCTACTTTCAATGGTTTAGGACAGCATAGATTTATTATTCTTACATAATACTTTTTTATTTGTTTATTTTCAACCGGTAAATTCATTTTGGATTTAACTTTACTTAGAATAGACAGTTATATATTAAGTTTATTTTAACTTTATTATTTGTTCTGTTGGTAGGTTGTTGCGGATTTTGTTAATTCTTGTTTTTCTCTTTTATATGATTTTATTTGTTTGGCTGAGGTGTGTTTGGTTTATTTTGAATGTGTCTATGAAAAAAAAACAACAGATAACATACCGCTCCAACTATTTGAACATATGGGGAAAACTATGCTTTATTTGTTTTGTCATTTTTGATGTCGGATCTTTAATAACATTTGGTTATCAACTACATTGTGTACTGGTATCTGTACAAAAGTAGTTGAAATATGTCAAATGGTTTGTTATTATAATGCCTTGTCTCAGCTTTGTGTTCATCAAATGAGTAAAATTTCGGCTGAGATGCTGGATTTATGTCATTATATTATGAACAAAATTTTAACAAACCGCTGGACTTAACCAAATTTCTTCTGATTTGGTGGCATCACAACACAAAGTAAACTGATGGTGTATATAGCTACTGCACCACTGGCTCGTGTTTGAGCACGGGAGACGCGTTAGCACACACATACACAATTGAAGTAGTTAAAACCATGTATCTTTGATAAGATTTTACACCCACAAGATCAATGACATTGCAGGTGGCTGTTTCGTGCCAAGGTTATCAACAGTCCAGTTGTCAGCACTATGTGTTGACATACAACTGTTCCTTAATTTCTGAATTCTTCGAAACACTTAGGTTGTTATCCCCCAGACAAGAGCAGCCTTAACTGTACTTGGCAAAACTTAAATGTTGTTTTAATTTCAAATCTCTTCAAATTTATGTTTGATTTAGCGTGATAACTGTTTTTCTCGAGCGTAGCTGATGTCTCCTTGATGATTTTTTTTAATCCAAAATTATACGTTATGTTCCAAAAGATACGAACATGTAGTCCATTTGTTATCATTTTCGTTTTTTCTTTGTTTACCAGTTTTCGTGTTAGGTAATATACTTACGTGATGATGCTTGATTTTGTAGATTGAGCCACACAACTATTTTGATATCTTACCTTATGGTAAGAATCTTTGCCCATTAATTAAGACTATATGGGGAGTTGTAGATGAGTATATGATAACTTTCTCGTCGTTTCGATGTTTCATTGGTGTTTACCTCAATTAACTAACTCTTACTTCCCGCATGATTTCCTTCTGGATAAACAACTGCAGCAGAAAAAAATGTTCATTTTTTAAACCGTACATAATTGGTTGGTATGGCCGGATATTACGTTTTTTCAAATTAAACTTTTGGTAGTAATCACTTTGATCATATTTATTTCGAAATCTTCAGTTAAATATTAGCAGCAATTGGGAAGACTGACAAAACTCTTTACAAAAGTTTATATGGTTTATTTGACTAAATTTAGAAGAGGTTTTTTTTCTAAACAAATGGTAAATCGTATGTTTACACTAATTCTAATACAAACTGTTACGTAAATAAATTGTTTTATTTAACGTCATTCATACAAATTGCAAAATTAATATTTATATAAATTGTGTTTTACTATTGCGATTGTTATTTACATAGAGTATGTACAATTAACGGTTGACTACGTAAAGTGGTATTATACAAAAATACCGAAAGATGTCCTCCTCCAAATATGGTAAGCTTAATATGATAATAAACCAAAGTATAAAAGTATTTAAATACCTAGTTCCCTAATAGATTGGTCTCATGCTATTCACACTTATGTCTTTTCAACACAAAACGCCTTTGTCTTCTACGTTTAATGTGCCACATCAAAAAGACATTTCAAGAATTGTTAAATTAATGACAGGCACAAAATATAAAAAATTAAAACAATTTTATATTACTGATGATACAATTTGATACATGTTAAGTTTGAAAGTTTATAAATTATCATATTTGTCTGACATATAACTATGAGCAGAAAGACAAAAATGTTGAAAATGGTTTTAGAAAATAAATTTGCAGTTTCCAAGAAGACGGTCCACGAAAAGTGTCAGTAAATAAACTTTGTGTTTCTTTACATGTGACTTATTTTTCGATTTTCCTCTAGATATCAAAATATCAAAATAAGAATCAAGAGTTTTGATTACTATTTTCTTATCAAATTTGCGTACCAGTATTTTTTTTGTTCATATTGAATATGTGACCATTTACAAAATCAAGTATCATCACTTATGTAAAAGATGTATTACTCTCATAGCTATACTTACATAATTCCACAAACTTTGTTCCTGCATTGTTTTACACCGGTGTCGATAACAGATAGAAAGTTTGTGCTACCACATAATTCTACATAATCCGCTGATCTTGTTATCTTTCAATGTCCATCATGGAATTTGGCGTGTACTTGTCAATCTTTGACAATAAACGTTAACCCAACAATTTGCAATTCAAATTGAATAATATAAGTGATGTAAAATGGTTTCTAAGTGTCTTCACCAAAATATAGTCTGTTACTCTATTACTCTAACTCGAGAAGAAAAAGTGTCAAGGTGGATGAGTGGTCTGAATAGTTCCACTTCTGTTTTATTAGCTTGTCAACACTAAGTATGTGAGTTTAAATTCTGCACTTTGCAGGATAAATGAATTGAATAAGATTGGCAGTTTTCATACCGAAGGTTTGTGCTTCTCTATGGGTAATCCGGATTCCTCCACCAATAAAACAATGACCGCTAGAAAGGAGTCAAAATACTGGAAACTGGAGTTACACAGTCCAATAAAACAATCAATCAATCAACCAACCAATATTCATCAAAATATATTCAACAGCTATAACTCATATGATATATGGACAAAATAACGACGTATAAGAACAAAAAGTATCACTCCAATGGAGATATAGGAACGGATCTTAATTCCACCCAAATATTCGAAAAATGTTTACATGATTGGCTTCCATGAACGGATGCAATTAACCGTAGACAACTAAATAATACAACCTTATGGGATTTTCATTGCATTTCAACTTTGTTTTGAAAAGCTACTTTCACATTGACATAATTTTGAAATAAAACCATGAATTTGTTACTTTAACATCTGCAATATTTACTTGTGATAAATCAGTACTATTCATACTTTTTCAGTTACTAGTATTCAAATATAGTTTTATTTGCTATTCTGACATTTCAGTAGTTGTCTTGCATAGCAAAAGGAAAATATCATTTTATAAATTTGATGTGTCCGAATTACTTTTCTGCATTAACATTAAACAGGACTAAATAGTTGTTAATTGATATGTCACTTTAGAGTTGAGAAAACAGAAATAAAAACATTTCAGTTAAAAAATCTCATCTTGTGGTATTCCTCCAATTTCATTTTTATATAGTTGCAATACAATTGAAAAAAAATTAAGAATATTGCAAGATGGTAAAAATTGAATTACACAACGTGTTGTTTAGATAAATATGTAGATAGCTACATTTTACCAATTGTAAAGGTTCATTGACATTAACTACGAAGCTTTAATTAGTGGAAACAATGTATGACTGCCATATGCAAATCGAATGGTATTGCGTGTTTCAAGTATGGAATAAGTTATATCAAAAAATTAAATGAAAACAAGGAACTTTTTAAGTTTTAATTAAATCAAAATTTGAATAAAATTGTGATAGTAATTGATGAAATTACAAACTTTCACGCAACGTTTCCATTCAGAAAATTAATTTAAATCTTATTTATTAGTTATTATACGACTTCCTGTCAATAATAACTAAAAGTTTTATTTGATTGCAGTGACTACCAATCTACAAGTACGCTAAAATTGCTTATTTCAACCTCAAAAACATACTTTTTCTAAGAAGGATGACATTTGTCTTCGAATATTATGAAGAGAAAAAAATATTTTTACATTCTTAATTATGAGCGTTCCTTGGCAAGTTCTAAAATACATTAATACCATAGATCACGGTGTCAACCAAGCATAGAATGTTACTTAAATCAATTAAAAAGTGGGACCACAAAGGCCTTTATTCGGCTTTCAAAATCTTATTTTGTTAGAATATATATATACAAAGAAAGGTATATTAGATGATTGATTTTATGACTATTGTTTATCTTAACAGTGTTAAGAGTTTTTGAAGTATAATATTTTAAAAGTGTGTTGCAAGATTCTATGACAATGTGTTCATGTTATATTCAACAACAAGTCGAGCATCTGAATCAACCAGCATTTCATCCAGACCAATCCTAGAAGGAAAACTCTTATATATGATTTTGTACAGTATGATGGATCAAAATGGAAAAGCCAAAAAATTTAGGAGGCATATTCAATTGAGAGTATTAAGAATAATTATATAAAAGATAAGGAACAACATATAGAAATAAAGACCAGAGATGACAAGGCATAGCAAGATTATGAGCAAATATGATACCAATTAAAAGTTCTAATAAAACTAAACCTATATGAATAGAAAGGTACACAAATGTTCCTGAATCGAACTTTTGGATAAGTGGTTCCACACCGCATAATGTAGAGGTAAAATTCCTCATTAAGAAAGTACCAAATCATACTTTAATTTCAGTTATCCAGATTCTAACAAAAAGAATATTATTCATAGTTGACAATATATTTACAAATGAGAATAGAAATTGGGAATGTGTCATAACCCGACCAAATAGCAGCTGAGGCCACCAATGGGTCTTTAATAAAGCGAGAGAGAAAAACGCATTTAAAGGCGTGCTTCAGCTGTCCCCTTAACTATAAATTCACTAGTTAAATAATGATGCTGAACGTCATACTCCGAAATATAAAATGGACTAAAGCAGGGAATGTGTCAAAGGGAAAACATCCCGACCACAGATCAGAAAACAGATTTTAGTTATCCGTTTAGTGTGTTGTGGCTTCATTTTCTTTATTTAGCATTGACCATTGTGGTGTTTTTTCAATACATTTTTTTTTCAAATTTAATGTTCTATTAAACTAGAATTTGATTTCCCTCTCGAAATTTCACTAAAAGTGGTATAAGTGTTTATTATTAAGCTTGTCATGGCATTATTTTTCTAAATAATGTTTTCTTTAAACCTTAATTTCGAAAAAGAAATATGATTTAATTTTAAAATCATCGTGTTCAATCAAAGCATACCTCCTTATTATTTGAATTACGACTAGATTGATTTAACTATTCTATGCCTCGGGGTATTCGTTTTGCGCTTAATTGGGGCATTGGTCGTGTTCTTTATTTATAGTAATGAAGATGTAATCTTCCTGAGAGTACATCATCTTACATGAAACAGTGACGAAGGCACGATCCAATACTTTTGTATAAATAAAAGGTATGTGGTATATGTCAAAGAGACGACTAGCCTTCGACATAAACACCCAGATTCCTAAGGGTATATATACAAAGGACAGGTGTCCATGTACTATTTTAAATTATAAATGAAACCGAGTCTGTTAAATCTATAAGAAAAAAAAATCTTCGAACATCACGCAATTCTCTTAAGGAAAAACGAAGTCACGAAACAAATGAGAGGTTGTCTTTTTATATGTTGTTAGTATTTGCATTACAGTATTGAGGCGAATAGCGGGTTTTCTGTAGTCTACATTATTTATAACGTTGTTCTGTGGTTGCTTTTTGTCGTAGCTATGATATAAACGCTGCATATTATAATTGTCTATAGAAATTGTCTAACTGATGTGTACCCCAAATTATTTTAAACTCATACCTAGTTATACCTAGTTATAGATTTGTTTGTTTTCTTGTTTCTGAAAGTTTTAATTAAAAAAAATACAGTGGTTGTCATTTCTTTTAGTTGTTAGGAGCGACACATATTCTTACATTTCTAAATAATTTACAATTGTTTTTGAACATTTACAAAATTTATGATATTCCTTTGTATGCCATACAAACATTTCATAATATATCCTGGAATTTAATATCAGATGAAAATGAGTGAAAAATCATTACACATGTTTGCTATTTTAACGAAAAAAAACCATGCACAGTTAATGGTAGTTTTTTTTAAGTTTCATATAGATGAAATTATCTTTGTGTTAACAATTGTTTTATGAAATGCATTTAATTTATTTTTCAAATGTTCATTAAGAAACACGATTGTTTGTAAAATTGTTTTATATCAAATCTCTGTTTCATCATTTTAGTTGTTTTTTTTATCTGTATAAACAACAATGGTAGCGAAATAATATGTTGGTCTGTAGACATAAAGTACTTTATCACTGATACTTTCAGATAGACCATTATATGGGGTCTTTCTTGTGTACCACTGGGATATCTCTATAAAGTTATCAACGACTCGAACTCTATGAAATGTTAAAGTGCTTCTGAAACCGCCAAAGTATCTGATACCTTGTGATGATGCATATCAAGCAGACGTCCAGCTTTCACTAGCTTAAATAGTGTCTAAGTTTGCATGTTAACTAGACAGCTGGCATCGGCAAGATCTAATGGTGTTATTGCCTGTACGTCACTGTATATTGTTGGTGCTTGAAGTATAATACCAAAAGTTCCGACAACACAAGCAGTAGTAAATATCCACAAAAATAGTCTATCGATCACCATGGCAACATATTTCCAATCTTCCTTTATCTGAAACGTAAAATGTGTATTACATAATTTTGGAACAGTATTGTTGTGACAAGTCATTTTAATTTATATGACCTATCTTTGTTATCGTTTTTTCAATTGATAATTTGTTTTCAAACTTAGAAAAGATACCAAACTTATAGTTTGATAACACTTTACGCGCGTTTCGACTACGATAGAATTTTCAGTGGAGTGCGAATAAAAAGAGATGGATTACCGAACTAATAACGTCATCAAATAGCATTGAATACAAAAACGATATCCAATATGTTTGCCAATTTGAATAGGTGAGAATCAAATAGGGAAATGTCTAGTAGAATATTAGTTCATAACCTACTTAATTAATTACAGCAGTCCTAGTACGTTTATAGGCATACATATGTATGATATACAATTTTTAAAGTAAGATCAAACAAAAAATATGTCACACAGTTTTGTTGTATTTCTTCACGTCAACGTCTATAACATTATGTAGCTAACTTGTTGCGTTATTAACTGAATTATTCATATTTGTTTGTGAATGTTCTTATACAGCTCTCATAAAAATCCAGTACTACACATTTGTCAAATTGAAAAGATTTGACTTGACGATACCATTCAAGTCTAACATGGAGTAATAATATCTCAATAACTTGTTTGACCCGGCCATATTAACTTTTTCAAACCGGTGTCACGACCATATTTTATACGCCAAACCAATGTTTTTGGAACAGTTATCTGTAAAATATGATATTTAATTTTCCAGATCTTTCATCATCCAAAGAGTTTATAAAGGCAACAATAGTTTACCGATGTTCAAAGCTTGTTAATCGATTAAGAAGACAAAATCATGGTCCAAACAATAAATGAGAAAATCGTATATGAAGTACAAATGGAGTGCGACCGGATACACAGTCGGTAAAATTACTGATTAGATGTATATTTTGGTATCGAAAGATCAAAGACTGCGATAACATGTCGTTAATAAGATGAGACACAGATATATCGTATCGATCAACCAATTTGTGTAATGTCTATTTCAGTTGTGGTCCCTCATTCCTCTCTTAGAGCAGTTTTTATGCAAAGAGGGCACCCCTACAAATACATTCCGTGTAGTGTGAATATGTACGAGCGATTCGTGTCAATTGATACAAGTAAGCGCCATACGATGGGTTAGAGCGTATGATAATTTTAAGTAGTGTTGATGAGTGAAAAGTGCAAATATGTCATAGATTCTAGTTTTTGAAGTCTACAATCTGTGTCAATATCGAATAATATGTTAACAAATGACACAGACCCTTTTGTTTCGGGAATATTCTTCAGCTAAATTTTCATTGGAACATATAAGAAGCAAGCAAAGTAAACCATTCAAAGGTTATAAGCGTTGTTGCACTCGTACAAACCGACCCTTTATTGTGATCAGTAGCTGATAATTAAGGACACCCAGGAATCTAACTGATTATTCTGATGATTTTGGTTGGCACATAATACGAATAAGAAGCTCGCATGGAACAAGCCCGACCTAATTTGTTTTAAAATATTCAATCGGGTGCTGATTTTTCTATATTTTTACAGCCACGATTAACCTGAACGTCGAACTATGAAAACGCCGCACTCATTACATCAGATTGCCGATGCACAAATTTTCGGTATATTTGGTTTTTAATGATTTTCAACAATGTATCTGATTTTGGCATTCTACCTGTTTTCATTCGAGCGTAGAAAATAAAAACCCTGGTATCTTTTGTTAGTTATTTAGAGGTAGAGGTAGCATTAGGATTGATTATTAGTATCTAATATAAATAAATACACTTTATCGACCGATTTTTTTGTCAGAAAATGACAACAGTAGTTGTTGTTTTATTGACATCGGACAATTTCATATTTGCTATGATTTGTCGTACAATATCAAATAAATAAAACTAATGGCTAAAGGTCTGTAGATGTGTTATTAAGTCAAAATAATTACGACATTATGTTCCTTTGTCATAAAAAAGGTTATTATTGGACATCTTATAATATTAAATGTTTTATTATTTCCAAAGTCATCTTTATTTTCCTGGACAGAAATATTTGTCATATACATGCAAATTATGTAGAATTACTGCTAGTGCAATTATTATATTTGGTCCCTCTTTTAAGTACACCATTTATATGAAGCAAGCTCGTCGGCGTCAATATTTTATTAAAACTATTACTGATTGTTCTTTGCAAACGAAATTGCATGTGATTTACTTGATCGACAGTGCTTTCTTAAACAGTATTCCAGCTGCAAATATCATTCGATTGTGGTTATTTTTTCTCAATTTCATTTTGTTACAGTAAACTGAGTATTAGGAAAAGACTTAACAGTACGAGTCAACAATACTTTTACTGCGGTTTTGAATCTTTTTTCGTTTCTCACCAACAATGTCTTTTCAAAATCATTGATATAAGAAATTTCAAGGAATCAATTTCGATTGTTTGGTTCTTTTGGTTCTATGTTCTTCGATTAATTAAGTAGAACTGGGTTTAAAGACACCAGACGCGCGTTTCGTCAACACAAGACTTATCAGTGACGCTTAGATCAAAATTGTTTAAAAGTCAAACAAGTACAAAGTTGAAGAGCAATGATGACCCAAAATCCCCAAAAATGGTGCTGAATACGGACGGCTATGGTTATCAATGTCTGGGATAAGAAAATCCTTATTATTTCGAATAATTCGTACGTCTGCAAACAGAAAATTTATAAATATAACCATGCAATTGCAAATATGGCGAATATTCACTGACAAAATAAAGTAAAAAAATAGCGAAAGTCTATTTATTTTTATAATGACACTTTTTCTTTAGATTTGCTTAAAGCTTAATTTTTCGAATAAACTATAAAGTGATATCTATTCATAATCCCTATCTGTTCCATTATATCTCTTAATTTCATTTTAAAAAATTGTTTACTATGAACATATTAAAGCTGAAAACTAAAATGAGCAGGTAGGATAAACACATATTTGACCCTTATGTAAATAAAGGCAACAGTAGTATACCGCTGTTCAAAAGTCATAAATCTATTAAGAGAAAACAAACCCGGGCTACGCACTCAAACCACTGGAAACATATTAACTATTAGAAGAAAACAACGGTACAACAGAAACACTGAAGTGCAACAAAAACAAAACAAAAACATTATAACATACATAGAAACGAACTATTTGAAAACAACTGTCATATTCCTGACTTGGTACAGAACATTTTAAGAAAAATGGTGGTTTGAACCTGGTTGTATGGCTAGCAAAACCTCACCCTAATGACAATGTTAAAGATACCGTTAAAATGGCAACATTACATGACAGGAATACCGTACAATTATATGCAAGAACACCCAGGACAAATAAATACCTAAACTAATAATAAAATAGTACATTCAGACATATTAACCACAGAATAACAACGAATACCTTAAAGTAAAAGTTGTCAAACATGTGATCAAATTTTACCAATACATACGTGTACTAAGGTAACGAATGCTTCAAAAATGAAACCAAAGAAAAAAGGGACAAATTTCAAAATGAATACATGTGTATTTGAAAGACAATACAATCTAATGGCTCGATTTTTGGTAATATTAAGGACCAAAACAACCAAAAACCTAGTAAAGGCAGACTTCAAACTACAAACACAACGGAAATGCAGGACCTTGGCTTCTGACAGGCACATAAAGAATGATGTCGAGATAAATAAGTTGAGATCCATCAACATTCCTTCTACCGTGTGAAAGTGGTGCAACAACACGACCTCAGAACCAACTTATAAAAAACAAGTAACACAGCCTTCGGTTTGACTTAACATTTCCACACTATGCGCGCAAAAGTTTACCATAAAACAACAGGATCAAGACAAAAGTGCGCATAACTGTATATAACTGTATGTTAGTACAAAAAAGTCATCTTTAATTATGTTTTAATTTCTTAAAAATTAAAATTGATTTTTAAACTGATGATTACAATATTCAAAGAAATTACTTTATCTAAAGTATATCTACCGTGTCGTTGCACCAGATCTCGCTTCTTTTTGGAGTACATGCGATTCCTCAAGGTTTTTTTTTATTGCAACATTGAATTGTCTCATCTAAATTGATTGACGAGATTTGAACATCGGTAACCTACAGTCGATTCAACTGTTTTTATTTGATCCTTTTTCAGAATAAGTAAGTACATAGGAATAATACGTTAAGCATGTCAAGAGTAGTTTTACAAATTTTACTTAGTGGTTATGGTTAAAAGAGTCATCAAATATAGCTTTTAATTTAACAGGTTAGGACTAATTTTTTCAATAATGGTACGGTTTTGATATTGGTATAAAATCACAAATCAAGACTAGTATATAAAAAAAAAAATCTTTTAACTTCCCCTAATTTTCCCCATGTTTTTGGTTTCTTTATTTCCTATGGCTAACATCCCTTCTTTAAGTAGTAACATGTTTGCTCTAGTCATGCCGTTGACATATAGCTTTACATATTTAAAAAGTTGAACCAATTCTGCATATAACAAGAACGTGTGTAACGTTAGGTCAGGACACTACACCAAAAAGTTATTGATTAAATGTACAATCATCAGTATTTTTTACTCGAATTACGTGGAAAACATGCAATAAAAGAATTACATAATATAGAAATGTTATTCCAAATGTATTGCTTTCTTGTAATTTCATTTTTTATTTGCAATGACGGTAAATGCAATCTGTTTTAATTTTATATCCGATATCATAAAGTTATTCTAATTAATAAAGCCTGTCCAATCGAACCAAAACTTTAAAATTACAAATCTGAATTTGTTCTTCGGTTATTGTTTTCTCTTTTATGTTGTCGTTTGTATCAATTCAATAACAGTTCCACACATTTTAGTGTTTGTTTTTCATTGTAGACTCTGACGGAACTGTTATATTTTTTATAAACTTGATTTTTGCCATTTTGTAAAGACCTAATTATACCTTTGTGGGGTCTTTCACGACACAAAAAGAGTTATTTATGATTGTTTCTGATTGACAATCTCAGTATACCCATAATTTGAGGCTGATCTTGAAAAGTTAAAAAAAAAAGAAAAAAAGAAAACGGTTTCATTCTGATTTACATCTTGTTAATTGGAACCTTTTTATTCCTTTAAAAACAACTACTGGTCGTAGTTATAAACCAATGAATATTCTTTATAAAACATGTTGACATAGGGGTTATATTTTCACACAATCAGTCGGTACTATAACGGGTAATAATTATGCATCCTTTACGACCGATCTGGTTTGGTTTTTACTTCCATATCAAAGAATCCAAACAAAACCTTAAAAGAAATAAACGAACACTACGAAACCCTCGGTTTTGGTTAACTAGTCTTTATCACCTGAATACATTTTTGAGACATGAGCATTGTTTAAGTATCTTTGATTGTGGTATGAATATTAACGGTTAAGCATATACCTAAAAAATGACTTCAACACTTACTGAGTTTTCTCTGTCTGATTTCTTCAGATGGTCAGCGATGAAACAGACACTCTCTACAGCATCCCTAACAGCTTGTGGAACTGGTCGACGAAAGTGTAATCCAGATTCGTCGCTCGAAACAGCTTCTCTGCTAGCTTGTAGGAATCCTCTTTGTAAGTTAAAGTTATGCTGTAATATTTCTCTGCAGGTTTTACTTGGAGGTAGACCATTACAATGCTTTGGTTTATCATTTTTTAATTCTTTGTCTGGTCTTGGACGCCTCATATACAAAAGTCTTGGTAATATACCAAGAAATAAACGCCTCACCCAAGGCGCCATTGTATGTGTATATGGTGACCGGAAGTGAACATTCAAAACAATAACAGTCACAAGAATAGATAAAGTTACTAAAATCATGGTAAATAATAAATATTTCCCTATCAATGGTACTACTATGGACGGTGGAATAATCTCGGCCAAAAGAAGAAAAAACACAGTTAATGAGAGGAGAATAGAAATGCACAAGGTAATTTTCTCGCCACTATCCGATGGTAAATAAAAAACTAAAACGGTAAGGAAAGAGATGGCAACACAAGGAATAATGAGGGTTACTGTGTGGAATAATGTCTTTCTACGCATGGTTATATTAAACGTAATATCCGGTTCTGCACAACACACATCATCTCTATAGTTTTTCTTTGCAGTAGTTTCTAAAATATCCCATTCTACGCTTTGGTAAAATTGTCTCATATCAACACCTTTCTCTATTTCAGCAGTAGATGATTCGTCTTTTGAACAGATATGAACTAAGTCCACTTGATTCCCATCGTAAGTCCAAGAACCAAATCTCATGTCACATGTCTGAACATCAAAGGGGAAGAACTCTACGTCAATTATACATGAGCTTTTGTAAATTGCTGGTGGTTCCCAAACAACTTTTCCGTCCGGATGAAGTGTTGCTTTGGTCATGAGTGTGACCTCATAGTTACCATCTGCACTGAAATTCCAATCATTCATTTAATATTTTATTTAGTCCATGTAAACATTATGCAGATGGCGCCAACAATTCACATATTCTATATTGATTTCGAATTTCATGAGTTCTTAGACTTTTTTCATAAGGGAGTCAACATAAATACAAATAACAGAATCTTCCCAATCCAATGTATGAGCGAAAGAGAATAAATATAAGGGTCATAACAAAACAGTGGTTTAACAAAAGAAAAATTGGTTTTCAATGAAATTCCTTTTAGGTGATTCAAATAGAAATCTAAGGAATTTCAGAGAAAGAGGACTGACGAGAATTGCCTTGTGCTTTCTATTCTTTATAAAATATTCTAACCTGAAAAATAGGTAATACATTAATACAATAAACGCTCATAATTATGAAACATAGTGAGTAAAGCAGTATATAATTATTTAAGAATTCAAATTTAACTTAAGAGTTTTCATGCATTTTCCGAGTAAGAATAAACAATATAAAGACTATTAAAGATGGAAAATCGCACAGTAAAACCCTCATTTGCAACAACACACTATTATAACTATCATATGAATCAGATCATTTTTTGCATTGTAATCAGTTTAAATTATAGGTCATTAGTTTATGCCTTGAAGAATATTTCACTGGTATCGCCAGGTTGTTTCTTCAAGAAAGACCTATTATGATTCTGAAAGAAAATAACTCCAAATTATCAGAAATAATAAATACATTACTCATATTTCTTAAAGTGCAGTAAAATACTACTCAATAAAAAAAAACTACAATGATTTGTACATTTAAAATACTAAAACTGAGATGAGCCATTCAGAAGTAAATAAATACATGAATCTTTGAACAGTGTCATCTATCTTGATAAATAGTTACAAATACTTACTTATTATATAAGACAATATCAGGGTTCCATATGTCTTGAATTGGAACCTCTAAAACCGATAAATTATCATATTCTGATGGGTTCCATGTGAGACTTCGGTCATACCATTCCTTAATGGAGAAAAGTGGCACAACATATAACACAGTGCTTAGCTAAAAACCAAAGATAATTGGCACATTCGATGATAAAAATAATATCAAGATGACCCCGGCAATTCCATTTAATAAAGGTGTACCGGGACTTATCTTTTCATTTTTTTATATGTTACATGAAAGTAAATCTAAACAATTGTGCTCCCCTTTTTTTCTTTAGATCAAACCAATGAACCTAATAATCGAATGCACCAATTTGAAAGATGTGAGTGCAGTCACAAATTCACAACGTCAACTGAGTGGTCTATAAAACAACATAGTTTACTCACTTATTATATAACACTATATCCGGAAGCCATATTTCCTGTGATGGCACGTACAGACGTTTGACGCCGCCATATTCTTTAGGTTCCCATTTAAGTTTAATATCGGACCACTCCTTTTTAGTAAGCATCAGAGACAAGCATAAATATCAATAACTGAATAAAGCATTTTTTACCCTTTCGAACAGGAAAAAAAACACAATGCCGACGAAAGTCCACAAATTAAGAACATACACCATATGTCAAGGCACAATAACACTTATATCTCCCTCAAGTCGGTACATAATTATTAAGATAACAAAAGATTTATTTTTTCATTTTATACATATTTTTCATTTAAACATTTATTTCTTTAATACAATTTTGCCTGTACTAGTCAGAAATATGACATTTATTATCCATTCGTTTGATGTGTTTGAGCAGTTGATTTTGATATTTGATTAGGGACTTTCCTTTTAGAATTTTCCTCGGAGTTCAGTATTTTTTTATTTTACTTTTTGCAACAACACTTTTTTCTGGTTCTTATTACAAACTGGCGACCTTCACTTCAGTTGGTTATATCATGTCAGGTATATTTCAATGATGTTGGATAAATAGTGTAAAATTACTGCTACATCAAAAAAATCTTGTTTCTTTTATAAATGTTTTAAAGAAAATACGTCAACAACAGACTGCTTTAGGCAGATGTTGTAGCGGAACAATAGCTAAAATACTTTCTAGCCAACTCACGCCGCTATACGATGAATACTATTGAGGGCATTGTGTATCAGTAAAATATCTTATTGACATACCTGTCGAAGCCATACATTTGTTGTCATTATCTGATTCTTTTCATCCTGAAAAAGAAAATATGTTTTTCGGTTGTACGTGTCTGTATTATTCATTAAAACATGTGTTAGAAAGGTCAGATAACATAAATGATGGGATACTTTCAACTTGGTTTTGGATGAAGGTCGAAAAGGGTTTCAAAGACAAGCACTTGACGGAAAAGGAGTTCAACTTTTTGCTGCCAAAGTGCGCATTGAAAAATTGAATTTATTCAAAATCAACACGAAAGTATCTCATTCATCACGACCTCTTTACTCGTGTTACTCTTTCTTTAGGTGATTATGACGTGGGACCCCAGAGACAGAATAAGGATAGTGTTAACACGTGTGTTGATTGTTGTTGATTGTGAACCAAAGGGTGTACCGGGTTTACTGCAGATGGTCAACTCAGTTTTACAAAAAAATCGAGGACATTTTAAAAGAAAATAACGTTTCATATAAAAAAATTATGTCGCTTTTCTAAGAAATGAGACGAAAGATAACAAACATGAAAAAAGGACATTCGAATTCATAAGCTGAAAATAAACTGACAACGTCATGTCAAAATAATAAAAGATCAAAAGGCAAACAACAGTATTCAAAACACAAATACTAATTAAAAGCTAAAGACTAAGCAAAACGAATCACCCCAAAAGCTGGGGATACGTGCCGATGCTCCGGAAGAGTAAGCAGATCCTGCTCCACACAAGACAAGCGTCGGACAAACACGGTGATGTCTAATTCGGTAGGTCACATTCGGGAAAAAGGTAAGCGGAATTGTGGTTGCAATCAATGGAACGTATCCGTGGTCATAAGTGAAACAGACATTTCGTAACAATCAACCAAATCCTGATGGCATCCGTAATATGTTCAAAGTGATGTTTCAAAATTCAACACTTTGAACTCTTGGGTAAATAACTTCCTTCTGAGCAGCAACCCTCTATCAAGAAAATTGCCTTTACTTTTTTGAGATTGAGAAGAAGATCCGAAGAATAAATGTGATATCGGTGCGATTCTAAATTAATTGTAGAAAAAAAGAAGAAAAAACTAATAAAACTCGGTTAGGTAAAATTAATAAATTATATACAGTACAGTTATTGATGAAATTAATCCACGCAGCCCCAAAACACGTGCAAAAACTCATACAAGTGGATAATAAAATAACAACAGACGTCAGAATTACTATGAACGATGTGCATTCCTCACGCCAGCTGTTTTATTAATAATCACCAAGGAAAACTATTATTAATTACATTGGAGCGAATCAAAGGATCTATTAAGACTTTGTATATTGTAAGAGAAACATATCTGCGTTGATATTCATTACTAAGTAAACGTAATTTATTGACTAATTGCTTACGAATGTCTGGCAGTTAATTAGTTGATTAATTAATAAACATTAGGTGTAAGAATTAATTATTTCACCGCCTTCTAAAATAAAAAGCATATGATTTTGACTGAAGTGTTATACTTTGTAAAAGAAATGGATAAATATATCAATGTTGTTGTTAGATATAATAATAACAATTGGTGTAAACGTAGCAGACACGTGTTAATATGTTTTGTGTATGAAACCGATTCTGTAAGAATGATACATGTTTCTAGATTTAACTAATTAGGCATACGTACCTAGGTATGCAGGCGAAAACAAGTTTTGGAAGACAATCATAGCATGGTGTACCTAGGTTTACTCGTGAACAAAAGTTTGGGAAGACAATTATAGCATGAATTATCTACACTGTAGATACGCCTGCGTTTGTGATCAGAAGTTTTAGAAGACAATCCTGGCATTGGTGTATCTAGGTACGCTGTCGACCAAAAGTTTGGGAAGGCAATCGTGAAATGGTGTACTAAGGAACGATAGCGACCAAATGTTTGGGTAAACAATCTTAACAAGTAGGAACGCTGTCGACCAAACGTTTTGAAAGACAATTATGGCATAGTGTATCTACAGTATATCCACAATACGACTTGGATGACAATCATGACACCTACATAAGAAAATGCCTGTACCAAGTCAGAAACATGACAGTTGTTATTCATTCGTGTGATGTGTTTGAGCATTTGATTTTGCCATTTGATTAGGGACTTCCCTTAAAGAATTTTCCTCGGAGTTCAGTATTTTTGTGATTTTACTTTTTCTAGTAGGTACGATCGTGACAAAAAGTTTGAGAATATCATAGTGGCATTATGTTATTACATGTTGGTAACATCGAGATAAAAAAAACTGTGAAAACAAGCATGGCGTGGTGTATCTACATGTAGGTAAGCTCACGACCAAAAGTCTTGGAAAACAATCATAGCATCTGTATCTAAGTACGCTTGCAACAAAATATTTAGGAAAAGACATTTAAATAACATTTAAGAAGATAAACTTGGAATAGAACTGAGGCCATGTGAGGCTTATACAGAAATATAACAATGCAAGCAAAACATATCAATTTTGCCAAACTTTCCCAAAGGTTTTTAAAACAGTAGCACAATATATATCCCAATGCAACGTACCATTTTACATAAAACATATTTAAATTTGAATAAAGACAACACAACAACAGATTTAACAATACGAGATACATGTAATATTGTTTTACAAAGAAAATGAATGGTTTGATAAAAAGGACAAACAACTTTTAACTTTACAGTAACCTGCTGACAATTAAATCCCTTCAAACCCTTTAATGTTGACCGCATAACTTCTTATTCGATTCAAGTTTACAATAAATAGATGGCTGTTAAAACTGCCCTATCATTCTCTCATTAAAATATCAATTAGTAATTCCAACATTGTATGTTTAAGTCTTATTTCATTTGTGATCGTCAGGGCAACCTAATACTACATACTCCTACATAAATGCAATGATTGAGTGAATTCATAACCTGAATAAGTGGGGATGAAATTTTATATCTTGTCATGAACTTAAGTGCATTTCATTTGTATTATAAATATTAACTGTAATTTTACGGAGTTTATTAATATATATGTAAACTTTTGCGTTTGAAATTTATGCTTAGTTTGTGAATAACAGTTATCTCCACCCAATAAAATTGAAATGCTTATTGTTACCGTTTTGTGAATAAATTCTTGCGTTTAGAAAAGTCTTTACAGCCGGTGTAAAAAATAAATACCTATACCAGTCTAGAAATAAACAGTAACTGTAGATGATGATGGGAATCGTATTATTTCCAAAGAAATAAAATTGAGAATGGAAATGGGGAATATGTCAAAGAGACAACAACCCGACCATGGAACAAACAACAGCAGAAGGTGACCAATATGTCTTCAATGCAGCGAGATATTCCCGCACCCGGAGGCGTCCTTCAGCTGGCTTCTAAACAAATACATATACTAGTTCAGTGATAATGAACGCCATACTAAACTCCAAATTATACACAAAAAAACAAAAATTAAAAATAATACAAGTCTAACAAAGGCCAGAGGCACCCGACTTGGGACAGGCGCAGATATGTGCGTCAACGGGCGGCAAGGGTTTTCTGCTTTGCACACATCACCTGTCATACAACTACAAAACTATATTCAGTAGTCATGAAACAAATATTGAAAGTGGTCGTAGAATTGAGATATTTTTAACCATTCTCTTATAACCTTACTGTTATAGTAGGTATGATCATTGGACAAATTCAAATTATAATAATATGCTCTGGATACATCTATAAGCTTGCTATAAACGCTGATTGATTGTTGATTGAATATTTCATGTATTTCAAAGACAAGTACATTTGAAATTGCAACAATTTTTAAATTAACATATTGAATAGATACTTGTCCGTTTATTAAAAACTGTATATTTCCCTTTAAATGTCGGTTCGTTTATTTAATTAAACGGTAGGTTTTCTTTTATTTACTTATATGCATTTGTAAATATAGAAGATGTGATATATGTATGAAAAAGAAGATGTGGTATGATTGCCAATGAGACAACTCTCCATAGAAGACCAAAATAACACCACAGAAATTAACAGCTATAGATCACCAAACAGCCTTTAACAATAAGCAAAGCCCATACCGCATAGTCAGCTATACAAGCCACCAAAATGACAATGTAAAACAATTCAAACGAGAAAATTAAAGGCCAGGGGTCGAAATTGACGCTGGTCCCGTTGTCCGAGACCAGTATAACTTGTGTCGGACCAGTAGATTTTGTCAGCTGATGGTCCGGCGACCAGTAATTTCTTTTCGTTAAAATCCATGATTGCATCTCTATCTCGGTTTGTTCACAAAAAATTAAACCCGAGAAATTAATTTTAGGGTACTGGGGGTACAATTTTTAAAGTATTTAATTATTATCTCAGGAGAGCGCACTACACAACAACACACAATGTGGAAATTTTGGGATGGAGTTAAAACGCCGGGCAAAACAAATTAATTAATTAAGCGACATTCAAAGGGAAGATTTTTCAAACCGACAAAAGAAAACGTAAATATAAAATATCCTGGAAAAACGATCTCGAATAGGTAAAAATTGTAAAGTCGATCGTAATGTAATGCATTGTTAAACATGTGAACAATTTGCAGTGACATACATTAATGAGAAATGTATTTTTGTAACGGGATCTTCAAATTTTAAGTAAGATTTTGTACTTACTCATGAACAAACAGAACAGAACAAACATCTACTGGAATACAGAAGAGGAAAGCAGCTGGGGAAAATAGAACTAAACATTTGTCATATCTTTTAGTGGTTATCAAAAATGAATGTCATTTTTGCAGGACCAGTAGATTTTAAGTCCACTGGTCCGGCTGGACAGTACACTAAAAAGCTTAAATTCGACCCCTGCTAACGGCTTTATTTAAGTACAAGAAATGAACGAAAAACACATATTAACACATAAACAAACGACAACCACTGAATTACAGGCTCCTGACTTGGGACAGGCACATACGTACATTATGCGGCGGGGTTAAACATGTCAGCGGGATCTCAACCCTCCCCTAACATGGGACAGTGGTATAACAGTACAACATTCATGTAAAACGAACCATAAAAAAAGGCTTAACTCATCAGATGGACAAATATTCAAGTGGACGTGGCCGAGTACTTGTACATCCCAACAACAAAAAGACACTAGGTTCAGATCTGAGAGTACTCACAGTTAACTGACAGCTAGATCAAAGCCACTAAAAACTAATAAAAAAATATAACAACTCTCCATCCAAATCACAATTAGTAAAAGAAAAATACCAGTAAGTTTTAAAGCAAGGCTTTAAGCAAATTGTTTACGGACAGCAAAAAGTATACTCTAATTAGATATCAACCCTACAACACAAACCAAAAGGCATCTATAACCAAGGTAAACAATCTGTATTTTATGAAATTTAATCTAAACTGATTGTTTTTCTTCCTTATAATTTGTTTGTTTCGAAATTGTTCACCGCTTTAAATTCATTCCTAATACATGTATTCGGTAAATATCCAAAGTTCAAGCGTTAAAAGTGTGATTTTGAAAATTGAAAAATAATCCTAGTAAGCTAACTCTCAAATTTTCACAATACTATCTTTAACTAATTATTCAATTGACTCTTATTTCACGAATTCAATAGATTGATTCGAATCCCTATAGATTGGTATGACTTGTTAATTGATATTTTCATAGCTATTAGTCAGAATTATTATACAATAAAGTTTTACAACAATATATCGCTGTCATTTTACGAAAATTGTTTCATTACAATAAACACTCTAATAAATGTTTCGTTAGTTTGTATTATATATCAATACTCCTCCGTGTATTATGATTAGTGTAGGTTGAAAACTAATGTTTATCATTTAAGATTATATACATAGTATTTTCATATATTGAAAGAATTCTGCAGATTGACAGTGCATAAAATTGCTTATTTTGAATTATTCCATTTTTTATTTCCATAGTGTTGCAAAGTTTGTATGAAAAAAAGAATTAAAATTTGGAACTAGTTTTTTTTCTACAATAATTAAGTTTTAAAGTGCTGTTCACGGCTGTTATTGCATATCACTGTCACCAAGACAAAATGGAAAAGAATTTAAATTAAAAGCAACATCAAATGTTTGAATACTCCAGATCTCGATATGTTACGAATAGTACGAAAGCCCACCTTAGATGGTTCTCGATACTGACCTACATGAGCACACCAATAACCACTAAGAAATTCCCCCAAAAATACCAACTATTTTATTTTGAAATAGTAACATACCAAGAATGGAAATGTTTAAATAGTTTGGTTCTGAATTAGCACGATATTGAAGAGTGACATTTTGCAAAAATAATAACATCAGGAATTAAAAAAAACACGTTTGGATGGAATTTATTAAGGAGTAAACGAAGATGTGGAGTTTATTTCAATAAGACAGTATCAAAGGACTACGAGAGACACCTTCAGGTCAACACATGACCTCAATTAAAAGAACAGTGGCTATACCAAGCTCTTACATAGTCAAGATAAGTTCTGCATGAATTTACGACAAAAGTGTACCCTTGGTTTGCCATCAACACCTTAATCTTTATACGACAAAAAAACAAGAATAGAACAAAAGAAAAGAAATTGTAACATGCTTGATACAAGTTTATAGTTACACAATTAATTCCGAAATTATAGCTCACGTGGTTAACAAAACCGCAATTTATTGTGCTAAGGACTTTTTCAAACGCCCTGTTGCATTCTAATATTGATCACTGTATTTGCAATTACATTTTATACTGTAACGGTCTTTTGTAATGGCCAAAACGAGCTTTGAACACAGAATTTCTAAAACAGAAAATAAATTAATAATATTTTTTTTTAAATCTGTATGTTATAAGCTGTAACAAACTAAATCGATATACAACTAGAAGAACTCCAAGCAAAGGTCGTTCAATGATAATCTTCCTTTTTTATTCCTTGACCTTATAGGCAGTCATTCCAACCTATTGTCAACACTTATTCTGGTTGTGGGCGATACTATTATCAAGCGCCAATAATATCCTGCAAATCATTCTGAACTTCTGAGTAGAACACTATCATGACTATTTTATGTTTAAGCAAATGGTTCTGAGTTTTTTTGACGGACGCTACATCCTATAATTAATCTTGGAACTTAAAGTTGAACTACATATGTAAGTCTGTGACCTTAGTTCAACTCCTTACATATAAAACAGTAGATGTGCAATACATGTTTTAAAAGGTTTGAACAACTGTGTGACCATGTGTTTTATAGGCAGAAATTAAAATTTTATTCGAGATACATAATGCATTGTACTACCAAGTAAACTGTGTATCTACAAAGCTTCCGAAAGTTCTCAACTGGATACTTGCATAGACAGATCAAGATGGACATACCATTGGACAAAACAAACCCCTGGTCATGTGAAGTTGTTAAAAAATACAGTGGCCACATAGCATACAACATGGGCTACTAGTGTAATTGTGTATTAGGAATTATTTGAAATAATGTTTTTGTTTTCAAAGTTTTAAAAAGTCTATTTGCCAAAATTTACTTGAGATCTTCAAAAACATTATAAAAATTATGGATCACAGAGCTTTTTTAACTTACAAAATTGTCAGATTTCGTAAAATTAAACGATGGAATTTAAAGATTGAATATTTGAGATATAGTTCTTGATTATAATGAGATTTCATAAAATAAATAGAAGAATTATGGTCACTGGACCAGTATTTCGCTAAAAACACTATTAAGATTAAAAAAAACAACACAAAAAATACTCATTATTTCATAAAAATTAAGCTTTCTCCACTTTTCAGCCATAGTTGAAAAAATCATCGTTACATAAAAAGTCTGCACTTTATAACAGTCGTATTAGTAAGATAAAACACATAATTGCCATAAATGTCTTCAATGTAATAAAAGTCCACAAGTGAAATACAATTCCTTTCTCAATATTTGAACGTTTTATTTACAAGCTAGTTCCCATTCAACTCTGCTATTTTACAATATACGATGATAGTAGACGTCCGATCTACCTTACCACAGGACATTTGATAAACCAAACATATAATGTGTGAAATAACTCATATTAAGTTGACTAAAAACTTAAAATTCATGTACAACTTGTTGAAACTCAGAAAATCTAAAGCTTGACAAATGATATTGTATCTTTTCAAACCTTGAGAAACTTGAATTGGCTTGTCGATTGCAATCGTTCCCACTTAAATTGTATTGTAAAGGTCTAAACAATATCCCCTATATCTTATCTATAGGTATAAGAAGATGTTGTATGAGAGCCAATGAGACAACTCTCCATCTAAGTCACAATTTATCAAAGTACGGTCTTCAACGCAGAGCCTTGGCTCACACCGAACAGTAATCTATAAAGGTCCCCAAAATGACTAGTGCTAAACCATTCAAACAGAAAAACCAACGGTCTAATCTATTTTAAAAAACGAGAAAATTGAAACACTTATATATGAACCACATCAGCAAACGACATTCACAACTACTGAACATCAGGTTCCTCACTTAGGACAGGTAAAAACAAATGCAGTGGGTTTAAACGTTTTAATAGGTTCCAACCTATTTCTATTTACGGCATCCCTTTGTGTATACTAAATGTTTGTTTTAAATCATTTATGAAAGTCTACATGTTAATGTTATATTTTACAGATATAGTGAAATAAAATGTAGAATGGAAATGGGCAATTTTTCGAAGAGATAACAACCCGACCAAAGAGCAAAAACAACTGAATATCACAAATTAGAAGTCTACATTCACAGATAAAATGAATGTCTACATTTCAATGTTATATCTTACAGATAAAGTGAAAGGTCTACATTTCAATGTTATATTTTACAGATAAAGTGAAAGTTCTACATTTCAATGTTATATTTTACAGATAAAGTGAAAGGTCTACATTTTAATATTACATTTCAAAGATAAAGTACAAACTATTATTGACTACAGATTGATGGAAGATCCAAAGGACACAATCTAATTAAAACAATTTTAAAAAGAAGTTTTCAGATCTTAAATAAATATTTAAACAAGAAGGTAACCAAAAATCGAAGCTTATGACATAAAATCAATTGAAAATATAATGTTAAAGGTACTAATAACTTGGTTTGTGCATACAAGTACATGTAATCTTTTTATTCTAGAAAAAATACAATAAGACGTAATGCCGGTAACGAGTACAGTGCATTTCACTAGGGATTTGGTCTTGCTCAAACGCCAAAAAAAAACATTTTAATATTTATTTTTAAATTTTAAAAAAGTAAGTAGCATAACAAAAGAAATGAAATATATACCTTAAGTATATAGTTTAAAATCAACAAGCAAACAAAAATGATGGTAAACAAACAGACAAAAAAGAAATTGATGATACATGTATTTTCCTTTTTTTTAAAAACAACTTTTGTTGTCTTTAAATTAATAAATGTCTTTAACAATTCATCCTGTTTGATCTCTTTGAGATAACACACAGTCTTTATTTCCACACCTGACAGCAGTTCAATTGTGTAGAGGTTTACAAAACTTTAATAGACACATACATAGTAGTTCCCTGAAGGTTGTAATTCTTACTTAGTATCAAAAGCTACCCGTCTCCAACCTTTTCCATTTCAAAATTTTGAAAATATTAATTTTGATATTTTTCTATTCTCGATAACAATTGCACTTGGATTTAGCGTATTTTATGTTCACATCATAATGTCATAAGATTTATTTGAATATACCGCGTTTATCATGCTTTACCATGAGATCAGATTAAATTGCTGAAATACCTCCTTCCTAAATTATTGAAAGCCATCATTTTGAATTTACCACAATACTCATGGTGTAAATTGGATACACTCAATCGGTGTCTTGAAGGTATCTATCTAATACAACGATTGAAAAAAGTTTCTTGTTTGCTAGATAAAGAAATCAGGTGAGAGACCTGGGATAGTATACTCGTCATGATTATTCATGAAATATTTGCCATTGGACATAAAGCAATCAACAATCATTCAATTGGATAGTATAACTCATAAACGTTTGATACACACTTAAGGGCGCACATGTCCTTGAATTATCTTCATTTAATGTTTGAGTCCATAAGTTTTGGGACCAAGTTCATAAAACGACCCAAAATGGTTTGCATATACATATAGAACAGTTAGACCAACTGAGAGTCAACCATTTTGAGAATCAAATAAATTCTGATTTTATTTTGTGGGAGGAATCCACACCAAAAAAGTGTAATTGTCTCTTCCAGTCCTAAACAAATTATTCCTAAAGGCGGATTGGTCCATATACATTCTGTTAGATAATTCGTGTTTCAGATATGCCATAAAACGAGATATAGAGGGCAAGCAATTCGTATCTTGCGCGAGAAGGGCCAATTATTGGTAAATTAAATTAATGTCTAAGGTCTAAATGTCTATACAAATGGTCATAGGTCCAAGATACAGTAGTAACTTTTGTAATGTAATTACTGGAACCTGTCACCAGCACCAAGCTCTCATACAAAAATAGCAGTAGCACCTACTTACTAGTTTCTTTAGTTAGGATGGTATACATTAAAATATCATCTGGCAAGGCTTGACTTTGGCTTTATAAAACCCGCTGCTTTTTTGGACCATATTTGCGTTTTTCCTGATCCAACTGCAAGGCAGAGGAAGAGAAATTCCTATTTATGTCAGGCGCATTTCAATTATACATATTATAAGATGATATGCCTTATGTGTCTGTAAATAATTATGGGTCCTTTCATAAAGAACCAAATTAAAACCTCAGTAGAAGGATTTCTGCAATTGTTTTCTATAATTGAGCATCCTTATTAACAATTAATAAGAAAATAAGAATTTTTAGAATGATAGTTCAAGATTTTTCATACAAAAATTATACGGGTTTTCTATTTTAGTCAAATTTAAAAACACATATAGCGTACATGCAAGATGAAAATAACTTGTACAAAAATCTATAAATTGTAAAATGTCATAAAAATGGAAAACTACAACAAATTGCAAATATTAAGAAATTCTGTTGAATTACAATAGTTATGAGTACTTACTATATCTATCAACTGTGACAATCGTATTCCCATTCTGACTGTGAGTTTATCTGAACTGTTTCCTACGGGACGTATCAACTTGTTGTACTTTCGTCCCTTTAGAAGGTCGTAATACAGTCTTCTAGCATCATCGCTTCCATAGCTTACACGGACAATAAAAATGCAAAGAAGATTTAAATAAAATAAAAACGAAACATCCCTCATATTCTATGAAATGTACACAATGTTGAGAAATTGATCTGTTTTGAAATGTTACACGGCTGTTACATTATTGTATACAGCGTGATGAATACTATGCCAAGTTAGTTGATTAGTGAAGTCGTCGTGCGCCATCTGGTGGAATAATCTGGTAGATAGTAGTAATATTTAGAGAGTCGATAAAAAAAAAATAAGTGTGTTACGTTCAATATTATAATGAAGTTTTATTAATAATTTTCTTTCGATTTCGATTTAATAAATACTCTTAAGTAAATATTTAAAAACGTTTAAAAATATTTTGGCAATGAAGTGAAAGGAAATAACAACAAAGAATAATACTTTAAGTGTTAGTTTCAATATTTAATTAACAGATTTTTATTATGTCAAATATCTAAAAATCGGATAATAAAGATTTTTTTCTTCAGTAATTTAAAATCACGCATACAAATAAATCTTAACAGAAAAAAATCTTAATATTAAGTAGATATGTTGTATCATTTTATTTGTCATTTAGAAAGAAAATCGGCAAATGTCTTTTCATCTTTTACTAAAAGAAAAGCATGATACAAAAACAGAGACATAAAAGACCACTTAAAATTGCACGAAGATGTCCACAAGGCGTGAAAAGGGTAGTAATATTTCTTTTAATAATGTTTTTACGTTTCTTTCATTTAGTTGGGCAAAGTTCAGGCGATGTTGCCTTTATGTCTCGTCAACGATATCAATTTGATGTGTGCAAATGTGGTTCTCACATTGTTCAGCTGACTTAAGGGCGTATAAAAGCATGCAGTGACGGCTCTGTATAACCGCAACGTCGACTATACAATGGAAAAAAAACATATTTCACAGAGTCGTTAGACGTTAAAAAAGTTAAAAAACAAAAACACACCTTTTTTTTAATTTTCAAAACTGGTAAGAGTAATATCATTATCAAGGTTGGCTTTTCCCATCTATGACGCAAAAGTGTACAATCTGGCAATTTGTTTTCAAACCAGGAACTTTTCATTTAAAATCTTTAACTTGAGAGAATAACGATAACAAATTCATACTGTGAAGTAAAAACAGATAAATATATAATTATAAAACGCCATAAAGACAACCATTCATCGTTTATATTTAGAAAAAAAAATGTTTATAAATGGGACAGAGATGATGTCCCCTTAACGTGTCATACCTACAGAGACATTTCTAAAACCCGTCGAAATACGAAACCGAGATTTGTTTCATCAGTCCAAGCAACGCAAACTTTTAATAACTTACCGTACGGAATTGTAGCTCCGGAACCCATTTTTGCCTACCAAGGAAATTATTTCTGATACGGCATTCGATATAGGAACTTCTGACGTACGTGCAGACAGACGAAGGATAATCAAGTGATCCGATCGCAAAACGGCGAAGACATACAAATATAGTAGAATTAATCAACTATACGATAGTTTTTTTTTCACTCTTTAATCAATGACGTAATCAACTTTTGATTAAAAAAGACGGATGGACGTTTGGTCTCTGATGGAAAGTTGCAAAGTTGTCGCATTGGCAATGATAACATATCTTCTTATTTTCATGAACTTCAATACAATGATAAATGAAACTTCAGACGAAGTGTTCATATCGTTTGACTAAAATGATATATACCTGCGGTATCACCCTGAAATTGAGACAACTGTCATTCAAGTGGAAGGTTTGGCTAGCTATGCAAACAGATTTATTCCACCAGTTTCTTTAGAAAGTATACCTGTACCAAGTCAGGAATATGACAGTTGTTTTCCATTCGTTTCGTCGGTTGATAAAGTGGAGTTATATTTTGTCAGGTTTCTTGGACTTCCACCTTTTAAGGGCATACGATACAGTTTTGATCCAATATTAAAAATGTATTGAAAATTTGCATAAAATACAGCTTCATGTGCTACTTTTTGAGTAAAATGAGGTCGCAATTTCAGATATTTGCTCAAAAATCGGATTTGTGGACGTATGTATCCTTCCGACAGAAATGCACAACTTTTTTGTTTTAAAAGATAAACACAAGCTGTTAAATTATTTATAATTTCTCTTTTATATGAGTATCCTATAAATTTTTGATTTTTGTTTTGTTTAGAAATAACTAAAAATTATCAAATGTTCTTGAATGTAGAAAAAAACGTAATTTTTGCTGTATATCTATCAAATTAAATTTTTTTTTACATATGGTATATAATGCAAGTTTTGTCTATTATTTCGAAAACCGCTATACATATAGAAACAGGAATGTGTCCAAAGTAAACGGATGCCCCACTTGCACTATCCTTTTCCATGTTCCATGGACTGTAAAAATTGGGTAATAATCTAATTTGGCATTAAAATTAGAAAGATTATACTATATGGAACATATGTACTAAGTTTCAAGTTGATTGGACTTCAATTTCATCAAAAACTACCTTGACCAAAAACTTTAACCTGAAACTCCCCCATTTATTTTCTATGTTCAGTGGACCGTGAAATTGGAGTCAAAAGTCTAATTTGGCTTTAAAATTAGAAAGATCATATCATAAGCAACAAGTGTACTAAGTTTCAAGTTGACTGGACTTCAGCTTCATCAAAAACTACCTTGACCAAAAACTTTAACCTGAAACTCCCCAATTTATTTTCTATGTTCAGTGGACCGTGAAATAGGGGTCAAAAGTCTAATTTGGCTTTAAAATCAGAAAGATCATATCATAAGCAACAAGTGTACTAAGTTTCACGTTGATTGGACATCAGCTTCATCAAAAACTACCTTGACCAAAAACTTTAACCTGAACGGACGTACAGACGAACGGACGGACGAACGAACGCACGAACGGAGCTACAGACCAGAAAACATAATGCCCCTCTACTATGGTAGGTGGGGCATAAAAATGGATAGGGGAAGAAACGTTAAAATGCTTAGATGAAACTTTGAATAGCAAAGATGATCAGCATGACTAGGTCCACAAAATTTCAATTTTTGCCGAAAAGTTAGTAAACACTTTATAGGAGTGATTGCATTTAAACGAAGATTTGTTGACCCTTTTTGTGTTTTGGTCAAAACTGAAGAAGATAGAGAGAAACTGTAAACAGAAAAAATATCAGCAATACAGGATCAACATAAAGAAATTTTTGTCATGAATTGTATTCTTGTCAACAAAGTTGGAGGATTTACATATTGTTGAAAATGCACATAGACCTCGATGAGTCTCTAGTTTGAATTTTTATTGATTGTATTTTTGTCTTTTTGTTAATGCTTTATTTTTATAATACAAATTTTGCCAGGTTAATGCGAGGGAGACATTCTACTCTTCGCTATGGCTATAATTCTATATACTGGTACCCGTCCGTTATTTTACAGTTTTCGTATAGACGTATAAGATCACGAGGTTCAATGTAATCAGTATTTCTATCTTCATTGTTACATTAATCAGATGATATTTGATGAAATATTATTTTAACATCGAAAATAAAATCTATTTATGGAACAATGTAAATCAGAAAATAGCAATTAATCTGCAAAACAAATAATTTTACATCATAATTGAAGAGAAATGAGTCACAATATGACCCAACTACCGTTTACTTGAAATGAAAAGTGCATATGAACACAAATTAGTACTAGAATTTAAAAGATTGAATAAATCTATGCATAAAAAAATGTAACTTACAAAATTGTGAAAGTTACATCCACAATGAAACATTAGGAAAGTTATTTCAAATAGTTAGATGTAAATATTTCATCTGTTAAAGAAAGACGAAAGATACCAAAGGGGCATTCAAAGTCTTTATTAAAACTAAATGAGACTCTTCCAAACATTTAGCTTGTGGAACATGTGTCTTATGGAACATACAGATGTTCCCTCTCAAAAAAGACTGAATGACCGAAAATAACTTTTCAAATATTTACTACCTATATTTTTCTGCAATTGTAATTGAATTTTGAGGTTTTTACATCAGCACATAAATTCATAATCTTAAATACAGATTGCGCTGGAACCTCCATAATTTTGGGGATACAAGATTTATCAAGTTCGCAAGCAAAAATAAATGAGGGTACATCAGGTGCTCATTATTTGAATCTCCTCAAATTGAGTTAGTGTCTGATGTTTATTTATCAAGTAAGGACCCCATGTCGACTAATAAATAAGACAAGTCCAGACGATCGTAAATTAAATATACAATCAAATTAGCTTATAACATTGACCACAAATCTAAGCAAAAGTAACCGTCTCTTACTTTTTCATTTGTGATTGATTGATTGATCAAATGATGTTAAACACTCGTTAGCACAAAAGTGTGTTGTGGCTGCGAACATAATTTTTGTCAATAGTCAAATTTCAAGAAGGTAAAAAATGTATCAACAGAATCTTAGTTAAAACAATTTTATTATTATATATTCGAATATAAAAGAATACAAATATGAAGAAACGTCAAAAACATAAAACAAATATCAAATCAGGAAAAAATATTCGATTTTAAGAAAAAATACAAATTTCTTTTAAAAATTGATCAATTAGTGTCATTTGATGTTGGGGAAACTGAATCCAACATATAATTACTATTGAAATTTTCTTTGCCGATATCTGTAAAATGTAAACCTACAATTAAAATATGTTTAATTGTATGAAATTACGGAAGGAAAAGTTACAATCAGGTTGCAGTATATCGTTTTTACAATCACCTCTGTAATAAAAGGAATAGGAAAATAATGATGCATAATAATTTGTGTGTCATATTCTAAATACCAAGGCTCCGTTTTGAAGGCCGTAATTTGACCTATAATTGTTAATCTTTTTATACATTGTAAATTGTGGATTGAGAGTTGTCTTATTAGCATTCATACCGCATCTTCCAATCAATATTAACTCCGCCTCATCCTTATGTGCCCGTGCCAAGTCAGGAGCCTGTAGTTTAGTGGTTGTTGTTGGTTCATCTCTGTCAAATTTGTTTTTCGAAACCTGTTTGTTATAAATAAGGCCGTAATTTGTCTTGTTTTAATAATTCAATTGGTTCAAATTTTTCATGTCGGGGCTTATACGAATTGGTGTTTCCTATACTGAAGGCTGTTTTCTTACATCCATTTCATTTTAAATCTGTTGAATAGTTATCTCACTGAGAATCATACCATATCTTTCTCTTTTGATTATAAATCAAAATACTGTGTTGTCTTTTGCTACAACTACAATTAAAGTTATCAGTCTTTACATTTTACTTAATACTTACTAGTACTTTAACTACTGACACATGATGAACGCTCGGGCTAGAAAAAAGTAAAATAAACAAGAATGTGTCCACAGTACACGGATGCCCCACTCGCACTATCATTTTCTATGTTTAAAGGACTGTGAAATTGGAATAAATTCTCTAATTTGGCATTAAAATTAGAATGATTTTATCAAAGGGAACATGTATACTAAGTTTCAAGTTGATTGGACTTATACTTTATCAAAAACTACCTTGACCAAAAACTTTAACCTGAAATTTGCACTATCATTTTCTATGTTCAGTGAACCGTAAAATTGGGGTCAAAACTCTAATTTGGCATTTAAATTAGAAAGATCATATCATAGGGCACATGTATACTAAGTTTCAAGTTGATTGGACTTCAACTTCATCAAAAACTACCTTGACCAAAAACTTTAACCTGAAGCCAAAAACTTTAACCTGAAATTTGCACTATCATTTTCTATGTTCAGTGAACCGTAAAATTGGGGTCAAAACTCTAATTTGGCATTTAAATTAGAAAGATCATATCATAGGGCACATGTATACTAAGTTTCAAGTTGATTGGACTTCAACTTCATCAAAAACTACCTTGACCAAAAACTTTAACCTGAAGCGGGACAGACGGACGAACGAACAGACGAACGAACGAACGAACAGACGGACGGACGAACGAACGAACGGACGCACAGACCAGAAAACATAATGCCCCTCTACTATCGTAGGTGGGGCATAAAAACTAGGAAAATACAAAACGGACAGTCTGTTATCAAAAAATCAAAATCAGAAGCTGAAACATATCAAACAAATTGATAATAACTTTCATATCCCTGACTTGGTACAGGCATTGTTTTAAGTAGAACATGCTGGGTTTAACCGAGTTTTATAGCTATCTAAACCTCTCACTTTTATGACAGTCGAATAAAATTCAATTTTATTGACAACGATGTGTGAACAACATAAGCAGACATAATAGGTAACAAGAATGTGTACACGAATGCCCCACTTGCACTATCATTTTCTATGTTCAGTGGACCGTGAAATTAGGGTAAAAACTCTAATTTGGCATTAAGCGTAGAAAGATCATTTCATAGGGTACATATATACTAAGTTTCAAGTTGATTGGGCTTCAACTTCATCCAAAACTACCTTGACCAAAAACTTAACCCGAAACGGAACAGACGGACGAACAGAATAGAAAACATAAAATCTAAAATAATCGTTTTCTTTCCAGCACGATTTTTTTTAAGGGATTGCGATAAAAAAAAAATACACAGCAGGTAAGTTACCCGTAAACACGCACACACACATACCTTTGTTATGCCATAGTGATGTCTAAAATGCTGATACAATGCCATGTAATTAGAAATGTCACTTGCATAATATTATGCATGTATACAGAGTTGAATTAAAATTTTATATATGCATTACAGGAACTTGCATGGGAGAAGATGCTTACCCATTCTACTCAAAATTTTTGGTTTCCTAGAAAAAAAATGTTTGCATAACAGTTTGTATTTCCTCTTTTTTCCCCCATGAACAGTATGTTTAATATAATTGATTGTTGGTTGCTTAACGTCCAGTGACAAATAATTCATGCATGTTCAGGACGATAGTATGTTTAATAGAACATTAGTCTACATGTTTACTTTGTGTTGTCAGTTAATTTTAAAATAAAACTTTACTTGCATTGCAAATAGCTTTTATATTTTTATCTTCCACAAAATGTCCAAACTTGTTTTAATAGTTAAAAAAAGAAATAGGCATCGTAAAAATTCGTTCATTATTCAAAAATTGTTCTTTTGATCTTTATAATTTCAGTGTGGTGTCATTGTACAAATATGATTTTGTTTTAAAAGTAAGCAAGCATGGCTCTGTAAATAGAGGAAATTTGAGTTTCATTTCTACTTAGAATGAGAAATTCAATCAAGTTTTATTTGCATAATGCTTAAAGCAAGTGTTTAACATTTGTCACTACCAGGTACAGCTTTAATAGTAGGACCGTACAAAGTCTCTTTGAGTACACTTCCAATTACAATTGTTTGCTAATTAGTTAAAATATCTTTAAATAATTATTCATATCAAACTTGAAACCATTGTCTCATTTTACTTGTTATACAGAAATTGGATTAAAACAGAACAAACACAATTTTCTACTTGTAAAACTTAATTGGGATTGATGAATAATGAATTCAGCTAATTTGAGTTGAATGCTGTGTCTCTAATGCGCGCGTTGTTATTTTTTGTTTGTGTTAGGCAGCAACCATTTGATTTTTTTCTCCAAAAACTGGAAACAAACTTTTTTTTTTCCAAAAAAAATCCATAAGCTCCCCCCCCCCCGCGGTAGCTATATCAAATTCATTTTGTGTGTCTGTTCGTCCGTCTGTCTTTCCATTCATCAAACAATTTTCTGTCACACATATTGCGGGTACTACTTCAAAGAAATACTTCGTATTAGTCAACAGCTAACAAAAATATGAGTTGTAACGTGGAAACGCGGGAGCAGTATTTGATTTGTCAGATACCTACTTCTTTAGATTTTCAATATACATGTATTGATTAAATTTTACAAAACAAATTTCAAACTTTCAAGACAACTCTTTCCGTTTCCTGATACCCAAATCGTAATGCAAAGTATCAGAAAACAGACATTAGGTAAATTGTATATGACAGATCTGAAAAGCTCTTATACGTCCAACACATCAATGCCAAGCTGCTGACTAAACATACAGTTCTTTTGTCAGCAGCTTGGCAAACTTCTTGTTTATATTGCAAGATACAATGTATGCAAATTCAGATAAAAAATACATTTTTATATTAACTGTTTGCTTAAGACAATTTTATTTTCTCAAGTATGACCAGTTAATACTTGAGAACGTAAGGATGACATCATGTGTGGTATTATGCACCTGAGCTGGTTGATATTGTCAGCTATATTTATATAATTGATCATGAAATTAATTGTAAAGAAAATAAATGAACTTATATTTCATCAAATGGAAAGGCCAATGATAACCCTGTGTAAATCTTCCGTTACCTTAAAATGCAACATCAGACCCTCAAATAGTTGGTACAGGGCATTGCCGATTTAATGTCCCCATTATATCGTTATGACTGCGTATTTATTATCCATCCCGCAAAACAAAATGGGCGCTCCTCTCTAGCATGTGTTTGCACAACGGGTGACAGAAGTCCATCGATAACCACATTCCTATACAGAAAAAAAATGGAAATCATGTCTAATTTTGGAAAATGTAATATAAGCGCAAAGAATATTAAAGAGAACACGAAAATTGTGGATAGTCGTACAGTTTTGAAAAAGTCTTACATATAGTAACACTATGACATATAAGCTAATCGGAAGTGGTGATATCAACAAATACTTATAAAATGCAAATTCCAAGTTAGAAGCATGTAAATCAGTGGTAGTATGTCAGTCTTCTATCATATTTGTTTTATTGTTGTTGTTTTCCATTCCCTTCAGTGGCAAATGTTTTTTGGCTATTTAAGAAGATATCCCTGCACAGCCAACCCGACATGGTTCAATAGCTTTAGGTAAACTGATTTATTGTATTAGCCAAAGATCACTGTATGTCTTTACCAGTGGTCTATATCTATTCAATCATTGTAGATCAAGAACAGAGGAAAAACTTGTCTAATTTTAGAAAAAAAGAACAAAAAGAACAAATAGAAACAAGTGCATTTAGAACTCATTTAATGTATTAGCTATTCGATAGATTGAACTACGGATGTCTTTTAAAAGTATAGATTCTTTACTTGTTTTGCATAAATGTTTTTTTATTTTTATATGGCATGTGAAATATATGAGTTACGGTTCTTTTCTCGGTAATACAGTGATAGATTTTAAAGAAACTAAGAATTACGGCTTTCATCGACAAAACATCTATGTTGATTGTTTGTTAAAGCACAAGTGGACTTTTGTTCAATTCAAATCAACAATGAATCAAATACGTACACATATATTATACAAGTTGCGACGAGTGTTATAAAGGGCGGTTGGACGGTTGCAATGGTAGATTTGGGACAAAATTGGGATCGCAGTTGATCATCATGAACTTCAAAGAGATGTTGCAATGTTTTTTAATGTGCAAATAATGGAAACTTTCTCCCTTCACGAGGCATCGGATTTACGGGACGTGGCTGCGTATTTATACATCCAACACAGTCAAACGGACACCCCAATTTAGCATTGTTTATTTCCGGATGGGAGGTCCATAATGTTCATACATAACCCCTTTAGCCATTAGGATGAAACCCTATATAAAAATATATTCGTGATTTTCAGCCTTTAGTCTTTAATATAATGTGTTTTGTAGAGAGTTGTTTGTCTTTTTGTCATTAATAACAAAAATACAAAAAGTAACTGTTCTTTTGACGAGAAAACTAATTTTATTGTCAATGAACTACTGATAGAGGCGTCAACGACAAACTGCGTCAATTAATATGTTTACATACTCAAAGTAAGGAAAATATTAGGGGACCCAAACAATCTACCAATTTTAATCACCACCGAAACATCTGGAAAATCAAAAAAGGAAAATATAACCATAGGACCCATACTACAGATACTTATTTACATGACGATTTAAAAACTTTAATCAGAGGCAACAGTTATCTCTTTATAGTAATAATAATGAATTGCGATGGCGAAGAAAGAAAAGACAAACAAACGAAAAAGGAAGAAAGAGAATCATAAACATCAAATATATGCTATCATCAGTTTCAATAAAATTCATTTAATAGATATATTTTGGACTGAAAAGTGTGTGTGTTTGGGATGATTTTATGTGCTCCGGAAGGGTAAGTAGAGCCTAATCCACATGTGGCACCCGTCGTGTTGCTCATATTAGTACAAAACCGGTTATAAGTCTTTAATGAGTGGAACACATTCGTGGAATATTTGATTATGTTACAGTCTGGTAAGTTGGTAGTACCAATGATGGAAATATAGCCAATGCCGGTTTATCTACCCATATCTTCACCTGGAACACAGTCTGTTAAAATTTGTTGTTCTGATGAGTTAAAATATTCTAATGCGAAAGGTTTTTGTACTTTGTTTAGTCTTATATATATGTGTCTTTTTTGCAAGGTAAATTAAGCCTTCGTATCATCAGAGACATCTGGTATCATTTTTATTAGTTGTCTTTGAATTATATGTAGTCCTATATAATTCATCAACACTAAATACATACAGAAATAGTAGCAGTTCTTTCACAATTTTGCACTTTTCTGGCAAGCTTTTGTCAAAATGTAGAGGTTCAGGTGCTTCTTAAAACGGTTTTCATATTTTCATAGCAATGTCTTAGTTTTTATCGTCTACTCGCTTAAAGAAACGTAATGAAAATTGTTTTAAAATCAGACTTCGTCAAATGCAACTCATTGGTCTGAAATATCTGTTAAAATTAAATGAAAAGAATGGATGAAATTTGTATCCACAATTTTCCGTTTATTTATTCAAAAATCTGAAATAGAGAATCGCTTAACGCCCTTCGACAAATATAATTTATTTAGTCAGAGGAGACTGTGTTTATTAAAAAGACTTTTAACTATTATAAAAAAAAAAAACCAAATAGGCGGATAATCTTTAAATCTATATACGGTCGATTTCCTTATAATGTTTCGTAGGAGTATTAAACTTTATGAATAATTATAATTCAGTTTTAAAATAAATCCAACGTGAAAAATTTGACTTTAAGTGAACCATGTAATATTCACAGCAATAAAGGAGAAAATTATCATATAAAAATAGTACAAAATTCTTGACACTTTTTCGATCAATTGCTTTCTATGAATAAATAGAAAATTTTCTCTTTTCTGTCATTCACGAAAGATCTATAATGGTGTTGCATATTTCTCTCTTCATTTGCAATCTTTTGTGATAAGATCAAAAAAGAGCTTTTGAAATTCGAGAGGTATTTTTTATCAAATAACATCACTTCGATTTTTATGAGAAATAAGTATGTCAGATATCAGTAATTTGTTTTATGTTTTTGAATGTTGTCTTTTATTTTTGCGTTGTGAACAGTCGTCATAAATTCAATACTAAACTGTAAAAACTTTCAAATAAACTTATTTTGGATGTTGCCATTGATGTAAAAAAAAATCACATAGAATGCCATTGTACATATTTCAACGGTTTTTGTAGAAGATATTCCACCATCTCACCAGCAAAAGAACTTGCTACAAGTTGTCCTTAATAAATCATGCTGAATGAGATCTTTTTTTCCCCCAAAATACGTATAAAATGTCCATTTGAGGTCAAATGTTTCAATTTGGAGATGTTGATGACACCATATGACATTATAAACGACAGGTTTACACATTGATGTTTTCTTATTCATTTATAAGTGAAATAAATATTGTTTTGAAACGATTAAAGTGTTTTACTACTTTTCCTTATTTTTTTCAATTTTACATGGCTAGATAATGGCTATTACTATGACTATATGACCCATCCTATGTATATTTTTGTCATTAAAAGTGTTCCGGGTCCATAATGAACTTATTAGCATCTGAAAGAAAAGTTATAGTTTGACTTGTAATTGATACTTTTGGTGAAGGATATTTACTTTTAATTGACCATTCGTGTGAAACAGGATGTTTGGACATGTTGTTGTTGGATCAAAACATGTTAACCTTTCTTTACAGTGGTCAGTGGACAGTTCATTTTAACATCTATTGATACTTCCTAGTACAAGCTATTGTCACACAATAAAACATTTTCTATATGTAATTCAATTCAAATGGAAATTCATTGATTCACCTGAAGCATATAAACTTCTTTACTCATTTTACTGTAAAAAGAGACTTACCAGTAACTAAAATAGCTATTTTATTTTATGAATTTCATGCGTCTGAAGTGCTTTTCTTGAATTACCTTCATCATGATGGTTCAAAGTCAAATTTGTTAAAAGCCAATGGTGTATACGAACCGAAACATTAGTAACAACTAAATGACAAAAAATAAAGATAATTTTGCTAAATCTATCAAGGTCAACTTTCCCTGAGGGAGTTGAAACTCAGAAAAAATGTCCTGCAAAGCAACCCAAATACCCTCAAAGGTTCAAATATAAAACAGTAAACCCTGTTCTTAGGCAGCAAAGGTTTTGACCTGCAAATACATGCCTAGAAAAGGAATTTTCCCTGGAATCCTTGTGAAAATCTGGAGGTAATAAACAATATTCTAACAGATTTGATTAAAAAACTAGAATCGATAAGGCAGTTAAAAGACATCATCGCATTATAATTACCTTTGGTCCGGTAAATGCTATCTCATAACAAAAGAACGAAGATACATCATGATCAAATAATAATCAACAATACAACAACGCAATTCAAAACATAGATGAACAATATATAAGAGCCATCAAAATTGTTAATAAATACCAGAACGCAGAAATTAGATTGATTGATTGTCCAATATTATCAATACCAAAATGGAACACAAATAAAGACCACAGATAAATCAGAGGAACACAAAATTCAAAAATATCTACTGACCATCCAAATAGAAGCATTTAATCTTAAATCATCGATTTAAACAGTAAACACAACAACATTGAAAGTCAGCATATACTACTTAAGAGAACGCAAGAAAAGGAGTTGACAAACGCAGGTGTGTTAATATGTCGTTCATAGCAAGAACATTGTACACCGCTGACGCTTACTAAGTCTAGTCATTACCAAACAAATAATACTTGACACTTTTACTGACCAACAATCTGAATTCTTACAGATAAGAGTCGAACCAGAGCAAATAAACTCATCATAGATACCACGATTAAAGTTTTATATTTACGCCAGACTCGTGTTTTGTCTACAAAAGACTCATCAGTGACGCTTGAATCAAACAATGTTTGAAAGGTCAAAAAGAGTACAAAGTTGAAGAGCATTGAGGACCAAAAATTCCTAAAAGCAACTGAACTCATTATTCTAACCACCATCTTCCAGTGATTTAGAAAACATAGGTACCAGTGAACTAAGACATGATACATGAGTGGTACAATTCTGTGTGAGTTTATCTGATCAGGTTCTAATATTTACCGGTTATACTTGGATCAACACACTTACATCATACTCAACTTACGTTTTCTATTCCAGCTAAAGACAATTGGAGCTGTTTTAGTTAGAAGACATTGAAGACCCAGATTGAAGGATCATCACATCTATTAAGTACTTAACTGTTGTTTCAACACAACAATAAAGAAATGTTCTTTTCTACAATTTTAATGCTAAATATTGCTCTTTGAACAAGACAAGCTTTCATTTCAGATAACATCATAGCCTAACCGTCAATTTTCTATTCAATAAACCAGAACTGCATTTACAGGGGTGAACATAGAGATTTGACTGATCAACTTTGTAACCAAGTAACACCAGACTTACGACTAGAAAAGGAGCAGTAAAACATATACGAATGTGTCAACCAATATATGCAATTGCCAGGGACAAGAGTACAAAAAAACCTGATCTTACTCCAACTCAGCGGTATAGAACAAATCGGTAATCCACGCCTGAGACAATCAAGATTTCCATGCACATTTACCAAAACATGCAAATTAGTTTACATAGCCTGCGATGACTGTGGCAAATGTACACATAAAAATTGCATATGAATGTCCAAAACACTAATTCAGTAATTTAGAGAGAAAAATAAAGACATTTGAACTTGCCCATGTTTTTCAAAACAAACAACTTTTTAACATATACGTTAACTCAAATGGAGATAGCAGCAAACATTCAAAGCTTAACATAACATATAAACCAATCCGTTAATGGCAGACAGTATATCAGAAGCATTACTTAACTGTTCAACTTTCAGTATACTCGTAAACATTTCGATCATGACATCGTCACCGAAACTAACAAAAACATGTTGTAAAGAACAATATGAATTTTAAACATAATATTTCAAAGTTTGGGGAGAAAAAGCAAACTTCTAGAAACAATTATGTTTTCAACTGAATCAGCTATATTAAGCACAGAAACATGGTTAGATTCAAACAACAAATCAAGCGAGATAATCCCTAATTACTTTACTATGATATGTAGCTGACAATGGATTGGAACAAGTTTTAGACTTCACAACATGTTAAGATAACACATTGGGTGCATTTCTTTCTAGCACAAACGATGCAAACGGCTAAGCGCGCACATGTTTTGATCATTTTTTTCTAACATACGTTTGTAAAGTTTACATAAACATTGACAAACTATGCACTCGCTAAAAATGCGTCTTCAGTGTTCGTTCATCATTTGTTAGAACAAACGCTACATTTGTTTCTAACTTCAGCCTGATTAAACGATGTATTTGATACGTTTGTATAAAGTCTGTTTACCAACAACATGTGCATGCATTATTAAAAGTTCAAACAGGGTCAGTAAACACTGATTAAACGATGCATTTGTTTCTACTTATGTAGCGTTTAGAAAACAACAACAAACGCCACACAACGTTTACAAAATTTTGGTAAGAAAGAAATGCACTCTGAACCTACTACTAACCTCTCATCCGTAACTTAAATTACAATGCTAACCATTACATGTACCATCAAAAGGAAACAACGACCATGATATCGTGCTACTAGATTTGGCATGCACACCATTTAAACCATAACCAGGGAGGAGGTAAATATATTTACGGAAGAAAGAAGAAATACACAAGATGGAAGAAGATTTGACCCTTTTCAACGCTATTCTGATAAACACCTTAAGCAGGAACCGTGTGACAATGTTCACAAAAGCTGCCCAAAACAACCTAGACGAGAAAGTACGAACTAAAATGAGCTTAGGTGACACACTAACCATCATTTGACTGAAAAAATAATTAAAACAAAAAGCCCACAAGAAGGAAAGAAAAAACAAATTGAACAAAAATACATTGATAAATATAAGAGACATAGACATAGGCACAGTAGTAAGTCAAGCAAGCCAACAAAAATGCTAGAACGAAGTAAGCACAAATTATAAAATCTTCTCCAAAAAACGTGGGTCAAATATAAAAAGCAAATGTAAAACAGGTTCAGGAGTAGCAAGCACCATTTAAGAATAGATTGACTTCCTACAAAGCGATAGTAAACGCAAAGCTGCGATAATAAGAGCAAAACTGAGATACTCATTGATCAATTTAAGTCAGTATTTACAGAGCAAAACATATATAATTTTTCCAACAAAGGAAAAGGTCCATATTCCACAATGCATGTTATAAAACCACACAAAGCTACTGAGCTACTAGTCTAGACTCAATTTCATCGTTCATACTTAAACAGCGACATTAAAAATCGCCATTAGGCTGTTGTTGGCAGTTTTCTATCTATAATAATATCTATAGGTATGTATGTGTGTGTGTGTGTATTCAGTATCATAACAGATTAAAGTAAACACATTACTTGCCTGTTAAAGCCGATGGCCTACAATGGATCTTCAATGCAGACAGAAAATCCAGCCCCCGGGGGCGTGATTCAGCTGGCCCGTAAACAAAAAAGTATACTAGTTCATTGTTATTAAATATATAAAAGAAACAAAAACTAAAAATCATACAAGACTAACAAAGGCCAGATGCTCTGACTTGGGACAGGGGCAAAAATGCGGAGGGGTTGAACATGTTTTTATTAGATCTCAACCCCCCCCCCCCCCCTATACCGCTGGCCAATGTAGAAAAACAAATACACAACAATACGCACAGTAAAACTCAGTTCAAAAGAAGTCCGAGTCCGATGTCAGAATAGGTTACAAGAGAAACTAAACAAAATGACAACGATACATAAATTAACAAGGGACTACTAGCAGGTACTTAAATGCCAGCTCCATACCTCAATTAAACTGATTGAAATATTATGTCTACATCATGAGAAGAACATAACCCGTATCATGCCAACATCTAGTTTTAGAATAGATGTGTTTATTTTCGATTAAGGTCTTAAATGTGCATTTAACGAAGTATTTGCCTTCGAATGTACACGACCTGGTGGCGTATTTATACATTCAACACAACCAAATTGACTGCTCTATTTAAAATCGGTTTTACTTCGGGATAGGACGTCCAGAATTACCATACCGTTGGTATATTTAGTGTCCATTTGTCAAAACTGTGAACGGAAACAAAAGGGCTAAGTTAAATAATTCCATTAATCATAAGCTATAATGGGTCACTGATTCATTAGAAGAAAAATTCCAATTTCAATTGAGCACTTGATTTCTTATCATGATTTTATTTATAGTGGGTTTCTGCTCACAATGAAGTTGTTAAGCCAAGATTTCCATATAGTGAAGTTGAAATCACCCATTCGTATATCATACGGACGCCTTGGTTATGGAATATCCGTTTCACAGATGATAACGGATATGCTCTTCATGTCGTTATTACAATCCCGTCCCCTTTTCACGAATGTGACTTATCGGATTATTCTTTACCAGGTTTGTACTAACATGAGCAACACGACGGGTTTAATTGGTGTTCGTGTTGCACTGTCTTTAGTTTTCAAGTTGTTTTGTGAACTATTGTTTGTCAGGTTTCTTTTTTCTTTTTTATCCATATCGTTCTCAGTTAATTTTCGACTTATGAGTTTCAATATCGCTCTGGTATTTTTCGCCTTTCTTATATGAGCTTCAGCAGATACGTTCGAGAACACACATGCAGAAACAATTATTTTAAAAATTATACTAGTAAACTGAACGAAAAATCTTATTGAGACAAGTTATTGTCCATAATCATAATTGTATATAATCAGTTTATGTATATTAAATCCTGAAAAGTATCATTGTTCATTGTTGAAGGCAGTACATTGACCAACCAATGCTTTCTACTTTTTTGGTCTCTGGAAGATAGTTGTTTCATATCATTCACAATCGTATCAAATGATCATAATTTTATATATAGTTATTGCTATTTGTATCAATACAGTTTTTAGAAGATGCTGTTCTGATAAATTATAATAAATTAGATAAGAAGAGTTTATTTACTACTATTTATTCTAATATGTTTTTTTTTTTTTTTTGGCAATATCAGTTTAGCTTTTGTGTCATCAAATATTTGTTCTCTGTAAATTATAATCTATGGTCCCATAGAAGTCATCAACAAAACATAAACACAGAAAAAGTATCGCGTACTTGATATTTTTCACTGTTCTTGCAAGCTATTGGCAAAATTCATAATTCTGGCCTCCTTAAACGGTGTTTAACTCCGCCGCATTTTCATAAATTACGAAGTTTAACATAATCATAATAAATGATTTCAAGATAAGACTTCATCAAATGGAACCCTTTGGTTTGTTATGTCTTTTTAAACTAATTGACAGGAAATGATATAACCATGGTTAAATCCACCATTTTCTACATAAGAAAATGACTGTACCAAGTTTTGAAATTCCCTTTGAGTTCTGTATTTCTGCTATTTTACTTTTTTCTCTATAATTTCCGTTAATTTCGTCAAATAGAAATAGAGGATCGCTTAACGTCCAGCGACAAATATAATGTATACAACATGTGTTTATTAAAACGACTTTTTTTTATTCAGGTGGATATACTTTAATATTTAATACGTCCGATTTCCTTTTAATGTGTCTAACTAAGGAGTGCTAAATCATATAAATAATCAAAATTCGGTTTAAAAATAACTCATCGTATTTATTGTCAATTAAAAATGTTTTTATTTGAACCATGTAATGTTCACAGCAATCAAAAATAAATACAACCCTCACTTGTGGGTAGAAAGTAATTAAGAGATACTTTTCGTATCAATCGCGCTGCATGAATAAAATGGAAAGTTTATCTCAAGTAGCAAATTGACAAGGGTCTTTCACGAAAGGTCAAATTCGTAAATCTTTAGGGACATGGTTTAAAAACCATTTGAAATTCAAGAGGTATTATAAATCTATCAAATAACATCAGATTGATTTTCACAAGACATTAGTATGTCTGATATCAATATCTATTTTTGTTTTTAATTTTGTCTCACATATATGCTTTGGCCGGGAACAGATCTTGCCATTGATGTAAGGAAATTATCTAAAATATATTTTTACACATTGTGTTTGCATAAGTTGATATAAGCCCAGTCTTACCAAAAAGATGTTTCACTACAAATTGTCCTTAATAAATAATGTGAATGTGATCTTAAAATATGTGTAAAATGGACTTTAGAGGTTGGAGGTGTCAAATTAGATAATTAGGTTTATGACATAGCAACCGATAAATTTGCGCAAATAATGTGTTTTTGTTCATTGATAACTTACATTAATTTGTTACTTATAGATTTTTTCCGTTTTTAATTTTCTTCAGCGCTCGGCACTTATGTGATGGATCAAAGACATTTTATTATTTACTACTTATTTTTTATTTTAAATTTTGCATGAACAGATAATGATTTGGTATATTTTTTCGCTTAAAATTTTCTGGGTCCAAAGTTTATTGCATCGGAAAGAAAAAAAGGTTCAACTTGTAAACGACCTTTTTCACCTTGAAGATACTTTTAATAAAGGATATCTACGTTAAATTAACCGTTCAGGTGAAACAGGATATTTGGACATTTTGTCATTGGATCAAAACAGGTTAACCTATCTTCAGTGCGGTAAGTGGACAGTACATTGTAAACATTTGTCGGTACAACCTAGTACATATTATTGTCAACAAAATAATACATGTTATTTATTTATATTTTTTTTAACTGAAGCAAATAAACGACTAAACACTGATGAAAAAACCGAAAACAACACTTTATAAGTTTCATACGTCCAAAGTGCTTTACTGGATTTCCAAATAATGCTTACAAAAGCCAAATATTTAAAAGATGCCGAACTGAAACAGTTCAAAAGCAATTTTACCAAAAAAGGACCTAAAAATAATAGCCTAATCTATCTAAGGTCAACTTTCCTGAGGGTGTTACTTTTCAGTTGTCTTAATATTCATCTGTAAACAAATAAATATATTTTACTGTTTCTGATATAAACAAGGAAGCAAAATGGATTAGCATAAATTTTGCCGTCAAATTTAAATTTAGATATATAAATTTAGAGTAATTTAATGTTATATATTTGATTCAATAAATATTTCAGAAGAATATGTTTATGCAAGCAAAAATATTGATAATATATAATAAAAAAATCACATAAATTTATATATCTATTCATTTGTAAAAAATAATTAGCATTATTATTAGGATACATTGATGTTGTTCTTTGCATGTTTTAGAACCGTTACGACAACTATTTGACGTGTCTAGACGGAAACAACTTCTCTTTACATCATGTTTACTTTTAAATGTCGTCTTGATCATACAATAGTTGTCAATAGACGTGAAAGCGAACAATCTACCCTTTGAAATGAACGCCTACATTTACCCAACACCATCCGGGTTAGCTTATTTAACTGGTAAAACGTTTCATAAGCGAAGCCTCAATATTTATTGATTATTTGGCGACTGGACATAAACAAAACAAAAGTTAGAAATATTTACAATAAAACATCGACTTTAAATACAGACATTATTTTAATTGATGACAATTTAACAATTATATGTTTCCATTAAAAAATACACCAACATTAATTAAAAATGATACAGTGAATTTGAATGAGAAAGTTCGCATACTTTTTTTCCTACGCATATAAATTAGAAGATCTTAAACTTGTGTGGTGGGGTTCTTTATTCTGTCCTGTTAGAATTTCACAGTTGAACCATTTATTTAAAAATCTTGTTTAAGTATCTTTGATTTCACATTACCTAAGTCCTAGCTGCTTTAAAATCATAAGTTATCTTTAATTGCTCCCTTTTTTTCCAAAAAAGAGTGAGACCGGATGCGACAACAGGATAACCTTCTCATTTCATCAATATTTTACCATCCATGCCAATGCTATGTGTTAATTCTTTGAAATCTGATTTGAGAACTCATGTTGAAGTTTAAATTATCGATATAATCAAATAAACTTATAGATACCAAAAGGATTATCTGATTGTTGCTTCCTTGGGGTCAATTTACAAAATAAAAACACCAGTAGTATACCGCTGTTCTAAATTTATAAATCGAATGAGAAAAAAAGAATCCGGGTTACAAACTAAAACTGAGAAAACACATCAAATATAAGAGGAAAACAACAAAACAGCAGAAACACTAAAGTGCAACAAAAAACCAAAAGACAATGCAACACACACATAATCTAATTATAAGATAATAATTGCCACATTTCTGACTTGGTACAGTTTATTTAATGAAAAAAACGGTGGGTTGAACCTGGTTTTGTGACTAGCCAAACCTCCCGCTTTTATGGAAATGTTAAATATAATACTAAATGACAAAATTACATGACATGACTAACCTGCAAAAAAATGGAACATACAGGACAGAGAAAAACACAAATAAATAATACAATAGCTCATTGCGACATGTTAGTAGTTATCAAAGGTACCAGTTATCTATACTATTAAACGAGAAGACCACATTTTGGGTGTCGCTTCTCTTCTTTCCACAATAAATTAATCAACACACCTCTGTGTCCTATATGTACAGTGCATAGTCGCATTTGTCATCCATTCATATGATTATTCAGATTGAGTTATTTTGGGAGAAAAACGAGAAAAAGGGCATCCGAATATTGTCCCGTCATTGGACCAAATTTTAAGTCAGATTATACTTCCGGTTTGCGTTTTTCTGTATAGGCTTTGAACATACATATACTACGAATAAAGTGTATTTTCAGAATTCTATCTGCTATCATTTTGAAGTTTACTATCCACGGTGGTCACAGAGTTTATTAAATAGATAGGGTCTGTATACTATATCAATGACCACCATCGATCGATTAGAAAACTTAGAATTGAAAGTAAATACACTTTATTTATATAGTGTTCATAATATACAGATAAGCGCTAAAATTATTCATGTGCACTTTTGATACCTTTTCTGAAATTCTCCAGTCATTAAATCTTTTACATAATTCATTGATTACAAAAAAAAGAAGATGTGGTATGATTGCCACGTTGACAACTCTCCACAAGAGACCAAAATGACACAAAAATTAACAACTATAGGTCATCGTACGGCCGTCAACAACGAGCAAAGACCATACCGCATACTCAGCTTTAAAAGGCACCGAAACGACAATGTAAAACAATTCAAACGAGAAAACTAGCGGCCTTAAATATGTACAAAACATGAACGAAAAACAAATATGTAACACATAAACAAACGGCAACCACTGAAGTACAGGCTCCTTACTTAAATGTTCATAACATACTAAATGTATATTTATATTGAAATTGATAGAAAACCACAAATTGGGAATTTTGGAAATAAAGGAGGAGGGATTAAAAGAAATATTTTCCTGTCCCCAATAACCTATGATTTATGATACTTTTGCTGAAATTCTCCAGTCATTCAATATTTCACAAAATTCTTCCAACAACACTTTACATACTTTAAACTACGCTCTGAATGCCCGCGATTTTGCGGGTGTGTTCTAGTATCATTTAATACGCAAGACGCGTGTTTCGTCAACATAAAACGTATCAATGTCGCTCAGGTCAAACTAACACCTTCGTCATATAAGCTCAACTAAAGTAACTGAAATGATATGAAACTGAATGAAACTCAGTTGGTGAACTTAAACGGTTTAATGTATTGTTCAATAAACAATCATATAACCTGTAATAAATTATTGTTTATGAAAGCAGTCGAACTAAATGTAAACTTTAAAATGTAACATATAATAAATAAAGGCAACAGTAGTATACCGCTGTTCAAAACTCATAAATCTATGGACAAAAAAACAAAATCGGGGTAACAAACTAAAACTGAGGGAACGCATTAAATATTAGAGGAGAACAACGACACAACATTAAAATGTAACACACACAGCAACGGACTAGGCATTAGACAAAATCCGATGAGAATAACCAATATAACATCAAAACCAAATACATGAATTTGGGTTAGAAATGTACCGTGACACGTCTTATAGTAATGTGAATTCACACTCACAAATAGGCGAAAACAAACGACACAACGGAAACACAACGTAAAAATGTTACACACATAGAAACGAATATAACAATAGCCATTTTCAATGGCCATTTTCCTGATTTGGTACAGGACATTTTTAAAGAAAAAAAATGGTGGGTTGAACCTGGTTGTGTGGCATGCCAAACCTTGCACTTTGATTGCATTGTTAAATATAACATTAAAATGACAACATAATAATACAGGACTACAATACAAATAAATAGCAGAACGTATTAGGCAAAGAAACACATGAATAATAGATAACAAAAGGCATCAGGTTTAAAATTCATTACGTCAAAAACGCGCCTCGTCCAAACACTTGTGTGATTTTATTATTATATATTTTCCATATTTTTGCTTTCATAAACATATTTTTCTGATATATTTATTGAATCTAAAATATAACATTAAATTACTCTAAATGTTTACAATACAAATGTACTAGAAGTCAAGTAGTAAAAGAAAGGTTTGAGCGATGGGTTTTTCAGTTCATTTGATCTCACAGTCTATATTGTTAAAGACTTTGGCGGCAAAATTGCTAATCTATTTTTCTTCCTTGTTCAGTGAACTTTCCATCTAAGCGTTTTAGTAGAATTTTGCATGTTAGGGAAAACCTGTTTTTATTTAATTTTAATTTCAGTTGTCTACATAATATTGTTGTTCATACCAATCAATATACATCGGCCCGATTAAAATAATAAAACAGATCAGAAGAAAATCTTGTTAGTGATTGGTAAATTTTAAAATGTCTTTTACTGAAATAAAAAAAAAAAACACCAGTCATTGGCTCTAGGTCATAAAACTTTGCTTTATTCTACGTTGGCTTATGATATATGGGGAGCCTTGACATTTGTTCCACAGACACTTATCTTAGAATTTTTTTTCCTATAAACCTTAATATTAAGGTATATAGAAAAAACAATTCTGAGACAATGTTTTTTGTTGTTGTGCTTTTCACTGAGCTAATAAACATTTTTAAGGGGCCAGCTGAAGCCCTTCACCGGATGGAGCATTTTCTAGCTGTGAAAAATTTTTCATTTGGAGCTCGAGGCCTTGTGCTGTTGTTTGCTCTTTGGACGGATTGTTGTCTTTTTGACACATTAAACATATTATCGTTACAATTTTTTGATAATTTATAGTACAATTGCACTGAAAATAACTATAGAGATATACAAAGATACAAGATACGGGTTTTTAAGGTTCATTTGATTTCACATTCTATTTATAAAGACCTTGATAACAAATAGTATGCAAATGCACCTTGCTTCCTCATTCCTCGGTGATATTTTTACATCTAAATGGATTTTAATATTTTTATGTGTGATAAAAGTAACAGTTTTATTGGTATAAAAAATAAATTTTTAGTTTTTCTAATGTAATTGATTGGAAAGGATTTTCTGAGGTATTCAAAATCAAAAAGTCTCACCTTACACATAGATAGATATAAATATATAGTTAAGAATCAGATCTTCTCTTACATTGTTAGGTAAGTATGTAAAATACCGTTCATTGTTTTTTAAACGTCCATGTATGAAGTTTGCCTCATCCGTGACAAAAAATAAAAGGAAATAGTTCTTATAAAAATAATAATCTTCACTCGCTATCAGCTGAGGCGAACTTGGCTGCACTGTCATTCTTCTTGCACTGCTAAATAGACGCCTCTCTTTGTCGTGTGTTTTACTGCCAGGTTAGGAAAATCAGGTTTTCTATTTGAAGGCCGCCTTTAAAGTGGGGGTTTTCTGGCTGCGTTGAAGGTCAATAGTGACCATGTACTGTTTTGTGCTCTTTAGTTGGGTTGTTGTCAAACATTCCCCGTTTAAATTCTATTTTCTATACAATAGTATATCTTATGAATGGTTGAAATATTGAGAGAGAAAAAAAAATAGTCATTAAGTATGTATAAAGCGACCATCACAGTCACACGACCAACAAATTCTTTCTCCAAATAATTAATTGATGTTAGGGAAGATATATTTTGAAAATAATTACACATTGCACATGTCATGCATGTGCAGATATGTAAATTTACAGCATTTAAACGAGTTTTTTTAAAGAAGAAATGCATTGCATTTTATGTTACGTTCCGATAAACTCTTTATATAGTGTATACTTTAGCTAAAAGATGTTTTAGTAAGTATTTTGCACCTCGTAACGACAATTCATTATGAAACCAACTACAATACTTAAGCAAATGCAAGTTAAACGTCATAAATCTATTCCTTTTCCGGATTTTTATTTTTTTATTTGCTATTATTAAGAGGAGTGGTCCGACAGATATAGATCATTCGATTTAAACGCATATTTATATATACTTGTACACGTATAGAGAAGTGTTTAGAATAAAAGAAAAGTGTCCAATCAGTGTCAATGAATTATGAGAGTGAGTCTAACAAAATTTGAATCAGTCCATGCAGTTTCTAGTCATTTAAAATTTACTTTAATCAAAGACCGTGTTACTGATATCGTCATTTACAACCAAAAAAAACGCCACATTGCAGAATAACTAAACATTGTACTATATTGACTGATGCTATTTGGGAACATTTAATATATATATTCACAAAAATAGTACTTTCTCTTTGTAACTATATATATTTCCGGTACTTAAATTGCTTTTAAACTTTACACTTTTTGTTGCTGCTATACAACAAGACTACAGGCTGGAGGTACAAAGGAGACATTAACATTTTATTTCACAAATTTTCTTCTACTAGTTGCACCCGAAGGTGATTGGGGATAGGAATAGGGTCACTACAAGTCTTTTTCCGAAAGGCAAAGTTGTACTGGTATCTATGATGAGTTTGGCTGTGCGGGATGTACAAGGATGCAGTCAAGTCTGGTCAGAAAGGGGACGTTAAATCCGATGCCTCTTGAGGAGATAGTGCCACGCTTTCTGCATGTTGAGAACATTTGTTACAACTATTTGAGGGGTCCATATGTACATAGTCTTTTAAAAGGCAAAATTATGTCCCTATCTAATATACCCTCATTTTTCAGTGGCAATTAAAATTTTCCCGATCCTCATCTATCACGGGCTCTATTACAGACCTTCCAATTGTATGAATTGATACTCGTTCTAATCATGTATGAAATATGTGCCACTGGATTTAAAGCAACCAACAATCAATCAATTTTAATAGAAACAATCGTCATGTTGCTCGTGGTTATTACAAATAAGGTTATCAGTCTTATTCGGGGTTGTCATAATGGAGTAAAGGGAAACAATTTTTTAAATAGTTTTTAATTATTGAATGTATCCCCCACATACAAAGCTCTTATTCCGCCTCTGTCTTTGGTTATAATTTTGGTACCGTTTGATTGTATTATACTTTTGAATTTTCATTCATTTTGACCTCGAGCACAACCGAACCGACAAATAATCGAACCGTACATCTTGTGAAGAAATTTTGTATCGTTAATTTTACTACTACGACAGTGTCGATACCTCATAAGAGTTAAGATTTCCAAACATGTGTCCACGAGCATCACTGAAGATACATTAACATAACATTTGGTGTGAATTATTTGTGTTAACTGTGTTTATATTATATATAATAGTCTGAACCAGGTGCGCACATAAACAGTGTGAGATTGCAAACATGCATATGAACTATAAGATTGCAAGGAAAAAGTCACATAAACAGAGTGAGATCGCATTGAAACAGTCACATTTTATGTGTACATATAAATTCTGAGATCGCAAGGAAACGGGCACATACACAATGCGAGATCAAGAGAGAAAATGAAAGTAAACCATGTGAGATCGCAAGCAAACAGGTACATACACAATATGAGATCAAAAGAGAAAAAGGAAACTAAACAATGTGAGATCGCAAGGAAACCTGCAAATACACAATGTGAAATCAAAGGTAAAAAGGAACGAAAACAATGTAAGATCACAAAGAGAAAGACACATATACTGTATGCAACCGTAAATTGCAAGGAAGCAGCGACATTGTGAGATATTAAAGCTGCTTGATTTATTAACTGGTTCACCAAACGCATATTTTCTTTACATAAGATTCATCAGATGCACTCAAATCTTAAAACAATAAGATGATCAACTTAAAATTGAAGAGGATTTAAATCCGAACATTCCTACAAAGCCGTGTCAAATACGGCTACGGCAATCTAGAAAAAACTTATTTTTTCAAATAAATAAACTTTTTATAAATAGTTACCATTTTTTAAATTTGTCATCTTATTGCATTTAATTTCAACAATTATGTATTGTCCTGATAGTAGCCACACGATATTATCTCTTTTTATTAATTTTTATTTATATATACATGTAACTATTTTGTTATTTGATTTTGCCATGTGATTATGGACTTTCCGAATTGATTTTGCTCTAAGTTCAGTATTTTTGTGATTTTACTTTTTGTTACATGGTAAACACCACTTCAATAGAAGTATATGCAAAATTGTATACTGGCAGTGGCTATCTATTTCATTTAGAAAGTGGACCTAGCCTTTATCCCATTACCGGGATTTATTTTTTTGACGCACCTTCTTACATTCATCTTATGTATTTACTAAGAGCATAACTTAAACATCAAGAAGCGACAGGCCTTTTGTGTTGAATAATGTATAAACATCGATTTACAGAAATAATGTTTGTGAAGTAAACAAAGTATGAAAGAATGGTATGTTACTGAACTAGGAAGTTTTTTGGCTTTAAATAAATTAAGAGGTAGGGGAATTTCTACTGAATTCATTTTACAGCATTGCTATTTTTAAAAACTTTCATTGAAGAAAAAAATACAATTTGACAGCTTCATCTGTTTAGTTAAGGGTTTTACCGACATCGTTTATTTTAACATGTTAACAACATGAATTAAAAATATATAACATGGTTCGAAACTACAATTTTCCCACCTGTCTGCAAATTTTGGTATTCATCCAAAAAAAAAGAACTTTCTTGATCAAACCTTGTATGCAATACATTGACTTTCAAACAAGAAATTATATATTGGTTTCCTCCCAATTACCATTTTTATATCACAGGTATATGAAAAAAGTGAGAGAGAAACATTCACAGGCCATGCACTGAAAGTTATTCATTTGCAAATGTTGACCCTATGATGGAAACAAATTCAGGGGAAATAAAATGTGAGTCGTGCTGGTATATTATGTGTTCAGATAAACAAAAAGAATGCAATGCAATCAAGATGTTTGGTTATGGCAAATACAATTTGTCACATCTGATTTTTTTTAATATGTTTTCTACAACTTTACGATACTTTACGTATGCTTGAAACGAGGTTAATAAAAAAATTTATACCAAATTGGACGGTGTAAAAATCTAAACTACATGGTGTATAGCTAGTAGCTACATAAATCGTTCAACAGCAACGAACTCAAACTGTATTGCAAAGCATCCGTTTGAACCCCTCTGTTGACAAAGTATGCATACAAATACAAAAAGAGAGTTCAATAAGAAGTATTGCCTAAAATTCATGCTTGACATTTAACCTTAATGATATGATTCCAGTTATGTTATCATTGCAATTTTTATTATCGAGAAACTAATATTTTAATGGACTCCAATGTGATTTACCGAATTGTATTTTTTTTGTACTTCCATGAGCAAAACGACGGGTGTCACATGGTAACAGGAGCAGATCGTGCTTTCGGAGTACACGAAATCACCTCGTTTTTAGTTGTTCGTTAAACGTTTATAGTGAGTTTATTTTTGTTGTGTTTTGCGAGGGTGTTTGTGTCACAGCACTGCCAGCCTGTTTTCGACTTATGAGTTTGAATATCCTTTTTGGTAACTTCTTTTGTCCCACTTTTTCAGCGTCAAATGACCACGATTTTGGAGAGAAAAAACTTTCAACCGGAATGAAAGTCAAATTTTGATCTTTAACTTCCTATTATAGTAATAATATACCAAATATATAATCAGCAGATTCAATAATTACAGTAAAATTAAATTGCAGGCTTAAAACTGGTTTTCAAAGAAATTGTATGTGTCTCAGGGCGAACAATCCCATAATATGCTCACCCGGAACATAATGGATCTGATATTAAATACAAAATTAGAGCATTATAGAAAAAAGCAAAGCAAACTAAACAGTGTGAAGGAAGCGCAAGCCTACTGTACCATTACGTCTAGACTTTTTTTTATATAAAGGTCTTATATTGACCATACCGTTTAGGAAACAAAGGTATCGATTCCCTTTTGCAAAATTGACATAAACACGGATTTGGCTCTTATTTTATGTCTCTTTTGATGTTATATTTGTTATTCTCATAGGATTTTGTCTAATGCTTAGTCCGTTTCTGTGTGTTTTACATTTTAATGTTGTGTCGTTGTTCTCCTCTTATATTTAATGCGTTTCCCTCAGTTTTAGTTTGTTATTAAGATTATGTGAAATTTAAAATCGATTGTGGAAACTAGTGTGAAATAAAAGGATGAACGAACAAACAGAGAGACAATCGAACGAGAGAACGATGAACAGATGGAGTCTGTCACCGTTTAGTGCACTATCTTGTTGTCTTGTTCCGACGAAAAAACCAATACTCGTCCTTTTTGTCGGACAGAAAGACTTCCCCATCACTATATATCTCACATTTAAAAAAATGGATAAAATGATTGGTGGTATGGTACCAAATGAGACAACTATTTACCAGAGACCAAGAGACGATAATGTCACAACTACAATGGGCCACCGTACGGCCTTTAACAATAACTTAAACATATACCATATAGTAACCTATAAAACATATATTTCTGTAACGTCAGCCGAGATAGTCTTTCGAATTTCTTACATACAAATATATGACGCTCGATGTTTTTGACAGATTAGACGTTATCAATGTGGAAGAATTTTGTGAGGCAATCCACGTTGTACCAAGCAATATTCATTTTTTTTGGCACAGCCGTATAAAAATATGAAGCACTCATATGGCTTTTCTACCTCAGGCATAGATCACCTTAGCTGTATTTGGCAAAACTTTTAGGAATTTTGGTTCTCAATGCTCTTTAACTTCTTACTTTATTTGGCCTTTTTTAACTTTGTTGGATTCGAGCGTCACTGATGAGTCTTTTGTAGACGAAACGCGCGTCTGGCGTATATACTAAATTTAGTCCTGGTATCTATGATGAGTTTATTCAGAAGCAAGTCTTGTTAGTGATTGGTAAATTTTAAAATGTATTCTATTGAAATGAAAGAAAAAAACAGTCACTCGGTCATAAAACTTTACTTTATTCTTCATTGTCTTATGGTATATGGGGAGAGTTTTTCGCAAAATCATGTTTAACCCTGTTGCATGTTTGCGCCTGTCCCAAATCGAGAACCTCTGACCTTTGTTAGTAATGTATGTTGGTTATTTTTGTTCTTCTGTGCATTTAAATGATTCTTTAAGTTTGACGTCGACTTTCCTTGAGCTAAAAAAAAAGATTTTTGAAGGGTCAGCTGAAGCCCGTCATCTTGGATTTTCTAGCTATATGAAATACCCTTTAGATGCCTTGAATTGTTATCTGCTCTTTGGTCGGGTTGTTGTCGCTTTGACACATTAAAATATTACCGTTACAATTTTCTGATAATTCATTGTACAATTGCACTGAAAATAAGGGAACAATTGAAAGATACAAGATACGGGTTGTTTAAGTTCATTTGATTTTACATTCTATGTATAAAGACCTTGATAACAAATAGTATGCAAATGCACCTTGCTTCCTCATTCCTCAGTGATCTTTTTTAATCTAAATGTATTTCAATATTTTTAAATGCATTTGTGATAAAAGTAACAGTTTTATTGGTATAAAAAATAGATATTTCGTTTTTTGATACGTTTCCCTCAGTTTTAGTTTGTAACCCGAGTTTGTTTTTTCTCTATCGATTTATGAATTTCGAACAGCGGTATACTACTGTTGTCTTTATTCTTATATAATTGGTTGGAAAGGATTCAAAATTAGATAAATTTTCGACTTACAAAAAGAAAATAATCAGATCTACTCTTACATTGTTAGGTTGATTTTCTATGCACCTTCCTTTCGTTATAATTCAAACGGCCACGTATGAAGTCGGTCTCATCTTTTGCAAGAAGAAAAAGGAAGTTGGTTCTTTCAAAACAATTTGAAACGTGTACTAAAAGCATGGTACTCAAACATAGCAAATATGCTGTCAAAATCGAATATATATGAATTGACATAATTTAAATAAGTCATTTAAATGTGAAATGCAATGCATTTTATGTAACGATTGATAATATTATGCACCTCTTTACTACTTCGACAATTTATTACGAAATTAATTCCAAAACTTAAGCAAATGCAAGGTATACGTCATAAATCTATTCCTTTTCCGGATTTTTATTTTTTTTATTTGCGATTATTAAGAGGAGTGATCCGACAAATACAGATCATTCGATTTAAATACATGTTAACGTACACGTATAAAGAAGTGTTGGAAATAAAAGAAATCTGTCCAATCAGAGTCCATGAGTTATAAGAGTAAGTCTAACAACATCTGAAACAGTTCATGCAGTTTCTGATATCGTCATATTTAAAAAGAAAGAAAAAAAAGCGCCACGTTGCAGAAAAACTAAACATTGTACTATATTGACTGGTGCTATTTGGGAACCATTTAATATATAATTATTCACAAAAATATAGTTTTTATTTTTTGTACCTATATATATATATATATATATATATTCCCACATCTTAAATTGTTTTTTAAACTTTAAACTTATTTGTTGCTGCTATACAATAACAACAGGCGGAAGGTACCAAGGAGGCATCAAAATTTAATAATAACTCTTAAAGAGTACTAGTAAACAGATCCTGTTCTACTAGTGGCACACCAATGGTGACTGGGGATAAGATAATGGGTCATTACAGGTCTTCTTCCGAACGTCAATGTTAGGCATCCGTTTGGCTGTGCGGGTCGTAAAAGTATGCAGTCAAGTCCGGACAGAATGGGGACGTCAAAGCCGATGCCTCTTGAGGAGAGTGTCACATTTTGTGCATGTTAAGAACCATTGTAACAACTCTTTGAGGGGTTCAAAGTTTGCCTTTTGCAAGTCAAAATTATGTCTCTATCTAGTATACTCCTCATCTTCCGGTGGCAATTTAAATTTACCTAACCTTCGTCTATCACGGTCTCTATTAAGGAACCTTCCTATTGTATTTATTGTTAATCTGTTCTCTGGAACTTGACAAATCAAGCATCTTTGTATTCTTGTGACAGACATAGTAAAAACTTATCAAAGCTATTAGATTAATTATAAATTGGTCCACCAAACTTCTTCATCAGTGGCATTATAATTAGAACAGTTTGATAGTCAAATGAAATTTGAAGTTAATGAATATCAAAAATCGATTATTTCGAAACGTTGTACCAAATACGGCTTAGGCAATCTCTGTCTGGAGGTAAAACAAACTTATTGGTTCGAATTAATAACCATTTTATAAAAAGGAGCCATTTTTTAAATGTGTTATCTTATTGCATTTGATTTAAACAATTAAGTGTTGTCCTAATGGTAGCCACACAATCTTATCTCTTTTATTTATCTTGTTTTTATAAGCATGCGGCAAGTAAATATGTTGTTACATGGTAGACACCACTTCAACAGTAGAAAGTAAACTTCTATAATGGCATTGGTTGTCTATTTCTTTCAAAACCGAACCCAGCCTTGAATCCTTTTCTGGATTTTTAACGCACCTCATAACATTCATCTAATGTATTTACTTGGAGCATATCTTAAACGTCAAGAAAAGACAGGCCTTTCTTGTTAGATTATGTATAAACATCGATTTACAGAAATAAAGTTTGTGAAGTAAACAAAGTATGAAAGAAACATGTGTAACTTAACCAGTAAGTCATTTGGCTTTATATAAATTAAGATGTAGGGAAATTTCTACTGAATTCATTTTACAGTATTGCTATTTTATAGACCTTTCATTGGAAAGTAAAATTACGACATGACAGCTTCGTGAGTTTATTTTAGGGGTTTACCAAAAAAACAACAGTGTTCACAGCTGTTGGCAAAATTTTGGTATTTATCCAAAAAAGATGTACTTTTTTTAATCAAACCTAATATGCATTGACTTTCAAACAAAACAGCGTCCTGGACATGCATGAAATATTTGCCTATCGACGTTGTCAGTTTATTTTAGATTTATGAGTTTGACTGTCCCTTTGGTATCTTTCGTCCCTCTATTAAGCAACCAACAATCAATCAAACAAAGCCTTTATTCATTGATTTACCTCCGATTGACATTTTTATATTACAGGTATATGAAAAAAAGTGAGAGAAACATTCACAAGTCACTGAATGTTATCCATTTGCAATAGTTATCAAAAGTACCAGAATTATAATTTAGTACGCCAGACGCGCGTTTCGTCTACACAAGACTCATCAGTGACGCTCATATCAAAATAGTTATAAAGCCAAACAAGTACAAAGTTGAAGAGCATTGAGGATCCAAAATTCCAAAAAGCTGTGTCAAAATCCTGACCCAATGATGGAAACAAATTTAGGGGAAATAAGACTTATTCACTTTCAAATTTAAAATTATGTGAGTCGTGCTGGTATATTATGTTTTTAGACAAATGAAAATAAAATACCATGCAATCAAAGAATTCGGTTATGGCAAATAAAATTTGACATATATCCGATTTTTTACGTGATCATATGTTTTCTATAATGTTACGATACTTGAACACGAGGTCAATGAAAATATCATAATTTTACTTTATTTTTTTAGATTATTTTACTTTAGGTTCAAAAGTTCATTTCAGGTTGTAGGGTGTATAAATCTAATCTACAAGATGTATAGCTAGTAGCCAATTTAAACTAATACTGTTAAGGTAAAGCAAAAATAATTGTTTATGCATAAAAAGACAAACAGACAGATAATAGTACACAAGACACAACATAGAAAACTAAAGACTTAGCAACACGAACCCCAACAAAAACTGAGGGTGATATCAGGTGCTCCGGAGGGGTAAGCCGATCCTGATCTACGTGTGGCACCAGTCGTGTTTATTTGTTTTAATTTCAAATCCAGTAAGTAGTCTTCTTCGGTAGGTCACATTCGTAGAAAGGGGAGGGTATTGTAGTTATGATAGTTTTGTATGTTGTGTTTTGTGTACTGTCATTGTCTTTTTGTAGTTTTTCGTTTGTGTTTTTCATCGTTGGCTTTCTAATATTTGGCTTTGATTGGTTGCGAAGGGATGGAGGAAAAGTGCAACAAGTAAAATATCAGAAGGACCATATACAAGACAACAAAACTGCCTATAGTGAAAAATTAATACAAACGCAATAAGATATAATATGTGTTAGCTTAAACTATAGGGAATTATAGATTAAAACATGGTTTAAGAACGGCTAACAATATTTAACACTGTTTACTTTATAGTAATCTCAATATGCATATTTAAACAGGTTAATTTTAACAAGTGATTAAAAAATCACCAAAACGACTGTCAGTTTGAAAAGAAAATATACATATATATACAATTATAAAAAGTCATCGAAATAAAAAAAAAATCACTATCATAACGGTAATTTTATATCATAACTGGCGTTGTCAGTTTATTTTAGATTTCTGAGTTTGAATGTCCCTTTTGGTATCTTTCGTCACTCTTTTACAACTGAAATTGAAAAAGGTAAAAACGCATCAATACAACAAGACGCTGACATGAGAAAACAGTTGAAGTTTTCTTTGTGACTGTGGACATTCAAACCATAGTCAAGGGTTTATTATAATTCATTCGAAGCAACTTTTTCTTATCTTTTAACAGTCTTAATTTTCTAAACTGTCTGTATTTTATGATATACAATATAAAAAATATGAAGAAAAAAAAATTGTTTTTCATATCCTGCTTTTCCTCTTATGTCGAAGAGGATTATAAGGTTAACACGTTTGTAAATACATTAATTTTGTAATGTCATGCACACTTCTTATGATACATTTGTAATATCATGCATGTACACTTCATATAATACAAAAAAAAACATCTCCTGTTTAGGCCGGTCCTGTTTAGTTCGAATTCTACTTAATAAATCATGATAGGAAATGTATTGCACGGACAATGAAATCTAAGTAAAATAGTGTTTTCCAAAACCAATAACATGTAGAACAATGAGATTCCTGTGATTAAAGATCACATAATGATCACGACCCTTGCTCCTTTAAAACTTCAAGCTGTGTCAAAAATAATTAAGATAGTATAACGAAATCAGAGATCAATATTTTAATTAGATTAAATTGAGATTCAAATTAGGAGGAGCACACTGGCATTTTATTGCGAACAGTCTTCATCAGATTCTGATTTGGGGTTAGGAGAAGGACACATAAATGTATACTGTAGTGAACACATGATTTCCTGAAGGAAACCATGATATTGATTCTGCTAAAAACATCAAAGTTAACCCCACAAAATTATGCAAATAAAATAAAAATAGTAGTATGTGCAAAAGTACATTATGTGCGTAATGTGAGTTTTAGATCAGTTGTGGAAACATATGCCGAACAGTAGGATAAAAGAACAAACATAAAAACGAACGAACGAACGATGAACAGACGGATTCCTGCTATCGCTATCTGTTTGTCTTGTTCCGACGAACGATGTCATATTCGAACTTTAAGCCGGACAGACTTACTTCCCATCGCTTTATATTTCAATTTTTAAAAAATAGATAAAATGATAGGTGGTATGATATTAAATGGATAAAATGATAGGTGGTATGATATTAAATGGATAAAATGATAGGTGGTATGATATTAAATGGATAATGATATGTGGTATGATATTAAATGGATAAAATGATAGGTGGTATGATATTAAATGGATAATGATATGTGGTATGATATTAAATGGATAAAATGATAGGTGGTATGATATTAAATGGATAAAATGATAGGTGGTATGATATTAAATGGATAAAATGATACGTGGTATGATATTAAATTGGATAAAATGATAGGTGGTATGATATTAAATGGATAAAATGATAGGTGGTATGATATTAAATGGATAAAATGATAGGTGGTATGATATTAAATGGATAAAATGATAGGTGGTATGATATTAAATGGATAAAATGATACGTGGAATGATATTAAATTGGATAAAATGATAGGTGGTATGATATTAAATGGATAAAATGATAGGTGGTATGATATTAAATGGATAAAATGATAGGTGGTATGATATTAAATGGATAAAATGATACGTGGTATGATATTAAATTGGATAAAATGATAGGTGGTATGATATTAAATGGATAAAATGATAGGTGGTATGATATTAAATGGATAAAATGATAGGTGGTATGATATTAAATGTATAATGATAGGTGGTATGATATTAAATGGATAATTATAGGTGGTATGATATTAAATTGGATAAAATGATAGGTGGTATGATATTAAATGGATAAAATGATAGGTGGTATGATATTAAATGGATAAAATGATAGGTGGTATGATATTAAATGGATACAATGATAGGTGGTATGATATTAAATGGATAAAATGATAGGTGGTATGATATTAAATGGATAAAATGATAGGTGGTATGATATTAAATGGATAAAATGATAGGTGGTATGATATTAAATGTATAATGATAGGTGGTATGATATTAAATGGATAAAATGATAGGTGGTATGATATTAAATGGATAAAATGATAGGTGGTATGATATTAAATGGATAAAATGATAGGTGGTATGATATTAAATGGATAAAATGATAGGTGGTATGATATTAAATGGATAAAATGATAGGTGGTATGATATTAAATTGATAAAGTGATAGGTGGTATGATATTAAATGGATAAAATGATAGGTGGTATGATATTAAATTGATAATTATAGGTGGTATGATATTAAATGGATAAAATGATAGGTGGTATGATATTAAATTGATAATTATAGGTGGTATGATATTAAATGGATAAAATGATAGGTGGTATGATATTAAATGGATAATGATAGGTGGTATGATATTAAATGGATAATGATAGGTGGTATGATATTAAATGGATAATGATACGAGGTATGATGTTAAATGGATAAAATGATAGGTGGTATGATATTAAATGGATAAAATGATACGTGGTATGATATTAAATGGATAATTATAGGTGGTATGATATTAAATGGATAAAATGATAGGTGGTATGATATTAAATGGATAATGATAGGTGGTATGATATTAAATGGATAAAATGATAGGTGGTATGATATTAAATGGATAATTATAGGTGGTATGATATTAAATGGATAAAATGATAGGTGGTATGATATTAAATGGAAAATTATAGGTGGTATGATATTAAATGGATAAAATGATAGGTGGTATGATATTAAATGGATAATGATAGGTGGTATGATATTAAATGGATAATTATAGGTGGTATGATATTAAATGCATAATGATAGGTGGTATGATATTAAATGGATAATTATAGGTGGTATGATATTAAATGTATAAAATGATAGGTGGTATGATATTAAATGGATAAAATGATAGGTGGTATGATATTAAATGGATAATGATATGAGGTATGATGTTAAATGGATAAAATTATAGGTGGTATGATATTAAATGGATAATTATAGGTGGTATGATGTTAAATGGATAAAATGATAGGTGGTATGATATTAAATGGATAAAATGATAGGTGGTATGATATTAAATGGATAATGATAGGTGGTATGATATTAAATTGATAATTATAGGTGGTATGATATTAAATGGATAAAATGAAAGGTGGTATGATATTAAATTGATAAAGTGATAGGTGGTATGATATTAAATGGATAATTATAGGTGGTATGATATTAAATGAGACAACTATTCACCAGAGACCAAAGGACAATAATGTAACTACAATAGGCAACGGCCTTCAACAATGACTTAAACCTATACCGAATAGTAACAACTACAACAGGCAACGGCCTTCAACAATGACTTAAACCTATACCGTATAGTAACAACTACAATAGGTCACCTTACGGCCTTCAACAATGACTTAAACCTATACCGTATAGTAACAACTACAATAGGCAACCGTACAGCCTTCAACAATGACTTAAACCTATACCGTATAGTAACAACTACAATAGGCAATCTTACAGCCTTCAACAATGACTTAAACCTATACCGTATAGTAACAACTACAACAAGCAACCTTACGGCCTTCAACAATGACTTAAACCTATACCGTATAGTAACTACTACAATAGACAACCTTACAGCCTTCAACAATGACTTAAACCTATACCGTATAATAACAACTACAATAGGCAACCTTACGGCCTTCAACAATGACTTAAACCTATACCGTATAGTAACAACTACAACAAGCAACCTTACGGCCTTCAACAATGACTTAAACCTATACCGTATAGTAACAACTACAATAGACAACCTTACAGCCTTCAACAATGACTTAAACCTATACCGTATAATAACAACTACAATAGGCAACCTTACGGCCTTCAACAATGACTTAAACCTATACCGTATAGTAACAACTACAAAAGACAACCTTACGGCCTTCAACAATGACTTAAACCTATACCGTATAGTAACAACTACAATAGACAACCTTACAGCCTTCAACAATGACTTAAACCTATACCGTATAGTAACAACTACAACAGGCAACCTTACGGCCTTCAACAATGAATTAAACCTATACCGTATAATAACAACTACAATAGGCAACCTTACGGCCTTCAACAATGACTTAAACCTATACCGTATAGTAACAACTACAACAGGCAACCTTACGGCCTTCAACAATGACTTAAACCTATACCGTATAGTAACAACTACAACAGGCAACCTTAAGGCCTTCAACAATGACTTTAACCTATACCGTATAGTAACAACTACAACAAGCAACCTTACGACCTCCAACAATGACTTAAACCTATACCGTATAGTAAACCTATAAAAGGCCTTGGCATGAAAAAATAAAAACAACATAATCTGATTTATGCTGAAACAATACGAAAACCAAAAAACAGTAATCAATCAACGACAACTACTAAATGAGAGACGACTGACTTAGAGCTGTAGCGGGTTGAATATGTTTGTGAGCATCAACAGTCATCTATGCTGAGACAGACATGTGAATGCACACCATTCGAACAAACTGTAAAAAAAAACAGTAAAAAGAAGATGAGTACGACTTGTGGTCAGATCGGCAGGTAGCACCAAAAATAAACTAAAAAATGGCAGAAAACAGAATTAACCGGTCTCAGATTACTCGTTGTAACAGAAAGCTAAAAACACTTGTTTTTCAAGACTCAAATATCAATTAGTTAACATCTAATGGATTAAGGGTTTTAAAACACGAAGTGAATAGTCTGATAAAAGTGTGGCCTCTTGTGCAATTTTAAAGTATTGACTGAATGTATGGCTATCATTGTATATTCATAAGTAAATAGCAACACTTAATAAAGTATATGTTTAAATTGGTCCATTTTCAGACTCTAACGTTTAACCCGACATGTGTCAAGTTTACTTACGAAAACCAAATCTATGTGGAATCGATGAAGATTGTAAACAAAGATTTGACCACTGTTGTAAATTGATCAACTTTCAAATAATGAATACGTTTCCATGGATATTATCTAAATTTACGGGCTCTATAGACAGTATATGCCGTAAAAATTAGGTTCTGACATACTGTTTGTGATAATGCGTCTATATATGTACATTGTGTGCTACCAAACTTCCAAACCAAATTTTTTTTTTATAAAAGTATTTAGTTAAGGTTTTGCGTTATTTGTGGTAACGAAATCTCTGACTTAAAAATTTACCAGTTATACTCATAAGTTCATTGAAATCTGAAACATCGTTACAGACACAGGCATATCGAACTGGTTGGCGAAATATAACCAATCGCGGCAGGAAGATGTAAAAATGAACACCAAAGGAAAATTAACGATATATCTTCTCTTATGTCGTCATTTCTTGTAAAGAGTTTCCCGTGTTAAATTGAAAAATCGAAGTCTAGAAATGGATATATATTTTTATAATATGTATATATATATATTTAAAGTCAGTTCCCTTTGGTAAACCGCAGTATAATAAGAACGTTCTTGATTACTAGTATTTAACAAAAAATATCATCAAAGTAACGGTAAGTGTTTTCTTAGTGGAGTTTATGTGGAACAGTCTCAACTTTGTTAAGTTTGGCCATACACTTTGATATGTACATGTAAAATGATTATTAGGACAACCATTGAATGTAACCAATGTTAACTCATTATAAACATCGTCTTGACAGAAATTCATGTTAATCAGTTAGTCCGGGGTTTCTGAAATTCCACTAAGTAAAACTAAAAATAGGCTTGATTATTTTCTGGAAAAACATTGCGTTATCTGTCCTAATTAAGGTCTGTTTAACTGTGGTCAAAAATTATCAAACAAAATAAACCACAAAAGGATGCTATCTTTTTTATACATTGGTCTTATCATACATGCAAATATTTCGATGATTTGTTTATACGACATGTAATAACAACAAAAACGATACGAGGTTATATAGTAAAGTCATATGATGCATGTACATCAAATTTAAAAAAAAGAAAATATTTTATAAATACTTGAATGACTAAATTTTACTATAAAACACGTGTAAATGGACTTTGGACTTTATTGTAAAAAGAAAATCCTTAATCTTATCCGTCATTTTCTTCTCTTGTGGTCCAGTGGAGAGTTGTCTCATTGCCAATCATACCACACATTTTTTATTTCCATATCGGCAATCAATAACGCAAAAGATTGCAAATTATTGCTGTACTTGTTAACAACCTACATGACTTTCAGAGTGTAGTAAAACAAAGTTCCACAAAACAAATCTGAAGAACTACGGGCCCTTTGTTTTTTTAAACCATTTCGTACTTAAACTACTATTTCATGCGCACGTACAAAATTCTTTTTAAGAGTTACTTTTTAGTTTTGTATAAAATACAATTGTAATTGGATTTAATCACGTAAAGTTTGTGTAAACATATACGTTTAGAAAAAAATAAGCAGGATATTTGGACACATATCAATATCGTACAAAGTATATACATTTTGCCGACGTAAAGCAAACTCTTCCTTGTTCGGCATAGGTGTTAAACTGTGTACATATATAACAAAGGGTACTTGTATGTAATTTAAAAACAGATAGCTTTGAAGAAAATCAGGGGAATTAAATTGGTATTCTATATTTTTCGGTTATCCAATCAAAGCTTTGAATTCACTGTCAGTAATCTTAAGTATTAATGAATAAATTTAACATCTAGTTAAGTAGTCTAGTTAGACAAAGTAGTAGTTATGTCTATAACAATAGATATGCATTTAAAAGAAAAGTGTTCGATTTAATCAGTTACAACATAATTCTTGATTTACGTTGACCCGACAAGTGCAGCTACTGACTATTAGAAATACTGAGTGTAATAGCCAAAGGTATTTTGTTTGCATTTTTTTCAAATTATGTCCCCTCCCCAATCAATACATCAATACGCAATTGCAATCACATATTAGGAAAGGCTTTAGTCACAAAACAACTCGCAACATGCTTTAACCACTACCAGATAGAAAATATAAAAAATAAATCTAAAAAAGTAATGTGGAATCAGTTTTTGTTGACAATGGTATGCACATGTTTTGAGAAACATTTTATTAATGCAGATTGTAGGAAAACTTTTGCAGAAGTGCTGAAGGGTTCCGTTTCACTTCTGGTTAAAATTTCAAATTGGAAAACATTGTTATTAACTTCTAGACTTTTGTCTTTTTCACAGATCTTAATAAAGTCATACACCATGCATGTAAAGGGTTTAACTGTGTAGAAGTTTTAAAACGTCTTTGGGGGTTTTGATTGAATGATAATGAAACACTAAAATTAAACTGGATAATTTTTTAAGGGTATTGCAGGTTCAAGTTATTATACCATTTTTCTGATTTCGTGGAATTAAACGTCTCTGGTGACCTCAAATAGCCACGCGCTTTATAATCCTACTATCTATAACGTGTATCGTGTTTTTAGTCTAAATGTGCTTTAATCATTCTAATCACTGTTCTTTATTTTGTAAATTCATTTGATTGTTTACCTACCTAAGTTTACCGATCTATCACTTTGATTAATTAAGGTCTTTCCTCTACAAAGGAAAGACCTTATTGTTTTTCTTCCGTTTTTTCTTTTTCTTTTTTTTCTTCCAACATTTTTTTGACATGCCCGCCTCTTATTTCTGATGAAGTTATTAAGACCAAATATGGACCATTGCTAGACCTCACCAAGATGTATTACCAAATGACCCTATTAAGGATTTCATCATCCCCTTTAGGAGTTATTTCTCTTTTATTGATTTTTTTCAACATTGTCCCCCCTCGTTGGTTTTAAAGATATCATGACCTTAATTGGACATAATGTAGATCTCATCATGATGTATTACCATGTGAGGCTGAATAGGATTCCATCGTCCCCTATGAGAGTTATATCCCCTTGAAACAATTTCTTTCCTTTGCATTTTTCTCAAAAAGTATAAGAAATAGAATCGATTTGAAAACAGCAACATGTACAGGAACAGATGGCAATGTTAATGAACATGTACAATCATTTTGTTATTAACCCTTAAAAGGAGTTATTCCCCTTGAAAAATTGTACATAATTTAAAAAAAAAGGTATTTCGAGAACCAGAAGTCATAGAGACTTGGGACTTCACTAATATTCTTTAATTCATGTGACCTTCAATTAGCACCCAAGGTCAAAGGTCACTGAGTGCAAAAAAAAAATTACGCTGCAATTTCAAGCTTACATATTAGGAAAACGATAAGACTTTGCTGCATACATACAGCGTATAAAATGTTCCTCTCGACGAGCTCTACATTTTATATGATAAGTCCAAAAATGTCCGACTGTCTGTTCAAAAGTTACAACGGGATGATTCTTAAAAGTATAGTATTTTGTGTATATCTTTTTAAAGGTAACAGATATCAACCTACTATAAACTGCAAAGATGATCAGTAATTCAGGACCGTCTATTTGAGGTCAATGTCAGTCATGATGAAATTTCACCTTGACCTTCACAGTATACTTTGACCTTGACCTTGTGATATTTGAAAGGTCAAGTGGTCTTGAGTTGAAGGGTGGTAGTCCCATGTCTCTGCGACTTCCGGTTCTTTAGTTTGGTATTGCATCATATATTTGATGATTAATTGTGACCTTGGTGAACTTTGAAATTGTCCCAATTCTTTTCCTATAATGTTGTCCTTTAACTGTAGATCATTTATCATTTAACAGATTTGAGGTATCTATTATCGTTTAAGAGATAATGCAGTTTGAAATTTTTCGAGCGGCGGCATGTATTTCTGAATCAACAACAGCTTACCACTTAAAATGTTTAAGAAATTGAAGAGGTTAACATAGTTATATGTTTGACCAAATACCTAAAACATTCCATTTAAAAAAACACCAAAAAATCATTTTGAAATTTTCATGTTTTGCATTGACTTTGTAAATTTCATAACTTCTATTTATATCGTTGATATTGCATCATTTTTGGCACTTTGTCAAATGGGGTCATCTGATATATCAAATTGAAGGTCTCAATAAACTCTACTTAAAAATGAAAATTTTAAATCTCTTTTTCATCCCAGGCGGAAGGGTGGGGTCATTTAGTGAAAAAATTCAAATTTCGCAGATGGTAAGGTTGTCGCATATCAAATGAAAGAACATAAAGCGTACATTTCAAATTTCAAATTGACGTCCCCCAAAAATTGTTTGGATGGGGTCATTGAGTGCAACAAATAAATTTTTCTTTTACTATAGGGTTGTTGTATATCAAATGAAAGGTCATGGTGTGTACATTTGAAATATCAAATTCCCAACCTCCAAAAATTGGTTAGATGGGGTTATTAAGGGCAAAAATCAAACTTTTAGAACATGGCGTTGTCCCATACCAAATGAAAGCTCATCTACCCTGTGTTACATATATCATACTTCCGATCTCAAAAATGTAGGCGGACGAGGTCATTAAGTGTAAAAAGCGAAAAGTTTCAGAAGTTATGCTTGTCATATATTAAACGAAAGGTGGTTCAAAGAACATTACGAAAACATCACTTTTACAGGAAAGACCTTTCAATTGTTTTACAAACAATTGAGATACTAGTTAAGGTCTTTCCCCTACATGGGAAAGACCTTATTGTTTTTCTAATGTTTTTAAGGTCTTTCCCCTACATGGGAAAGACCTTATTGTTTTTCTAATTAAGGTCTTTCCCCTACATGGGAAAGACCTTATTGTTTTTCTCCTGTTTTTTTTTTTTTTTTTTTTTTTTTTTTTTTTTTTTTCATCCAGCATTTGTTTAACATGGCCTCCCCTTGTTTCTATTGAAGTTATCAAGACCAAATATGGACCATCGGTAGACCTTATCATGAAGTATTACCAGATGAGGCTGTGTAGGATTTCATCATCCCCTTTAGAAGTTATCTCCCTTTTATTGGGTTTTTTCGACATGGCCCCCCCTCGTTGTTTTTGAAGATATCATGACCTTATTTGGACAAAAGTTAGATCTCATCATGATGTGTTACCATATGAGGCTGCTAAGGATTTCATCATTCCCTATGAGAGTTATGTCCCCTTGAAGCAATATCTTTCTTTTACATTTTTCTCAAAAAGTATTCAAGATAAAATCGATTTGAAAACGGCAACATGTACAGGACCAGATGGCAATGTTAATTAACATATACAATCATTTTGTTGTTAACCCTTATAAGGAGTTATTTCCCTTGAAAAAATATAAACAATTTTTGAAAAATTGTATCTCGAGAACCGAAAGTCGTAAAGACTTGGGACCTACACCAATAATCTTAAGTTCATGTGACCTTTAATTTGCACCCAAGGTCAAAGGTCACCGAGTGCAAAAAAAAATTACGCTGCAATTTCAAGCTTTCATATTAAGAAAACGATAAGAGTTTGCTGCATACTTACAGCGTATAAAATGTTCCTCTCGACGAGCTCTACATTTTATACTCTGACCTCAAAAGAGTCCGACCGTCTGTTCAAAAGTTACGACGGGATGATTCTTAAAAGTATAGTATTGTGTGTATATCTTTTTAAAGGTAACAGATATCAACCTACTATAAACTGCAAAGATGATCAGTAGTTCAAGACCTTCAATTTGAGGTCAATGTCAGGTCATGATGAAATTTCACCTTGACCTTCATGTTTTATTATGACCTTGACCTTGTAATATTTGAAAGGTCAAGTGGTCCTGAGTTGAATGGTGATAGTCCCATGTCTCTACGACTTCCGGTTCTCAAGTTTTGTATTGCATCATATATTTGATGATTAATTGTGACCTTGGTGAACTTTGAAATTGTCCCAATTCTTTTTCTATAATGTTGTCCTTCAACTGTAGATCATTTATCATTTAACAGATTTGAGATATCTATTGTCGTTTTAGAGATAATGCAGTTTGAAGTTTTTCGAGCGGAGGCATGTATTTCTGAATCATCAAGAGCTTACCACTTAAAATGTTTTAGAAATTGAAGAGGTTGACATAGTTATATGTTTGACCAAATACCAAAAACATTCCATGGAAAAAAACACCAAAAAATCAATTTGAAATTTTCAAGTTTTGCATTGACTTTGTAAGTTTCATAACTTCTATTTATATAATTGATATTGCATCATTATTTTCACTTTGTCAAATGGGGTCATCTGGTATATCAAATTGAAGGTCTTAATAAGCTCTACTTAAAAATGAAAATTTTAAACACCCTTTTCATCCCAGGGGGAAGGGTGGGGTCATTTAGTGCAAACATTCAAATTTCTCAGATGGTAAGGTTGTCGCATATCAAATGAAAGAACATAAAGCGTACATTTCAAATTTCAAATTGACGTCCCCCAAAAATTGGTTGGATGGGGTCATTGAGTGCAAAAAATAAATTTTCTTTTTAGATAGGGTTGTTGTATATCGAAAGAAAGGCCATGATGTGTACATTTGAAATATCAAATTCCTGACCTCCAAAAATTAGTTGGATGGGGTTATTAAGTGCAAAACTCAAACTTTCTAGTTTTTCTCCTGTTTTTTTTTTTTTTTTTTTTTCATCCAGCATTTGTTTGACATGGCCTCCCCTCGTTTCTATTGGAGTTATCAAGACCAAATATGGACCATCGGTGGACCTCATCATGAAGTTTTACCAGCTGAGGCTGTGTAGGATTTCATCATCCCCTTTAGAAGTTATCTCCCTTTTATTGTTTTTTTTCGACATGGCCCCCCCTCGTTGTTTTTGAAGATATCATGACCTTATTTGGACAAAAGTTAGATCTCATCATGATGTGTTACCATATGAGGCTGCTAAGGATTTCATCATTCTCTATGAGAGTTACGTCCCCTTGAAGCAATTTTATTCTTTTACATTTTTCTCAAAAAATATTCAAGATAGAATCGATTTGAAAACGGCAACATGTACAAGACCAGATGGCAATGATAATAAACATATACAATCATTTTGTTGTTAACCCTTATAAGGAGTTATTTCCCTTGAAAAAATATACACAATTTTTGAAAAATTGTATCTCGAGAACCGGAAGTCGTAAAGACTTGGGACCTACACCAATAATCTTAAATTCATGTGACCTTTAATTTGCACCCAAGGTCAAAGGTCACCGAGTGCAAAAAAAATTACGCTGCAATTTCAAGCTTTCATATTAAGAAAACGATAAGAGTTTGCTGCATACTTACAGCGTATAAAATGTTCCTCTCGACGAGCTCTACATTTTATACTCTTGAGCTCAAAAGAGTCCGACTGTCTGTTCAAAAGTTACAACGGGATGATTCTTAAAAGTGTAGTTTTGTGTGTATATCTTTTTAAAGGTAACATATATCAACCTACTATTAACTGCAAAGATGATGAGTAGTTCAAGACCTTCAATTTGAGGTCAATATCAGGTCATGATGAAATTTCACCTTGACCTTCACATTATACTATGACTTTGACCTTGTGATATTTGAAAGGTCAAGTGGTCCTGAGTTGAATGGTGATAGTCCCATGTCTCTACGACTTCCGGTTCTCAAGTTTTGTATTGCATCATATATTTGATGATTAATTGTGACCTTGGTGAACTTTGAAATTGTCCAAATTCTTTTTCTATAATGTTGTCCTTCAACTGTAGATCATTTATCATTTAACAGATTTGAGATATCTATTGTCGTTTTAGAGATAATGCAGTTTGAAGTTTTGCGAGCGGAGGCATGTATTTCTGAATCATCAAGAGCTTATCACTTAAAATGTTTTAGAAATTGAAGAGGTTAGCATAGTTATATGTTTGACTAAATACCAAAAACATTCCATTGAAAAAAACACCAAAAAAAATCAATTTGAAATTTTCAAGTTTTGCATTGACTTTGTAAGTTTCATAACTTCTATTTATATAGTTGATATTGCATCATTATTTGCACTTTGTCAAATGGGGTCATCTGATATATCAAATTGAAGGTCTTAACAAACTCTACTTAAAAATGAAAATGTTAAACCCCCTTTTCATCCCAGGGGGACGGGTGGAGTCATTTAGTGCAAACATTCAAATTTCTCAGATGGTAAGGTTGTCGCATATCAAATGAAAGAACATAAAGCGTACATTTCAAATTTCAAATTGACGTCTCCCAAAAATGGGTTGGATGGGGTCGTTGAGTGCAAAAAATAAATGTTCTTTTAAGGTAGGGTTGTTGTATATCAAATGAAAGGTCATGATGTGTACATTTGAAATATCAAATTCCCGACCTCCAATAATTACTTGGATAGGGTTATTAAGTGCAAAAATCAAACTTTCTAGAACATGGTGTTGTCGCATATCAAATGAAAGCTCATCTACCCTGTGTTACATACATCATACTTCCGATCTCAAAAATGTAGGCGGATGAGGTCATTAAGTGCAAAAAACGAAGTTTCAAAAGGTATATCAAACGAAAGGTCGTACAAAGAACATTACGAAAACATCACTTTTATATCAAATTGAAGGTCTTAATAAACTCTACTTAAAAATGAAAATTTTAAACCCCCTTTTCATCCCAGGGGGACGGGTGGGGTCATTTAGTGCAAACATTCAAATTTCTCAGATGGTAAGGTTGTCGCATATCAAATGAAAGAACATAAAGCGTACATTTCAAATTTCAAATTGACGTCTCCCAAAAATGGGTTGGATGGGGTCATTGAGTGCAAAAAATAAATGTTCTTTTAAGGTAGGGTTGTTGTATATCAAATGAAAGGTCATGATGTGTACATTTGAAATATCAAATTCCCGACCTCCAAAAATTTGTTGGATAGGGTTATTAAGTGCAAAAATCAAACTTTCAAGAACATGGTGTTGTCGCATATCAAACGAAAGCTCATCTACTCTGTTCCATATATCATAATTCCGATTTCAAAAATGTAGATGGATGAGGTCATTAAGTGTAAAAAGCGAAAAGTTTCAGAAGGTGTGCTTGTCGTATATCAAACGAAAGGTCGTACAAAGTACAATACGAAAACATCATTTTTACAGGAAAGACCTTTCAATTGTTTTACAAACAATTGAGATACTAGTGTTTTTTCTTTTTCTTTTTTTTCTTTTTTTTCTTCCAACATTTTTTTGACATGCCCGCCTCTTGTTTCTGTTGAAGTTATTAAGACCAAATATGGACCATCGCTAGACCTCACCAAGATGTATTATCAAATGACCCTGTTAAGGATTTCATCATCCCCTTTAGGAGTTATCTCCCTTTTATTGATTTTTTTAAACATCGCTCCCCCTTGTTGGTTTTAAAGATATCATGACCTTATTTGGACATAATGTAGATCTCATCATGATGTATTACCATGTGAGGCTGAATAGGATTTCATCGTCCCCTTTGAGAGTTATATCCCCTTGAAACAATTTCTTTCCTTTGCATTTTTCTCAAAAAGTATAAGAGATAGAATCGATTTGAAAACGGCAACATGTACAGGAACAGATGGCAATGTTAATGAACATGTACAATCATTTGTTATTAACCCTTATAAGGAGTTATTCCCCTTGAAAAATTGAACATAATTTTAAAAAATTGTATTTCGAGAACCAGAAGTCGTAGAGACTTGGGACCTTCACCAATAATCTTTAATTCATGTGACCTTTAATATGCAGTCAAGGTCAAAGGTCACTGAGTGCAAAAAAAAATTACGCTGCAATTTCAAGCTTACATATTAGGAAAACGATAAGACTTTGCTGCATACATACAGCGTATAATTTGTTCCTCTCGATGAGCTCTACATTTTATATAATAAGCCCAAAAATGTCCGACCGTCTGTTCAAAAGTTACAACGGGATGATTCTTAAAAGTATAGTATTTTGTGTATATCTTTTTAAAGGTATTAGATATCAATCTACTATAAACTGCAAGATAATCAGTAATTCCAGACCTTCAATTTGAGGTCAATGTCAGGTCATGATGAAAATGTCACCTTGACCTTCACATTATACTATGACCTTGACCTTGTGATATTTGAAAGTTTAAGTGGTCCTGAGTTGAATGGTGGTAATCCCATGTCTCTATGACTTCCGGTTCTCAAGTTTGGTATTGCATCATATATTTGATGATTAATTGTGACCTTGGTGAACTTTGAAATTGTCCCAATTCTTTTTCTATAATGTTGTCCTTTACCTGTAGATCATTTACCATTTAACAGATTTGAGATATCTATTGTCGTTTTAGAAATAATGCAGTTTGAAATTTTGCGAGCGGCGGCATGTATTTCTGAATCAACAACAGCTTACCACTTAAAATGTTTAAGAAATTGAAGAGGTTAACATAGTTATATGTTTGACCAAATACCAAAAACATTCCATTTAAAAAAAACACCAAAAAATCATTTTGAAATTTTCATGTTTTGCATTGACTTTGTAAATTTCATAACTTCTATTTATATCGTTGATATTGCATCATTTTTGGCACTTTGTCAAATTGGGTCATCTGATATATCAAATTGAAGGTCTTAATCAACTCTACTTAAAAATGAAAATTTTAAACTCCCTTTTCATCCCAGGCGGACGGGTGGGGTCATTTAGTGCAAACATTCAAATTTCTCAGATGGTAAGGTTGTCGCATATTTTTAAGGTCTTTCCCCTACGTGAGGAAAGACCTTATTGTTTTTCTAATGTTTTTTTTTTCTTTTTCTTTTTTTTCTTTTTTTTCTTCCAACATTTTTTTGACATGCCCGCCTCTTGTTTCTGTTGAAGTTATTAAGACCAAATATGGACCATCGCTAGACCTCACCAAGATGTATTACCAAATGACCTTGTTAAGGATTTCATCATCCCCTTCAAGAGTTATCTCCCTTTTATTGATTATTTTCAACATGGCCCTCCCTCGTTGGTTTTAAAGATATTGTGACCTTTATTGGACATAATGTAGATCTCATCATGATGTATTACCATGTGAGCCTGAATAGGATTTCATCGTCCCCTATGAGAGTTATATCCCCTTGAAACAATTTCTTTTCTTTGCATTTTTCTCAAAAAGTATAAGAGATAGAATTGATTTGAAAACGGCATTATGTACAAGAACAGATGGCAATGTTAATAAACATGTACAATCATTTTGTTATTAACCCTTATAAGGAGTTGTTCCCCTTGAAAAATTGTACATAATTTTAGAAAAATTGTATATCGAGAACAAAATGTCGTAGAGACTTGGGACCTTCACCAATAATCTTTAATTCATGTGACCTTTAATATGCATCCAAGGTCAAAGGTCACAGAGTGCAAAATAAAATTACGCTGCAATTTCAAGCTTACATATTAGGAAAACGATAAGACTTTGCTGCATACATACAGCGTATAAAATGTTCCTCTTGACGAGCTCTACATTTTATATGATAAGTCAAAAAATGTCCGACTGTCTGTTCAAAAGTTACAACAGGATGATTCTTAAAAGTATAGTATTGTACGTATATCTTTTTAAAGGTAACAGATATCAACCTACTATAAACAGCAAAGATGATCAGTAAATCAAGACCTTCAATTTGAGGTCAATGTCAGGTCATGATGAAATTTCACCTTGACCTTCAAATTATACTATGACCTTGACCTTGTGATATTTGAAAGGTCAAGTGGTCTTGAGTTGAATGGTGGTAGTCCCATGTCTCCACGACTTCCGGTTCTCAAGTTTGATATTGCATCATATATTTGATGATTAATTGTGACCTTATTGAACTTTAAAATTGTCCCAATTCTTTTTCTATAATGTTGTCCTTCAACTGTACATCATTTATCATTTAACAGATTTGAGATATCTATTGTCGTTTAAGAGATAATGCAGTTTGTAATTTTGCAAGCAGCGGCATATATTTCTGAATAAACAACAGATTACCACTTAAAATGTTTAAGAAATTGAAGAGGTTAACATAGTTATATGTTTAACCAAATACCAAAAACATTCCATTGAAAAAAACACCAAAAAATCAATTTGAAATTTTCCGGTTTTGCATTGACTTTGTGAGTTTCATAAGTTCTATTTATATAGTTGATATTGCATCATGTTTGGCACTTTGTCAAATGGGGTCATCTAATATATCAAATTGAAGGTCTTAATAAACTCTGCTTAAAAATAAAAATTTTAAACCCCTTTTTCATTCCAGGGGGAAGGGTTGGGTCATTTAGTGCAAAAATTCAAATTTATCAGATGATAAGGTTGTCGCATATCAAATGAAAGAACATAAAGCGTACATTTCAAATTTCAAATTGACGTCCCCCAAAAATGGGTTGGATGGGGTCATTGAGTGCAAAAAATAAATTTTCTTTTACTATAGGGTTGTTGTATATCAAATGAAAGGTCACAATGTGTACATTTGAAATATCAAATTCCCAACCTCCAAAAATTAGTTGGATGGGGTTATTAAGTGCAAAAATCAAACTTTTTAGAACATGGCGTTGTCGCATATCAAATGAAAGCTCATCTACCCTGTGTTACATATATCATACTTCCGATCTCAAAAATGTAGGCGGATAAGGTCATTAAGTGTAAAAAGCGAAAAGTTTCAGAAGGTATGCTTGTCGTATATCAAACGAAAGGTCGTACAAAGAACATTAGGAAAACATCACTTTTACAGGAAAGACCTTTCAATTGTTTTACAAACAATTGAGATACTAGTTTTTTCTTTTTTTTTCTTTTTTTTCTTCCAACATTTTTTTGACATGCCCGCCCCTTCTTTCTGTTAAAGTTACCAAGACCAAATATGGACCATTGATAGACCTCATCATGCAGTTTTACCAAATGACCCTGTTAAGGATTTCATCATCCTCTTTAGAAGTTATCTCCCTTTTATTGATTTTGTTTAACACAGCACCCCCTCGTTGTTTTTAAAGATAACATGACATTATTTGGACAATAGGTAGATCTCATCATGATTTATTACCATATGAGGTTGAATAGGATTTCTTTGTCTCCTATGAGAGTTATATCCCCTTCAAACAATTTCTTTCCTTTGCATTTTTCTCAAAAAGTATAAGAGATAAAATTGATTTGAAAACGGCAACATGTGCAGAAACAGATGGCAATGTTAATGAACATATACAATCATTTTGTTATTAACCCTTATAAGGAGTTATTCCCCTTGAAAAATTGTGTACAATTTTAGAAAAATTGTATTTCCAGAACTGGAAGTCGTAGAGACTTGGGACCTTCACCAATAATCTTTAATTCATGTGACCTTTAATATGCACCCAAGGTCAAAGGTCACAGAGTGCAAAATAAAATTACGCTGCAATTTCAAGATTACATATTAGGAAAACGATAAGAGTTTGCTGCATACATACAGCGTATAATATGTTCCTCTCGACGAGCTCTACATTTTATATAAAAAGCCCAAACATGTCCGACCGTCTGTTCAAAAGTTACAACGGGATGATTCTTAAAAGTATAGTATTTTGTGTATATCTTTTTAAAGGTCACAGATATCAACCTACTATAAACTGCAAAGATGATCAGTAATTCAAGACATTCAATTTGAGGTCAATGTCAGGTCATGATGAAATTTCACCTTGACCTTCCCATTATACTATGACCTTGAACTTGTGATATTTGAAAGGTCAAGTGGTCCTGAGTTGAATGGTGATAGTCCCATGTCTCTACGACTTCCGGTTCTCAAGTTTGGTATTGCATCATATATTTGATGATTAATTGTGACCTTGGTGAACTTTGAAATTGTCCCAATTCTTTTTCTATAATGTTGTCCTTCAACTGTAGATCATTTATCATTTAACAGATTTGAGATATCTATTGTCGTTTTAGAGATAATGCAGTTTGAAGTTTTGCGAGCTGAGGCATGTATTTCTGAATCATCAAGAGCTTACCACTCAAAATGTTTTAGAAATTGAAGAGGTTGACATAGTTATATGTTTGACCAAATACCAAAAACATTCCATGGAAAAAAATACCAAAAAATCAATTTGAAATTTTCAAGTTTTGCATTGACTTTGTAAGTTTCATAACTTCTATATTTATATAGTTGATATTGCATCATTTTTTGCACTTTGTCAAATGGGGTCATCTGATATATCAAATTGAAGGTCTTATTAAACTCTACTTAAAAATGGGGTCATTTAGTGCAAACAATCAAATTTCTCAGATGGTAAGGTTGTCGCATATCAAATGAAAGAACATAAAGTGTACATTTCAAATTTCAAATTGACGTCTCCCAAAAATGGGTTGGATGGGGTCATTGAGTGCAAAACATAAATTTTCTTTTAAGATAGGGTTGTTGTATATCAAATGAAAGGTCATGATGTGTATATTTGAAATATCAAATTCCCGACCTCCAAAAATTACTTGGATTGGGTTATTAAGTGCAAAAATCAAACTTTCTAGAACATGGCGTTGTCGCATATCAAATGAAATCTCATCTACTCAGTGTTATATATATCATAATTCCGATCTCAAAAATGTAGGCGGATGAGGTCATTAAGTGTTAAAAGTGGAAAATTTCAGAAGGTATGCTTGTCGTATATCAAACGAAAGGTCGTACAAGCTACATTACGAAAACATCACTTTTACAGGAAAGACCTTTCAATTGTTTTACAAACAATTGAGATACTAGTTTTTCTTTTTTTTCTTCCAACATTATTTTGACATGCCCGCTTCTTGTTTCTGTTGAAGTTATTAAGACCAAATATGGACCATCGCTGGACCTCACAAAGATGTATTACCAAATGACTCTGTTAAGGATTTCATCATTCCCTTGATGAGTTATCTCCCTTTTATTGATTTTTTTCAACATGGCCCTCCCTCGTTGGTTTTAAAGATATCATGAACTTAATTGGACACAATGTAGATATTATCATGATGTATTACCATGTGAGGCTGAATAGGATTTCATCGTCCCCTATGAGAGTTATATCCCCTTGAAACAATTTCTTTCCTTTGCATTTTTCTCAAAAAGTATAAGAGATAGAATCGATTTGAAAACGTCAACATGTACAGGAACAGATGGCAATGTTAATGAACATGTACAATCATTTTATTATTAACCCTTATAAGGAGTTATTTCCCTTTAAAAATTATAAATAATTTTTGAAAAATTCTATTTTCAGAACCGGAAGTCATAGAGACCTTGAACCTTCACCAATAATCTTTAATTCATGTGACCTTCAATATGCACCCAAGGTCAAAGGTCAGAATAAAATTACGCTGCAATTTCAAGCTTACATATTAGGAAAACGATAAGACTTTGCTGCATACATACAGCGTATAAAATGTTCCTCTCGACGAGCTCTACATTTTATATTATAAGCCCATAAAGGTCCGACCGTCTGTTCAAAAGTTACAACGGGATGATTCTTAAAAGTATAGTATTTTGTGTATATCTTTTTAAAGGTAACAGATATCAACCTACTATAAACTGCAAAGATGATCAGTAATTCAAGACCTTCAATTTGAGGTCAATGTCAGGTCATGATGAAATTTCACCTTGACCTTCACAGTATACTATGACCTTGACCTTGTGATATTTGAAAGGTCAAGTGGTCCTGAGTTGAATGGTGATAGTCTCATGTCTCTACGACTTCCGGTTCTTAAGTTTGGAATTGCATCATATATTTGATGATTAATTGTGACCTTGGTGAACTTTGAAATTGTCCCAATTCTTTTTCTATAATGTTGTCCTTTGACTGTAGATCAGTTATCATTTAACAGATTTGAGATATCTATTGTCGTTTTAGAGATAATGCAGTTTGAAGTTTTTCAAGCGGATGCATGTATTTCTGAATCAACAAGAGGTTACTACTTAAAATGTTTTACAAATTGAAGAGGTTAACATAGTTGTATGTTTGACTAAATACCAAAAACATTCCATGGAAAAAAACACCAACAAATCAATTTGAAATTTTCCAGTTTTGCATTGACTTTGTAAGTTTCATAACTTCTATTTATATAGTTGATATTGCATCATTATTTGCACTTTGTCAAATTGATATACAACAACCCTATCGTAAAAGAAATGGGGTCATCTGATATATCAAATTGAAGGTCTTAATAAACTCTACTTAAAAATGAAAATTTTAAACCTCTTTTTCATCCCAGGTGGAAGGGTGGGGTCATTTAGTGCAAAAATCCAGATTTATCAGATGGTAAGGTTGTCGCATATCAAATGAAAGAACATAAAGCGTACATTTCAAATTTCAAATTGACGTCCTCCAAAAATTGGCTAGATGGGGTCATTGAGTGCAAAAAACAAATTTCTTTTACGATAGGGTTGTTGTATATCAAATGAAAGGTCATGATGTGTACATTTGAAATATCAAATTCCCAACCTCCAAAAATTGGTTATATGGGGTTATTAAGTGCAAAAAGCGAAAAGTTTAAAAAGGTATGCTTGTCGTATATCAAACGAAAGGTCGTACAAAGAACATTACGAAAACATCACTTTTACAGGAAAGACCTTTCAATTGTTTTACAAACAATTGAGATACTAGTTTTTTTTATGTCTTTTAAAAACAGCTGTTTTGTAAATGAGTGTTGTATGTAGTTTTGAAACTTTATTTAGTGCTATCAAAATTGTTCTCGCTTATAAAATCTCGCTTCCACCTTCGTCATCGTTGTGGGTAGAGAACAGACACAGTATGGCAAGGACAATAGGTACATTTATGTTCTCAATCAAATTTACTCCAAATGTCGTCTTTTCATGCCCGGACGGAACATTTTTTTCAATCCAAACCTACATCTCCCACGAAAATAAGGTCAATTAGTACGTTTTTGCAATTGAAAACGTATTGAAGTTTTTATCTCAAATTCCGAGACATTAAAGGTTTATGAATTTTATATAAATCTTTGTGTTGGCGTTTGATAAAATGTATCTATTTTTATGACTGATGAAATACATGCATCAGTGTTTCTATTTTCAATTTCTTATATATATGTATTAGTAATACCGGAAAGTGGAAAACACGTATATTTTTTCTTGTTTTGTTTTAGCGTTTTAGTTCGTGGAATAAACGTGACAAATAGTTTCTCCAAAAATAAATTAACAAAATGATCCAACTGCAATTATATGCATATAGATTAGCACGTGTATTTTATTGATTGAAATAATTATCAAGTTTGCATTAAGGTATTCGTTGTAAATAGTCTTCCTGGTACATTAACACAGTATAGGGCGTATATCAGATTTTATCAAATTCATTTTCAAAGATTGAAGACATAACTATTATAGTGTGACATAACATTTACCCATTATAGTTCATTATACGAGTTCGGGTACCAATGTCGCCGATATTGGCGTTCAGTCATCCGTTGATTCCCAGTTACCTTATTGTGTATTATACTAACTTACCAAAATTTGTCAAACTATGAAAAACAAACAAGGACGTATAACTAACTTGGACTAACATATAGAAACTTATAGCCGATTATATTCATAAAAAATGCTATATAAGATGATTACCTGTTGATAAATATGTCTCGTCTGTTGATATTTAAATGATATTTAAAAACTTTAACAAGTAAACTATGCAAGGCAGTCAAAATCACTTTACTTTGAATGTATGTGCAGGGTAAAATAATCTCCGTAAAATTGAGAAGTGCTATTAATGTTGAAACCCGAATAATATGCATGAACATATCATTAGTTGTTCATATTGTAAAGATATAATCGTCGAATGTATCTTTCATAGAAGGGAGTAGGTTCGATAAAAGTCATAATCTGGCCAAGGTTAATTCGAAAAAAACAGTAACAATATTCATATTTCAAAACCAAGCTGATGTTGGCAAATGAATGGCCGGGATGCTATTCTGCGCCATTATGTTCAACTATTGTAGAACTTTGTGCTGTCACTTGATATCCTCAACATTGTGTAAACAGCACACTCTTATCACAAAAACAAAAAAGCATCGGTGAAGAAGACATAAACAAAATATATTTACCTATAACAATCTTTTTGGTAAGCCACTAGCAGGGTGAGTCTAAATACTTACGTGACAATATTGAGTTGCAGTTCTGCATTTCAAAATAGAAGTTTGAATTCATACACCTAATATGCAGGACAAAATTCAACAATATGCAAACGGACACCCTATGGAGTATTGTCATGTGAATATCTTTATATGGAGGTTTTTTGTTTAGTCTCCCTCTAGTTTATTTATAATACTTTTTGATTCTCGATTTCAATAAGGGTTCAAAAGGTATGCACTCCCTTAAGAGTTGTTGATATCACAGTTTCGTGTTCTGTTCGCCATTTTATATACAAAACATGTATGTCGTCTAAGACCATGAAGACTGCTTTCTTATTATAATATTTCTAAAGAGATGTTTCAAGCTAAAACCAATATCTTATATTTCATTTAAGAATATATTTCAATAGTTCGAAATTTTTGCGCTTATATCAGAATCATCGTTAATTTTGTTTAAACTTGCAAAAGTTATGTTTAACTTTCAATGCTCTCCTGTACTCTAACACTTTTAAAATTGTTTTAGGTCACGTATACCCAAGTAAAGGTCATTCATAATATTTTCAAATAATTGAATATTGTGTACTTAAAAATATGAGAGAAAAAAAGTTCGACCAATCAGAATGTATCCAGGAAGTAGGGCTTTTTTTCATAGAACCTAATTCAAGAAATTGAAGTATCCGGCACACCTTGAGAGTTTAAAAATACAATCCGGACACAGTCTACTATATAAAGGTGTTTAATCTGTCAATCCGTCAAACCTTATTGATGCTCATCACCTGAGAGATTTAAACTGATACGGTTCTCCTGAAAGTTTAACCAAAAACACAGCATACAAAGCATCTTATACTTATAACTGACAATGGTAAGTTATAACATTCTTTGACTTAATTAACCCTGGGTCATACATATAGTTTGAGGAAATAGCATGAGGGTGATATATTATTATCTTTATTATTTTTCTTAAATACTTAAGATTGATTACAGCTGGTATTTTATTTTTATATTTTTTTCCAAATTTAACTACATGCTTATTTATTTGAAAATGCATTCAATTTATAGAGAAAACACTAGACTTTCATCATTGTAAATAACTAATTTAAAGAAAAAAATCAACTATCAACACAATTTTTTGCGTCTGCTATTTTTTTTTATTTTAAAGACATGATATTTAAAGGATTTCATCTTAAAGGATTTTATTGTCTAATAGAATGCATATTTATTTGTTGTGTTTTCCGCTTTTTGTGTATAACACAATCTTAATTTTATCTTAAAACGAAAGGAAACGAATTATGAAGTAACAAAACATTCATATCCTGTGAAAATGGGAAAATCAAAGTGACTTTGTTTAGGGTCGGCGACTCGCCTATCGGTTCATAGAAATGTACAGATACAAAATTAAAAAAAAAATGATCGCAATGTTATACATTTGAACTAAAAAAAAAACTCGGAACAAAAACACCCTGAGCTGTAGAAAATAACAATTTACTATACATGAAACCAATTTAACATGTACCTGTCATTTTTTTTCTTAACTTTTTTTCTTTTCTTTGTTTATTATACCACTTTGAAATTATAATGTTCAGTCTTTTAAAATAAACAAATAAGCGAATATGCGTTTTAAGAAATACTGCTCGTTAACGAATTTTTACCTTAATATTTGTTAGATATGTTTAGTTTTGTCTGACAGGTTATTTGTCTGTTGATAACATTTTACGTTGGGTCGGGTTGCTCTCTCGTCAACGTTTGAGCAATGACCCGTGTATAATTAATGATGTCTCAAAAAATTGGAGGTCGATTACCATGACAGAATTAATCCCCAATCAAGTTGAGTGTGCAAACATACTAACAAAAGTCGATGTAGGCAATTTAAAATGAAACTGAAAAAGAAATTTTCGATAAACGTAAGCATGTTTTTTTTTTTTAAAGTAAGATGATACATTTGTAAACACATTCCATGTAGAACCAAAACATTGCACAAAGGCACTCAAAATAAATTTATTGAATCAAATCTTTGATAATTTGAATCCGGACCCAATTTGAAAGTAACATCTATGTTTAAAAGAGGCAAAAACACACCTTATATGTACATGTAATAAATTAACCACAAATTAATATGTTTTGAATATTTATAAACAATACAAGGTTTATAATTCTGTACGCCAGACGCAAGTTTTTTTTCTACAAATGACTCGTCAGTGACGCTCGATTAAAACTTTGTAACAGCCTTTTTTTACCATATTGAAGTTAACTTGAATTCCACTAAAACTTGATACAAATGAAAACTAAGAAAGCGATAAGATGAAGATAATATTTACTTAGAATAAAGTAGTTAAGAGATTGTCCGCCTATATGAAGTATTGCATACTTTTTTATTTACAGAGTAAAGAATCGTGTACCGTTGGAATAGGAAAATTGAGGCATGTTTCTTTGTCACTCTTGCAAGATGTTCTGCTAAACCTGTACAATGTCAAGGTTAAAGTCGAGAGTTTGGATAAACAATTCAAGTCCAACAAAGAACTACCGACCAGACGCGCCATAGATATGAAATCGGCCAGCGATGTCGTCCGCCTCAGACTTGAAAGAATTTTCACTGATAAAGAGGAAAGAAAAGAATTCTTTGAAGGCATTTGCTCCAAAATCATCGAAAGCAAAAGAGTAAAGGATATCATTGATCAACTAGAGATGGCGGTAGAGTTAGCTTCAGATACTGTGAAGGAATGGAAAGTTGAGAATGAACTTTTCGTAGGAATAATTCCCAATTATTCTGGGGATACCATTTTGTTTGAGGCAACTATTGATGATGAAACAAACAAGCTACACCTCCACTGGGACAACGAAAAACTATTATCAGACTTCCTTCCCGCCGTTTGTGGTCTATCCCAAGCACTCCGTAATGAGTCAAGGCAACCGTCATTGTTTGAGTATCTGGCCTTTCAGATTGCGTATTACAACATTGCACATGGTCACCAGGGAAGGCACACAACAGCAAGATGTCTTGGAACTCCAGGCTTCCGACCATACACCCAAACGTATATGTCTTTGACAGACCCAGGCGATGGCCACGTGCTTGGTACTACACGTTTCAATGACTGGATGAAAGGTGCTATTGTACACGTTGAACATTTGGAAAGACCACGTCATTTACCAAGAGAAAAAATCGAATCTTATCGTATCCCGTCGATAATAGACTTTGCCAGAGTTCGCCTTCATGTAGGACCAAACGCTCCCACAACATATTTTGTTGGGAGATGTGTAAAAGATTCTGGTGATTTCAAAGAGGACTTTCTGAAAATAGTGAATATAACAGCAGCCTCTGCAACTGCTGCTTTTAACCAAGGTGCAGCCGAGTGCAAGGTGTCCATGGAGGGTCTTTCGACATCACAAGCAGTAAGATATATGTTAGCACTACGTGGTCAAGTCATAAAAAAGAAAAGGCAAAGCTTGTCTGCAGCCTGGAATCTCAATCAAGTAATTTTAGACGACTACGAACGAGAAAATCCAGCTCAATTAAATCAAAGAATGGAAATCGGGACAAGAGCCATAGAAATCACTGTCATCGGTGGATTTGACAAGATCACGTGGGATGGAGCCAGCGATACCTACCCTTCTAAATGTATTATGTACCAGCTGACATTTGAAGAGGCCCTAACAATAGTACACGAAGCACATCTTCGTGGACTTGTCACATACTTCTCAGCAGGATTTAAATTCAACGAGATTAAGCATGCTGTTTATGCTGGTGTAGATGGTATTGGAATTGGTGGAGCACAAGTATTGAGGTTCATGGATAGCGAAACCGGAATGCATGGTCCGTATATGGAAGAAAACATCCCAAGAATAATGGAAAGCCGAGATGAAGCAGCAAACTCCTTCAGAGGAAAGGGAGTTAAACTTTTAGCTAGACTTGATACTATGTTCTACGAAGGGTCAATCTCAGAGGAGCAAAATTCTTCCAGACAAGAACTATTTTCAGCACTTTTAAATATCAACAAGGAGAAAATTGAGGAGCTCGTCAATCGTCTTGATGACGTCACAAAAATGAAGAATGAGGGAAATGAACCGTTGATCGGGAGAGCAATGCGCCTGTATGAAGCTGGAAATCCTTTGCTGAAGCAATACTTTGAATCAGAAAGCGAATGGCTGCATTTCCTAAGCGTTTTGAAAAGTTATGTCGCCGCAAAGGATGTTGATTCTATCAGTGAAGAATACGACAGTGACCCGTGGTTGAATGCTCGTAAACAGTACCGAATGTGGCAATGGAATGCTACAAAGTGCATTTGCCGTCAGACCTCTTTTGAGGTGCACTGTAAATCATACCAATAAACTGTAAATCATACCAATAGACTGTAAATCATACCAATAGACTTCATTATGTTTTTTCTTTCGAGGAAGTGTGTATTTTTATTTTTTATCAAAAGTAATGAGTTATCTATTGCTTTTGACAATAGTCTTTGTATTATTGTTCCTCTTGTTATGTTTGTTTTTTATTACTTTTCATCCACATACATTTACTATTATAAATTTAAAGTTTGTGTATGCATAAATGTTCTGTTATCCATTGTTTTTACCAAGAGTCTTTCAACTTTATACGTTTTGTATTTGTAATTTGTAAAATTGTTTTTTACCAAAGTCTTTCATATATATTTTGTTTAATGTTTGTTATTTCATCATTATGTCATTAAACCCATCTTTTTTGTTATAATTTTCATTTAATTTAAGACATCGACTATGAATCTTTTGCGAAAACGTCAATGTGTTTTTTCTTGATCGAATTATGTTGGCTTTACTATGTTTCGATAAATAAAAAAAAAGATCCCTTCAGAATCAAAGAATCTTACAGTTTATCTCCCCTTAAAAAATAGAATTGTGCATAACCAGAGATCTTTGAATTGGCTCATGCTTCAAGTGAAATAAAAAAAAACTGTTCCATTTGACATTTCTTTTTTTATTTTAAAATAGTTTGAAATTGTACAATGTATGTTCTTTAAACATCTTAAATTGGAGAAAACAATACTCTGACCAAAAGATAACCACGGAGAGAAAGCAACCAGATTATTACATTATTTTTTTGTTTTCCGAGCTCTAACGTTATATCACCATAATTTTAAATCAAAATGTAAACGTTGGAAATGAATCTGCAATGGTCAAAACCGTCCTGCCTGAATGACCGAGGAAGAAAGTTGTTCTGAATAAAGTTGTGATGTAGATTTTAAATACAAATAATTTATGCTAGACAATATTGAAACAGATCTCAATTAAATCATGAAATCCTTTTTATCCCTTTTTTGTGCTTTTGAAAATTTTGTATTCTTGTTAATATTTGCAAATGTGCTTTGTCTTATATATAATGCCTTTTTGTGTTTCTTTATGACATGTTTGTTTGTTTTTGTAGTGATTGAGATTGAGATTATAACCGTTATACAATGGTGACTGCCTATTTTTGACATTTTTACCTATAAATATGATCATCGTAAAGATAATTTGAGTCAGAGAAGAGACATGTTGCCGAGCATTAGAAAAAAAGAACTAACAAACAAACTTAGATTTGTTTGTCAATGTGTGATCGTTTATTTGTGTTATTTAGTATTAATTATATTGCTTAGATTTTATAGTTATAAAATATCTTATCTCATGTTTACTGTAAAATTTGTAGAATTAAAATGCATGAACTTGAAATTTTTTTATTCTTGAACTATTATTTCTTTTAATTTTGAATCCGAGAGTTCGCTGTCCTCCTCAATGTTTCGAAACATCAAAAGATTAATGAAATTTGATTTAAATCCCCTTTTCTTAAAATTTTCGTAGCCTCCAACAGACTTGCTACAGCAAAAGAGGTCAGCTGGTCTGCCATATTTAATTAATTTGAGGTCATACAGTTTTTACCACAAGTCGGATAATTTTTAATGCAGTGCATGTAAAAATCCTAACCGTCAATTATAAACAAGTCAAATGGAGTTTGTATGTACCGCCAAGTTTTTCACGTCGAATTGAATGTGTCGTTCGGTGTGAAGGTATTTGCATTAAAAAGTAAACATACAGCCTGATGATATTAAGAAATGTAGAAAAATAATGATGCAATTTTCATCAACAAAATAAAGGAAAACTTATCCCTCTTAAATCAATAACTTAGACAAACTTGAAATTATCCTAGATGCATCTAGCCTGAAAGGCGTATAACTTTTATGATGCTTAACAAAAGTTATAGTAATGTATATGTATATATACGCCTCCGGATGCGGGATTTTCTCGCTGTGTTGAAGACCCATTGGTGGCATGAGGCTGTCACAGTTTCTGCTCTTTGGTCGGGTTGTTTTGTCTTTGGCACATTCCCCATTTCATTTCTCAATTTTATTCAAAATTAGCCTACTTAAGATCAAACATCCTGCTGGGGGTAAATTTTACGTGTTACTCAATGACTGCACTCAACACCATGGACAAGCTCACAGGCACTCGTCTGACAAATATTTGTTCCTATATACCTTTATATAAAGGTGTATAGGATTTTTTTTTCTGAGACGAGTGCCTGTGACAAGCTGCATGATAGTATATATAGATGGTATGCATCAATATACTTAGCATTAATATGATAGTTCTGCATATGTGTAACGAGCGGAAGTAAACTAACCATAAACTCACATTTCATATCAGCACAATGTGGTGTCACGTGTTCGGGCTGATACTATGGGGTTATCAGCCTGGGTGCGTTCGCTCGTCGGTAGTACAAAATTATGATTCAAAGATTATTATATGTCCTTTTCTATATATAGCCCGGGTATCATCCCTCGATCTATATAAGAACTCGACTAACGTCCGTCTCGTGGTGATATCCGAGCTGATTTTAGCTCCATGAGGGGTCCGAAATCCGCCTCTGTTTTTCAAAATCGAATAAAAGGAAACGGGATTTTTTTTTGTCACTAAGGGATAGTTTCATATTTGTTATTTGTGCATTTTTTAGTTAACGCACGACAATCAACTTTGAGTAATGTACAAGTATGCAGCGAAGTCTAGTCAGAATGAGGCATCATAGAAAGAGTGCCAAGCTCTCTTCACTTCAAGAACCCCTCATGATCAGTAACTCGTTGGTTTGTTCCAAAATAGCAAAATCTATCCTGCAGAGAGCCTAGTACTCTCTACACGCCACATGCGATGCTTAGAATTTTAAATTTTAATTATTGAGTTACTGTAGGGTTCTTAAAGTGAATAGAGCTTGGTACTCTCTCTACACGCCCTATGCTGACAGGACGTAGCTGCGTATTTGTACTTCACTCAAAGTTGAGTGTCATGCAGTCGTGCAATAACTTAAAATGCGCAAATAACAAATACGGACCTATCCATTGATAAAAATTATTCCGTTTCCTTTTAGACGCGTTTTAAAAAAAGATGCGATGTTTAGAATTTTAGAATTTTAATAATTTGGTGAAAATTTCTAAATTTCAAATTTAACATTTAAAAAAAATGAATTTTTATATAAAAGGGGCACTAGCTACGAGATATATAAAAAATCTTAAATATTTGTTTTGTTCACTCATTAACGAAAGTGAAATAGTGTCGGAAAAATACTCGAACGTGACATGTATTAATCTGTGTATACATACTTATGAAATAAGTGACAGAAACATGTTATACCTTGTATTTGATCCAGGATCTTTAACTACAAACAGTCAGAGGTCAAAACGTTTCACGTATTGTAAATTCACCTATTATTTCATATAAAAACACATATTATTTTAAAACATTGTCAAAACTAATTTGCGGTCTGCTTTTGATGAAATTAATGTTTAACATGTTTTAATGGTTATCATGAAGAAGTTTTTTGACATGTCATTTCTGAGAAATCATTATTTTCATACAAATATTGAAATAAAGTGTCATACAAAAAATTATTTGCCTTTAAATTGTTATATGAATTAATAGGACGTAAATTTCGGCTGGGTGAAACACTTTTAACCTCCGACTAAAGCTTATGACAAACCCGGTATGGGTTCGGATGTGATTAACTACTTTTATTTTCTGTCAAGGAAAGGGACAGAACTCCACTTTCTTTCCTACGGTAGAATGGTTCCCTGTCCTTCTGTTTGGCTCTGATATACCTATATGTTATAAGGGAAAGAACCAGCTTAACCAACACCACAGAAAAGAATAAACATCTCTGCCATCTCTGGAGATAATTCAGATAACAGTTGTGTATTGCAAGTCTGAGATTTATCAACAACGTGTTTACTAATTTAATTAAAAAAATACATGGTAATTATAACCTTAAACGTGAGGGTACCCAAATTGCACCTATTTTGACAAAATGGGAACAAACTTGGGGTATGCAATTCCATCAGGAAAAATGCAACTCTCTCACTCAGTCACTGTGACAAGATCACAGTCACCATTCAAACATGACTACGTATTTAAAGACCACATTTTAGAATCCCTCAGCACTGCAAAATATGTCGGTATCACCCTTTCTCACAACATGTCTTGGGACTCACATATCAACAACATTACTGCAAAAGCAAATAAGATCTTAGGCTTTCTTAAAAGAAACTTAAAAATAAACCAGGAAGAAACAAAAAGTTTAGCATACAAATCCATGTTTCGAATTTAGAATAATGCTCTTCAGTTTGGTCACCTCACACCCAAAAACAAAAAAAACAACATTGAAAAAGTACAAAGAAGGGCAGCACGCTACGTCACCAACAGGTACCACAACACCAGTAGTGTCACTTCCATGATTGACCATCTTCAATGGAAGTCACTTGAAACTCGCAGAAACATCAATCGACCTCACAACATCATCATGTTCCATTGACTTTGCATAGTTCACAAGTTTAAGTTTGTGTTGGAATCACTTATGATACATGATATTTGGTGTGCAGTTTTTATAAGCATTGGTATTTCTTCATGGTGGTTTTGGCACTGCAACATCAGTAATGGCTCATTGACTTTGAATGTTTGCATAGTTACCATGTTTGAATATTGGTACTTTAATTTCAACATTTTACATTATTATGATGATACATATACATGTACATGTATACTGAAATATACATAAAGCCATTGATGCACATTTCTGTGTCAACACTTTGTTTTAGAATAACATGAAAATATTTGCGTTCGTATAACAGTATAATGTTGTTGTCGTCATCGTCGTTGTCGTCTGCGTCATCCGAAGACACATTTGTTGTCCGGACAATAACTTTAGTTTAAGTAGATAGATCTCTATGAAATTTTATAAAAAGGTTCAATACCTCAAATGAAGGCTGGGATTGATTTCGGGGATGATGGTTCCAACTGTTTTGGAAAAAGGGGCCAAAAACAAGCATTTTTCTACTTTCAGGAGTTCAGCTTGTGTATAAGTATTTCAATTGTACAACAATGTTTAATACCACAGGTAGAAGGTTTGGAGTGATTTTGGGGGTTATGGTTTCAAAGGTTTAAGCATTTTTGTAGTTTCCAGTCTATAACTTCTGTTTAAGTGTTTAAATCTCTCTGAAATTATACTACAAGGTTTCATACCAGAAAGGGATAGTTAGTGTTGACTTAAGGGGGTTATGGCTTAAAATGTTTTGGGAATTAGTGGCAAAAAAAGGGGAAAACTAGTTTTTTCTGGTCAATGGACAATTAAGACAATTTAAAAGCAGTGTAAGGGAGGTAATTCAAAAACATTTAACATGCAATGTTTGGTATGTTCAGATTTACCTCCTTTACACTACTTATAAATTATGTATAAAGGAATGTCAGGTTTTGGACTAATTGCAAAAAAGGGGGATGGTAGTAGTTTTCAATTTTTTTTCCCGAATTTCTTAAATTCCATATTTTTGAAAAGTTTGAAGAAGAAATCCTTGACTGCACAATATTGTGCAATAGAATTGTAAGATCTTGACATTTGTTTTGTGTCAGAAACTCATATTATGTCAAAATTTTTATCAAAATCCAAATTCAGAGCGGTATCAAGCTTGAATGTTGTGTCCATACTTGCCCCAACTGTTCAGGGTTCGACCACTGCAGTCGCATAAAGCTGTGCCCTGTGGAGCACCTGGTTATCTTTCTGTATAAAGTAATGTAAAAGTTGACTTTTTATTTTCAGATGGAGAGATCTTCAGCAAGTGAAAACAAAATCAAGTAATTTATAATAGAGTACTGGGGTAGATAGACGATCACACTTTCAACTTGTAAGTCTAGTAAAGCTTAAAATCAAGTCTGGATCAATATGGAAGATCCTACCAAAGATACAGATAAACAACATCTAGGCAGTGAATTTGTACAAGTGAAAGAAGAACCTTTAGAAATGGACGAACATTGTCAAGATGAGGTTGATTTTATGAACTTGATGGCTAGTACTGAAACTGATACTAACATCATTAATACCTCTGTATACACCAATAATGAGGCTCCTGTTGTAACCGCTAATTCTACTGATGATTACACAGAAAAAACTTTATTTTTATGTGACACATGTTTACAGCCATTCACCAACAAGGCAAATCTACGAAAACACATGCGTATACACGATAAAATAAAACCATATAAATGTGACATATGTGGGTGGGCCTTCGCAATGAAACAGAACATGCAATTTCATCGTCGCATACATACAGGAGAACGTCCCCATCAATGTTCTGTATGTGGTAAAACATTTAATCGATCACATCATGTCGTACGTCATATGGCTATTCATTCTGCTTCTAAAAAACAGTTTAAATGTGAAATATGTGCATTGGATTTTCATAGAAAAGACCATCTTCAAGTACACATGAAAACACACGAACCACCAAATTCTCGTGTAAAAATGTGTCCTTACTGTGGGAAATGTTATAAAGTTGGTGCAAGTTTGGAAAAACATATAAAGGATTTACACAGTGAGAAAAATGAAATTCCAGAAATTACTAAGACAGATACGAGAGGAGAAAAAACTTATGAATGTGGGGAATGTGGAAAGCTATTTGCTCAATTAAAGCATCTTGAAAGTCACATGTTAACACATTCAATATTACCAGAGATTCATGAATGTGATGTGTGTAGTAAAAGTTTTAGCACACTTAAACTTCTCAAAGAGCATCACCATTGTAAAAAATCTCGCAAAAAAACACAAGAAGATAAGAGTAGAAATTGTATATTTTGTGGGAAATTATTTAAGGGAGACAAAAGATTGGAGAATCATATTAAAAAAAAACATCTGAAAGAGTATGGAACTTATGGAAAGGGAGAAGCAAATGTAGATGAGAGTTCTCAATTAGAAAATTTAAAGAAAAAAAGAAATGAAGAAGTTTTAATGGATGAAACCAGTAACCAATGTAACGATGAAACAAATGCTGAGTTTGATACCATGGATGTTATCATTAAAGTTGAACCCGAGGAAAATTGACTAAAGAAATGTGTGTCACCACTCACCCACTGTGAACACCTATAGGTATCAACTCGTTTGTTATCCTACCACAAAATCTCCACTCAAGGTACTGGTTCACCATATATAACTACGATGAAACTTAACTTAAAGACAGCTGTGAACATCTTTAGTTTAGGTATCCATTTGTTTATTATCCTACCACAAAATCACCACTCCAACTACAGTGGAAACTTTAGAGAATAGAGTGACTCAGTGAATGGTGTACCAAAACTGGTTACGCTTTTTTATGATCAGGCACTGTTATTTAGTTGTAACGGCATCTATTTTCCTATGTATTTTATTACAGGGGAAGCTGCTCAAAGACCACTTTGAACACCAAAGGTATGCACTTGTTTATTACCCTACCACTCCAGATGCTGGTTCACCATATATCATGATATATACAAGTACAGAGGAAACTTAGTAAATAAAATATGACTTACCGGGTACTAATAGTTAGGTGAAGAAAATCTATAAAGTGAAATTAGTGACAAAAATAAGGTTGGAAAGCATGTAAAAACACTGACTCAAGTAGTTTAAATAGATTCATGTAGCTGTAATCAATTTTATAGAGTTTTGTCTTGCAACATTAAATATATTGAGAATGAAAACCATTAAACCATTTCTTTTTAGTCTCTCCATGCTATGCTTTATTGTGAGGTGCCTTTAAATTAAGATAAATATTAACATTAATTTCAAAACTTCAATTTTGCATATAAATGTAGTAACCCATATATGTCCACTCTAATGACATGAATGAGCAGCAGTTCACCTGTCAATATAAAAATTGGGGCAAAATTGTCTCATATATTAAGAAAATCTGTTTAAATATGAAGTATGTGAATGATTATATTTATTTATACATGTTATACATATACAAGTATACACAAATATTTGTAATTATTTTTTCATATGAAAGCTACTGTCACTGGTATATATAGCTACCAGCATATGATTGTTAATGGCTTTTATGTTGGTGTTTCATGGTATAACTATTAAACATGTTAAATGTAAAATGTGTATGTTCAAATAAATATGGTCTAACTGTCTATTGTCCATCTGTCTATTGTCTATAAAACTCTGGGTTTTTTTGTCTTAAATTTTAGTACATGTAATGTTTATCCAGTGTGGTACATATTATAATGTCACAAATGAAGTAAGGTGTAAAAATATCAGATTTTCATGCACATTTTTCATTGGTTTTGAATCAGCATCATCATGCCCATAGTCATAGACAGTAAGAGAATTATAAATATCTTGTGTCTAAATGTAACATGTGTAACTCAAGTATTAAATGCAACTAGAAATGTTAAAAGATATTTTAATATTCTTATCATGTAACTGTCAATGACTGTCATAAAAGTACCCAATACATTTAATAATTTTCCCATTGAAGGGACATAACTCTGAGAAATCTTGAAAATAACTTGTCTAGTTTTAATTGTATCCTTTATGGTCAGTTTTCATCAGAAAAATAATTCACTTTCAATGTTAATCATTTTATGTGTATCATTTCTTCAGACACTTGTATTTTATTTGATAGATCTATTAAAATACAAATTTTAATGAGATGTGGTATGATTGCCAATGAGACAACTATCTCTATTAGATAATGATGCAATAACAAAAAAAAAATTTACTCTTTATGTGTTTCAAATATTCAAATTAAATATCCTCATGGCATTGTTCTCTAGATGTTTCATGCTTTTTTCACCACAAATTGTAGAATGTTATTGATAATTCAAAGAGTTTTCTGTCAACCAACAGAAAAAATTAAAACCAAGATTTACCATTTTAGAACATTTGTCATGTCAAATGTAAAGTCATTTTAAGAACTTTGCTTTAACTGAAACCAATTACTGTTGTTTTAAAAATAATTGCAATGTTTTATTATGGTTAAAATCTTAACAGGAGAAGGACTAGTATTTAAACTTTTGATAGTATCATTAAGATCCTGTTAACTAGGTCGTCTGACAGCACAACAATATATCAAGATAAATTTGCATCAACCAATTTCAGTAACTTATAAGCACAGTGTAAATATCTATAGACATGCTAATGGCTTTTCCTTAATTAGTCCCCTACCAACAAATTCCGAATTTGAAGAGGACTTTAGGTTTGCACTCCGTCTGTCTCACGGTCTGTGTCCATCCATCAGTCTGGCAAATCAGTTTTTCACACTTTTTTTCTTCATGCTTGAAGATATTGATTTGATATTTGGTATATTGTTTTATAATGACAAGTTACAGATCAAGGTTGAATTTTGTTACGGTCTGATAATTTTGTGCAGAGTTATGGTCCTTTGACTTAGAAAATTCACTAAAATAATCAGTTTTCCTCACTTTGTTTTGTGATTTTTGAAGATATTGATTTGTTAATTGGTATAAAGTTTATTAAGACAAGTTACATTTCAAGTTTGAATTTTGTTTCGGTCTGATGATTTGTTCATTGTTATGGTCCTTGGACTTAGAAAATTCACTCCAAAAATCTATGGAATTAATTTTGGGTCTTCCAACTCAAGTCTATAGAAGTCATATCGAGGAGAACCACTAATGGTAAGTCAATGATATTAGTATGTAGCTGTATCATTGTCTCCCTTCAATGAAGTAGTGAAAGCAAAACTTTGGTGTTCTGTTTCCAGTGGCATCAGCAGCATCAACAATTTGTTCAAGTTTGTGATGAGATCAGTCTGAAAGGAACCAGTAATGGTTTATATGTCAGACTATGTCATTATTCACAAAACTGTCTGACAATTTATTATACTAGTAGCAGTTTTTATACGAGTTTTGGTCTTTTTTTCCAATACTGTATGCAAATACCAAATATATTTGATATATTTTATGATTTATATGTCAGTCGCACAGGTTTGATTTGACCTTGACCTCATTTTCATGGTTTATTGCTCAGTGTTAAGTGTTTGTGTTTTGGTCTGTTTTTCTTAAACTATAAGCAATCAGTAAACTATATTTGTTGTATGGAAGATTTGTTAGCTGTACATGCCTGCCTGTCATGGTTCATCTGACCTTGATCTCATTTGCATGGTTCATTGGTTAATGTTTAGTTTTCTTGGTTAATGTTACAAAACAAGCTTTTTTTGTAGTTTCTGGACAATAACTTGTGTGTAAGTGTATAGATCTCTGACATTGTACCACAAGGTTCCATATCACAAAAGGAAGGCTGGTGTTGAGTTTGGGGGTTATTACCCCATTCATGCAGGAATTAGGGGTCAAAAACAAGCATTTTTCTTGTTTCCAGACAATAACTTGCATTTAAGTGTATGGATCTCTCTGAAATTTTACAAGGTTCCACACTACAAAGGAATGACTGGGATCCAGTGTAGGGGTAATTGCTTTAAAGGGGGGTCAAAAAGTTTGACGGGCATTTTTTTTAAGGTGTTCAATTTTTTTTCAAAATTTTTCAAATTTCAAATTTTTGAAAAGTTTCAAGAAGAAATCTTTAATCGCAAAGTATTGCACAATAGATTTGTAAGATTTTGACATATTTTGGGGTCAGAAACCTATATTATGTCAAAAATTTGATCACAATCCAAATTCAGACAGTATCAAGCTTGAATATTGTGTCCAAGTATACCCCAACTGTTCAGGGTTCAATCTCTGCATTTAATTGCCCTTTAATGACTTGTTTTTTTGGATCTAATATCTTGAAAACTATAATAGAGAGAAAATTCAAAATGATTAGTAAGACAATGATCGTTTGTCGAGTTTTAATGGAGTTTTCCTTGAATGGCGAATTTTGCATTTTTGTAAAAATAAGGAGATGTATAATTACCAATGTCAATATGAGACAACTGTCCATCAAAGTTCAATTGAAGTGGATGTAAGCAATTATAGGCAACCGTGCGGCATATCATTTGGAAAACCATAATAGATAGATAGAAACTCTGAAAGTAAAAATGAGCAGCGAAACAAGATCTACAAATAAGTCAACAGAGCAGAAATCGTCAGTTTACTCCTCATAGAGGTTCTTGTCCTTAAATGACGATCATCATTTATCTACACTTTTATTTGTGTTTTGGGCAAACACGAGAAGAACAAAAGAAATTTAATTTCTGTCTAGTTGCATCTGGTAAGACCGACATAATTTTAGCAGCAATACAAAATGACATTTGCGCTTTTAGAACTAGTATGTACGGAAGCCGATAAGGGCCATTCAAAAAAAAAAATTATGTCGTAATTACGACATAGCATGTCGTAATTTCGACATAACATGTCGTTATTACGACATCGCTATGTCGTAATTTCGACATAACATGTCGTTATAACGACATCGCTATGTCGTAATTTCGACATAACATGTCGCTATCGCTATATATAAAAGAATATGTATTATGACTGCCAAGAGACTAAATGACACAGAATTTAACAATTATATGTCATCATAATGCCCCCAATAATTAGAAAAGCCCCACATAGTCAGCTATAAAAGAGGGAGGAAAGATACCAGAGGAAGAGCCCCCGAAATGCTGTGTGGCAGACAGTGTTATAATTAATTATTAGCTCCCTTGGTAAAACTCCAAATTTTATATTTAATGTATTTCATTGTTAAATAATTTACATGAAGCTTAATAAGTACATATTTGTGAATTGCATAGACTTTGCTATTTGAATTCATTGGTTAAAGATATTTATTTATATTGTAAAGTTTAATATTTGCATCGTCGCAAAATCTTTGGTTACCTTCTTTGAATAGATTCAGTGAGAAACTTATATATTTTATAGATCCCATGAAATTATACCGACCCGACCGTGTATGTTAAGTCTAACAATCATTCCTACCAAGGCAAGTCAAGCTGTTCATCTCCCTACAAATAAGTGCAAACTTCAAGGCTTTTTGTTAAAAGTTTGAATTGAAGTCTTGATAGCTCTATTTCTACTTTCAAACGTTGGGCACGATGTTCCTACAACGCCTAGGATTTAAAACAGAATCTTCGAAATTTCATTCGCAAAACAAAATAAAAATAAAAATGTTAGAAAACACGAAACAATATTGTAACAAATTCAGTATATGTTTTAAATTATGTTTTTACAGCTCTTGATCATATACTAAGTAATATCTAGTTTATTTGAGGATTAAAATAAGAAAGCTATGTGAAAAAAACGGATGTCCAACGTTACATTTAAGAAAAACTGTTTTAACTCTTATGTATAGTGATCCCATTTCTTATTCTCTGATCTTCTTGATTCTTGGCAGGAACAACGACATGTGTTGGTTCTCTGTGCCGTTAAAGCCGTTATTTTGCCAAATTTCATTTGACTCGGTGGCTGCATATTAAGCTGGAATAAGAAAAATGTCCAACGACGTTTTTCATTAACTCAACATCTGAAAGTGAATTTTATAAGTAGATATAGCAGAAAATGAATTAAAAGAGTAAGACAATAATAATATCTAACAAAAGTACAAATATGAGTTCAAATATTACTGATTCAATAAAATCTTCTCTACACAGTCGTTTTTCAAACGGTAGCCATTTTGTCCAAGTTGATATTTCATTTTTCAAATCAGTTAACGCGTATTTTTTATAATTGAAAAGAACAAAAGTTAGATACACGAAGAGTAAAAAATGCCAAGATTCTTTTCTTATTACCTACATATTTGGGTCTTAAAGGAATAAAATGCTTCCACACATTACAAAACGGTAGCCAATTTGTCCAAACGTCTGAAAACGCCTAAAATCCTAAAGACGCTAATTTCCGACGTTACATGTGCTAAAGTTTCAATTAAATGTTCAGGATAATTAAAACAAATCATGTTATGAAATTTGGAAAAAGAGGTTGATGATTGCTGCCGAAAAAAAAGAATAATGCATGTTGCTATAGACTCCGCCCGGGGACATAGGTTCGACACAGGTTAAATTTTGCAATTTTTATAAATCGTTTATAGCTTTTAACGATTTATTTAAAAGAATTGGGAAATGGGGAAAACATCCCATTACATGAACTTCGTCCAACTTTTGCAAAGACAAATTGGAGACACCAAGACAGTCTCTAAATGTAAAATGCGAATTGAAATTTATGTTACGGAAGTACTCCGAAATAGATCATTTAAAGTCGTTACTTCAGTAAGGTGCAATCACCAATATTAAAAGACTTAATACCAGTTCACGGAATGTTTTACTTCGCGATTTGTCCTGCTATTCATGTTATAACAGTCGTGATGAAAATAATTCCTGTACTAGCGAAGCCGGAACTTTTCGTCAATATAAACTTGTGCATGAAATGGAGGTAATTGAAAGACGAATCCCAAACAGCAACGAAAACCGTTTCATCGAATTGATAAAAACCCGGGATTATATTTGCCGTTTTCGCGGACGATCCAGGAGTAGATTACTATATTTTAGAATGTATATCAGAAGTTAAACGCTATATATGACTTGGGAAATAATTCTCAAGCCAAGGTTCAAGTAATTGAAGGGGTGTATTTCGACAACTTATTTGCCAGGGAAAATACAAATTTAACCAAGGGTAAAAATGTTCGATTTACTTGCAGAGTGTCAGATATATTTGTATTGATTGAATTAAGATATAGAAATTTTACAATGACAGATGATATGCACCTTGAAAGTTAAACATCCTATGATAAAACAAAAATATGGAAAACCGTATACATGTACTTCCGTTCCATCTTTCCTTCCTACATTACTTGCGACAGTACTGCATTTTTAATTGAAATAACTTAAAGGGTAAACATTATTAAATCGATTTCCACAACTCGAGGTAATGTTTTATAAAATGACATCACAAAACGAACAGAACCAGAATCAACCAACAATATAAAAAAACCGAATAAAACTTGCAAAAATTAGACGAAGTCACAAACCCTCTTCGACACCGCAATGTGAAAGTGTAACGTCGTGTTGTAGGAATGTCGTGCCCAACGTTTGAAAGTAGAAATAGAGCTATTAATACTTCAATTCACCCTTATTACAAGAAGCCATGTAGTTTGCGCTTATATAAAGGGAGATGGAATGATTGGCACGCAATGTCAGTCCTCATATATTTCCACGTCTTATTTGTCTATTTCAAAGTTGTCTGACTGAACAGCCCTTCCACGGCAGGTATCTAAGAAAACTTAAATGGGATTTTAAAAATATATGTTTCTCACTGAAGGTATCCAAAGAAGGTAACCAAAGATTTTGCGACGATGCAAATATTAAACTTTACAATATAAATAAAAAACCTTTAACCAATGAATTCAAATAGCAAAAGCTATGCAATTAACAAATATATACTTATTAAGCTTCATGTAAATTATTTAACAATAAAATACATTAAATATGAAATTTGGAGTTTTACCAAGGGAGCTAATAATTAATTAATAACACTGTCTGCCACACAGCATTTCGGGGACTCTCCCTTTGGTATCTTTCCTCCCTCTTTTATAGCTGACTAATCGGGGGCTTTTCTAATTATTGGGGGCATTATGATGACCTATAGTTGTTAATTTCTGTGTCATTTATATATATATAGTCTCTTGGCAATCATAATACATATTCTTTTATATATAGCGATGTCGTTATTACGATATAGCTATCATGTCGTTTTAACGACATAGTGATGTCGTTATTACGACATGATATGTCGAAATTACGACATAGCGATGTCGTTATAACGACATGTTATGTCGAAATTACGACATAGCGATGTTGTAATAACGACATGTTATGTCGAAATTACGACATGCTATGTCGTAATTACGACATAAAATTTTTTTTTTGAATGGCCCTTATCGGCTTCCGTAAGTATGTCTATGAAAGCCATAAAATGACAGTTTATGATAGAAAGACATCCTTGTCCTAGAATATATCCACGGGTATGGTAGATTTTAATTGCTTTGTGGTCTGTTTTCTTTAACAAATGTTTTTTTCAGTTGGTATCCCCTCGCCTTACGAATTTCTTTTTTTTTCTTCAAATTTTACATGTAAATTGGACTTAATGATCTGTGACTGCTGATCCATATTTTCACGAGTTAAAAAAAAAGCTCATTTAAAAATGATTTGAAATCAACTGTATGTGATTGTCCACCGTTAAAATAATTAATATAATGGAGAAAAAAGACATGGTCACCCAAAAATATGACGAGCGGCACACAAGGAAAAAACAAAAACTGCCGCAACACGAATTCCTACCTACCTACCTAGTCCGTATTATGCCCAGAAGCACATAGGCAAGGACAAGATCTTTCCACTCATCTCTCAGTGTTCTGTGCTTTCTTTTCTAATTCGCCCCAGCTCGGGCCAGCTGACTCCATGTTCTTTCATTTCAGCTTCAACTTCAAATTGTTTTGGGGCGACCTTTCTTTCTTTTCCCCTCAGGTGTCCATCTCCTGGCGACTTTTGTCAAGTCCTCAGCAGGTCTATTTAGAACATGGCAAATCCATCTACATCTTTTTTGCTTCAATAGAATCTCCATGTTGTTGGTTCATGGAGTCTTTGTTGGTGGTCTTACACGGCCAGAATATCCTTAAGATCTTTCTATGGCAACCGTTGTGAAAACTGGAAGTTTGTTATTGTTTTTTTCTGTCAATCTCCAGCATTCTGCCCCATACTAAAGATATCTTGAAATTAGAATAAATAGTAAAACGGCTTGTTAAAGAAGTTGCTTGACTTCCAGATGTAATGTAGCTTTAAAAATGCAGTTCTTGCTAATTCTTTTCTGGCTCTGGTGTCTTTGTCTGCTCCTCCTTCATATATCACTACACTGCCCAAGTAAATGAACGATGAAGTGCAATCCAGGTGTGTACCATTTAATTCTTTTACAGAAGGCTCAGCCTCTGAACACGAATTCCGCTAGGATGAAATCATGTGCTTCGGAAAGCAACTATCTATCAAGTAAATTATGAAAGGTACCTATAATCTTGCATAAACTAGGTGATACATACATGATCCATATGCAAGTGCTCATTCATTCATTCATTCATGTCTTTATTTCCTCATAATTGAGATACAATGAATACATACAATTAACTAAATATCAGACAACAACAAAAAAATAAACGAAATAGGTACACAACAGTTTTTCTCATATACAGACAAATATATACACTTTGGTCTCTCAGAATTAAGGCCTTCTATAATCTCGATTGATGACATATCATGTATTGCATAGCCTGACACAACGGCCATATAATGCTAAGCACTGAACCACATGGGCGTGACATAGTCTCTCAAACTCAGAATGTTCAACACTTAAATTTAATGGAATTCTTCCGAGCAAAATTTGATATATCTCCTCATCGTCATATTCACTTAGCTCAGAATAAAGTTGTAGCGGAAAATTCTCGATGATAATACCCCACCACAATTCGCGCAGCTCTAAAGTGCAAATGCAGGAACAGCATGCATGTACATATACATCACTAAAGTCATTTTCGCATTCGACGCACTTATCTCCTGATGAATTTGGTATATCAGCTAACAGTTTTGTAATAAAATATGAATTTCGTATTTCTGCAAACGATTGTGCTTTTTTCCAGAAGTTTGTCATAGAAACTGTTTTATGAATATTTCTAAAACGCATAAAATTGTCATCTAACGCAATACGGTTTAACCAGTTGACTGACTGTTGTTCGTTAACTGTTTTGTGAAAACTAAAAAAGATTTATAGAAATGATCAAAAAATATATTGGCACTCGTTTCTGAATGTATGCATGTCTTCAATGTTCTCAGTCAGTTTCGTAACTCATTCGGCCTTCTTAACTTGTTTGATTCGAGCGTCACTGATGAGTTTGTTGTGGACAAATCGAGCGTCTGGCGTAAATGATTTATTCTTGGTATCTCTTATATTGATTTCAAATCAGATAGTTTTTATAATGCTTTGTTCATTAAATAAAATAATAGATCATGCATGCGCGACGAGAGACATATATAGTACTTCGGCATTGTTGAAAGTCGTAGCTATCATGATACATATGAAGTCTCAGTGTAAAACTCTTTCACAAGCTTTAAGTATTTTCCATTTTTTTCAAAGACATACCACGTCCACTCTGTGTTTTTGTGAGATGTATTTATATTTGTATCCATCTGATGAGTTAAGACTTTTTCAACTGATATTTTATAGTTTATTCCGGTATGTTATACTGTTACACCACTATCCCAGGTTAGGGAGGGTTGGGATCCTGCTAACATGTTTAACCCCGCCACATTATGTATGTATGTGCCTGTCCCAAGTCAGGAGCCTGTAATTCGGTGGTTTTCGTTTGTTGATGTGTAACATATTTGTTTTTCGTTCAATTTTGTACGTCAATTATGCCCGTTAGCTTTCTTGTTTGAATTGTTTTACATTTGTCATTTCAAGCCTTTTATAGCTGTCCGTTATGCGATAGAGTGAGGAGCTCATTTTCGCCGTGGACACAATTTCGCCGTTTTACGATTTTGAGGTGTTAAAACTTCAAAGGATGGGTGAAATGGAAGAAATATGCCGGTAAATTATATTATTTAAAAAACAAATATAATTATTTTTTTTAAACTTAGACAGAATTTCGGCACTTACCGTAGAGGACGGAAAAACAAACACCGATTTTTGGTCAAATTCCTGAATGAAAAAATGATTTCAAAGAAATATTTCTTAGTAATTCTTTGACTGATTGCCATAAATTTCAGTTGTTCACTCGTTTGAAATGCCTGCTATTTATTTACTTTACTTTAAACATATTTTATTTAAAAAAAAAAAAAAAAATTATAATGAAATTGATTTGATAAATATTGTTTAAAGCTGCAGTTATTTGGTTTTAAATATTTGTGCAAAAACGGCGAATATGGCGTCAATCTAATTAAAATAAGTTCTCATCACTTGCTCCTCGATTTTTTATAGGCGACATATAAAAAATCGAGGAGCAAGTGATGAGAACTTATTTTAATAAGATTGATATAGCGTTTGACAAAACATCAGGAACTTTCAAGTAGCCTTCAATCTAACTTTTCATATGAATTTTTTTTTTAAAGAAACACATTTTCTAGCTAAGAATATTTTGTTTTTGATGTAATCATCATATAGAAATGTCAGTATACTTCAAAAACATAAAGACTGGCCTGAACATAAACTGCATAAAACATGGAAAGTTAGGGCGAAAATGAGCACCCACTCTATATGGGGTTTGCTCATTGTTAAAGGTCGTAGGATGACCTTTAGTGGTTGAGTTTTGTGTCATTTGGTCTCTTGTGGAGAGATGTCTCATTGACAATCTTACCAAATCATTTTTTATATATAGACATAAAATGATAGAATTCATAGTATATATGAAGTCACAGGACAAAAAGTCACAATTCAGTTTTGATTTATTTTTCTTTGAAAAAGAAAACGTTTTTTAAAAAGCATGTTTGTATCTTCTTGAAAGTTCTATTATATATACACTAACTTTGTCACAATTAAAATGTATATATTTTACTGATAAATGAGACTGAATATGTCACACTGAGATATAAATGAATCTGGTATTTCAAATTGTTTCAATGGTTCAAGAAAATTCCCCCAGTCATTTTATCTTTTCAAATTCAATTTGTATAGTATGAAATTGCTTCTGGTATTATTCACGTGTAAAAAACAATCTTACATAGCTTGCGGCAAAACAGCCACGTTGATTGAACATGTTCAATCTTTCCTTTATTCGAATCCATATCCAAGACTAATTTCACTTCCGTTTTCTTTTCATACCGGCATTGTACTAGATTCAAGGTTTGTGGTATAAAAAGTGTGAATATTATTAATAATTCGGGAATTTTTTTTAATGAAAACAATCTCTTGTAAAATAAATTAAGGCAAATATTGCGATTCTTTAAATTAAGTGAGTGTTTTGCAATGTTTAAATGCTTTCCCATGCAGTGGTTCGTATGTCGACGTGGCTGTACAAATAATTTTTGACAAATGCATGACGCTAGATATTTTCCCATAAGCTTTTCACAATAAGTAATGATAATGCTATAACATCAATATTTTGAAAGTTGAAATTTATTTAAACATTTTCTCGATCTTTCTCTCCTCCTGAAATGTTTACAACAGCTGTGTTATGCTATCGAAACCTCCCCCTTTTTAGAAAAATATTCAGTAATAGTTTCCTTGAGAAGTTAATAGTTTCAATTATTACTCGAAGATGGAAACATCTTAATAAATGGATTGTAGCATGCATTGGCCCTGGTATTGAAAAGAAGGTTCATATCTATTTTTTTCTATAAAAGGGGGGGGGGTACACTTTGTGTGTTGAGCATATCTAAGTGACATATAATTTAGTATAAGGGTTTGCCAATGTAAAAACTAAGTGCTTTAGCTAAACAATAAAAATGATAAGACTTGGAATTTGATGGGAATTTAAAAAAATATATATAATGAAGTTGGAAGATGATGTACATGATGTATAGTCTATAGAATATAATTGTACTTTTAATTTCAGATGAAGTTGTGGGTGGCAGCTATACTGTTATCTTTTACCTGTTATACATTTGGAGATGAGGAAAATTCAGCTCGTTTGTTAGCATCTAAAAATATACTCAATCAGTATTTAGTAGAAGGAAGAGATTTAACTGTAGAATATAAAATATTTAATATAGGAGCTAGGTAAGAAAGTTTGTTAAACTTAGACAGTCTTTATCATTGTTTATCTTAAAACATTGTAAATTCAACCAGACTAGCACAATAAAAATATGATTATGAGGTTAGTTTGTCTCACATAATTAGGAAATAAACATCAAAAACACTTATGGCTTCAGTATATGAAGTATGGAAAGATTAGATATAAAACAGGGAGGAGAATAAAAACATAAAGGCCCTACAGGCTTCACTAAAAAGGGATAACTGCATTAACTGGTCAACTTGGCTGTAAACCCTGGAGAGATGCAAACTTAACTTGGTACCTGTACATTCATTATAACTAGCTAGTACATTGTAACTTAAGTTACTTTTACAACCTTTCCATTGTAATGAGATTTAAATGTCAATGAATTTGTCAGAAGTTCTGGACACTGTGGCGTGCATATGTTACAGTTTTTGCCTGACCCTTATACTGACAGCAGTGGTACTGACCCAGTGTTTGTATGTAATAACATTTATGAAAATTTGATGCAACAATGAAGATATATGGTATATTATAATTTATTGCATAAACATTGATAAAAGACGGTTGTACTTAAAAACATTTTTTTTCTCAAACATTTGAATGATTTGTAATGTATGTTTAAGTCATTGTATTTTGCTTTGATTTCAGTGCTGCCTTAGATGTGGCTCTGCGGGATGAAGGTTTCCCGGAAGCAGATTTTGAAGTAGTTCGTGGGAACTTAGAAGTTAAATGGGACAGAATTGCACCGTATCCTTTTTCAACCACATGTTACATACATTCACCATCGTACATGATCATAAGATCAATTATTAGCTACGTGTTTGATTTGAAAAATCATTATCTTTTTTGTTTTTTTATGGCCCCACAACAAAGTTGTCAGGGACATATAGTTTTAACCTTGTTTTCAAAAAGTTTTTATTCTTTTGAAGTGTTATTAAAAAAGAATACCTTGACAAAACAAGATCATTTTCACTAAATCTGGAGGATAAATGATCATGATACATGTATTATGAATGGTTAAATCCTGAAACTTGTCAATATTGGTGTTTTCACAAAAAAACTTTTGGAATGTTTCTGCTAAAGAATTAAATTGTACATCATCAATCTCACCATGGACTTTCACTGTCATGACTAATTTATAAATGTCTTGTGTATACTAACAGAAAGGATTAAACTATATTTCACTAAAATTATACCTTTAATCCAATCACTTGTTGTTTTTCATTGGTGTTACTTCATCAAAATACAACTACCCAGAAGTCACTTCGTAACTTGATTTAAAGTAATTACATTATCATGGTGATGCATTGAAAATACATGTAGGTCGTTTTGCTTTTATTTAATACTTCATGTAAAACAAATGAGACTTTTGCATTATTGTACAGTGAAGTTAGAATTAAAACCCTGGTATATCGATATTATTAGAAACAATTTTTTAACTTTTTTTTAGCTTTGCTTTAAGGTCAAGGAACAGTAAATGGGCTATGTTGCAGATTTTGCTAAAATTTTGCATGCAACCTTGGTTCATTAAACTACAACTGAAAATAGAAAAAAATAATGTATTCGTCTCTTTTATTATCTGAATTGATTTCTTTCAATATAGGTGAATATTTGTATAGAAAGTGAAAAACCATCTTAAACTTTTCTTAAAAAACTATATTGTTGTTGACACATAAATTTCTGTTTTATCCATATAAGATAATGATATGGTCACCAATTAGTTTTTTGTCTAATGATCAACTTTTTACCTTGTATCTAGTAAAAAAACATAAAAAGTTAATGTTTTACGGCCTGCAACTCAATGACGTTATGATCATTTTGTCCTTTTTGTTGGATTATTTCTCAAAGAACAGCACTTTGAATGATGTTTACCATAAAAACAAAGTCAGTGACCCTATCTTAATTTGTGTTGTTAAAATGGAAATTAATGTATCAACTACAAAGTTTTTTAAGTAAAGTTTTTCACACATTTTGTAAGAAAGTATTGAGCTTTCCTTAACTTGTAGTGCATCTAACGTCACACATGTAGTTGTAGTGAAACCTCTTCAATATGGATACTTCAACTTCTCATCTGGTGTTGTTAGTTACAAGGAAACAGAAGGCGCAGCAGAAAGCACTGTAAGTTTGCGAATAAATTTTGTTTTGTCAAGACAGCATTTTTGCCTTTTCTACTTTTGTTACAAACAAAGCTGTTCATGTCATTAAAACACATTTCTCTTTCCGATCTGACATTATAATTTGTACTCAATGTCATGATATGCACTAGGAAAACTTATACTAATCATATTGATAAAAGAAACCTATTATGCTACCAGTTTCAAATTCAACTTTATATTAGAATGTACATGGAAATTAAGAGAAAGAAAATGAATCCTTGAAAATGAGATTTCTAATTTCTAAATTAAACATTTTTGATTTATTTATTTTTTCTCTGCAGTGTTCTCCCAAAAAATTTCATAAAAACATCTCGGTAAAAAGGGACTTTTTAATATCATGTTATAAAAATTAAAGCATTACATTCATAACACAATCTCTATGCAAATAGTCTCAAATAGCATCACATTCAAACAAGATAACATAACCTTACCATGATGCTAAAAGGCAAATGGGAGAGCACTGCTTTGTCATTTTTCCCAAGCGACAGTCTGGGAATCAGGTAATTCATTATATACTGTGGCCTCCAGTTATGATATTTTTAGTTTTATATTGATTCATTGTTCTATGCACTAAGATGATAATTTCTATTTATAGTTTGGATACACCTCTGCCCCAGGAGAAGGAGGGATTGTTAATAGTAAAGATTTTGATAGAAAATTCTCACCTCACGTAGTAAGTATTACAAAACATAAGGGCCTACTTCGATTTGTCCAACTTGGGTTGACTCAGGTTAAAAGATCAGTGCTAATGCGCATGTATGCAACCTTTTCGAATCGAAGTCAAAACTCTTCCGTTGAGCTGACTCTCATAAAAGTCCAGATCCTGTACATGCTGTATGCTTTAGAAAAAATAGTTTGTTCGTGATATAAAATTGTAAGAAAAAAATTGGTTCTGAGAAAAAAATATAATTTCTGTTTTATTTATTAACATCAATGACAGTTGATACACACATGAACAATATTTGTTTATTCCAAGATACAGGCAAAAATAAATTCCCTTTGACATCCCCTTTCTCCGGCTGTATTTTGTCAAAAACAAGTTATTTTGTATTA